>NW_016107436.1:4419895-4439890 GCF_001604975.1 Cebus imitator
AAAAAACTGAATTGTTCTTAGAGTACATTTTAAAATAAACATTACACAGTCACATTAAAGTCCAAACTCAAACAAACAGTCCCTGGCTGCTGACCATGCACTTGAGGGTCACCTAGGGTCTTGGCTGTAGCCCCCGCTGGGGCCTGGCTCTGCTGCAGAAGGGATGTGTGTGGGGTCTAAGTCAGTGGCAGGGCCCTCGGCTGGCTGCCACCACGGCTGCTCCCCTCCAGTCTGATGGGTGAGGAGCTGTCAGACAGAGGAGGGGGGTGCTGCAGGAGACACGTCCGAGATGGGACAGGACATTTGGGCAGTTGGGGCCGATTTGTTGCCATTTTCACGGGCAGACTTGTGAATTAAGTGGCATGAAATTGAGCACAGACCAGGTTCCCCCCTAGAGACAGGGCAGCCCCCGCCCAGGAGGGGAGAAAGCAAGGGGGTGGGAGTGGGAGGGGTGGCCTCGCTCCACGCTCAGCTGCTTCTGGGTGCAGATGGAGAGAGAATGGAAGGGGGCTGGGTTCAGCTCCTCCTCCCTGGCCCCTCCTCACCCTCAGCTCTCCTCCAACAAGCAGAGGGTCTGCCTGACCCCAGCGATGGGCTGAGCCTGGACTGGCTCCCTTGTGCCCAAGCACCCCTGGGAGTCGAGGCTGTGGTGGCAGCCCAACCAGACACCCATTCAGGTGGCCCCTCCACACATCTCTGCTTATCTCAGCCCATCTCTGCTGCCATTTTTGCTCAGTATGAGGAATGAGACATAAAGGGAGGCAGAGCCTGCCACTGCTTCCCTGGGTGGATAGAGAAGCTTTTGTGCCAGGAAGAGTTGGAGGTGGCAAAGCATCCAGTGAGAGGGATGAGGCTCGTGGGTCCCGCCTTGGGTTCTAACTGGGTGGCTTTGAGTCAGTTCCTTATCCTTTCCTCAGCCTCCATCTCCTTATCTGTAATAATAATGACAGCAACCCTCGGCCTGGCGCTGTTCTAAGTGGCTTGTGTACTCTGCAGCAATTCATTCCATCGTGATAATACCTTATCAGGTAGCACTGTTGTCAGTTACACCCCCATTTTACAGATGAGAAAACAGATCATCCAGCCAGTAAGTGGTGAAAATGCGATTTTTGTTTAACACGCTGTCACCTCGGGGAGTCAAGGGGAAGATTACATGAGATCATGAACATGTATCGTTTACCCATGGTGTGTGTGTGACGAATGTGGGCTGCTGTTATCACTGATCCGCTTGCCCTGTGGCAGGGGACAGGGAGCTCAAGGGCAAAATCTTTCCAGATCATCTAGTTTCCATTTCATGGACTTGACAGATGGAAGACAAAGACCAGGGAAGAGAAGTGACTCGCACAAGGTCACTTGAGCTGGACTAGGACTGGACCGGTTAGTGACCCGAGTCCTTGCTCTCCAGGCCCATGAGGACATCTTGGGGCTCTACCAGTGGGTGAGTGCCTACTTTACTTGCCCATGAGAAGAGGCATAGCCTGGAATTTCAATTCTCCTGGGCACAGCAGGCTCTAAGTTCTTCCTCCCAGGCAGGAGTGAGACCTAGCCCCATCCTGGGTGGGGATGAGGAGAGAAGACTGCCTTGGTCTGCCAGCCTGGGTGGGGTTAGGGGAGAAGACTGCCCTGGTCTGCCAACCTGGGCACCTCCTGCTGGGCAGAGCTTTGCCCCACAATTAAGAAGGATGTGTTTGCTTCAGCGCCAGGCCCCACAAGCCCGTGAAAGCCATGAGGAGCTCTGCAGGTGGCCGGGGGAGGACAGGCCCCATGGTGCTTAATAGGACCTAATCTCCGCCAGTGTTGTCGGAAATGAAAATGAAAAACAGCCGCGATTTTGTGGTTTAAAAATTAGCATGTGTGCCTACATCATAAGCCCCTGGCCTGCATTACCATACAGATTTATCCCCGGCCCAGCAAGCGGCCAAAATATGTAATTACACACAGGCTCCGGGTAGAAAAGTCGCTCTCCTTGTTGCTATCTATATAATATGGATTTTTAAAAATGAGAGCTAGGTCTGAAATTTTGTGAGCAACTTACTTCACAAGGTATGCTGCCCATGGCATTGGGGGAGAGGGAAGTTCTCACCCCCTCAGCGGTATGTGGGAGGGGCGTGCATGGATATGCCAAGTTCAGAACCATCTCCCCAGACTGGGGGAAGAGAACAAGGAAGGGAAAGCCTTGCCATTAAGTGCAATGCTCTCTATGCCTGGGTCCCACTCAGCGTTCTCATTTACATCATCTCCTCCAACCTGCACAGGAAATCTGAAAAGTAGGTATCCTTGTCTCCACTTGAAAGATGAAGACACTTTGGGAGGCTGAAATGGGTGGATCACTTGAGGCTGCGAGTTCAAGACCAGGCTGGCCAACATGGCAAAGCCCTGTCTCTGCTAAGAATACAGAAATTATCTTGGCGTGGTGGTGCACACCTGTAATCCCAGCTACTCAGGAGGCTGACACATGAGAATCGCTTGAACCCGGGAGGCAGAGATTGCAGAGAGCTGAAATCAAGCCACTGCACTCCATCATAGGTGACAGAGTGAGACTGCATCTCAAAAAAAAAAAAAAAAAGAAAGATGAGGAAACTGAGGCTGGCCAGTGGTAAAGCCCAGAATTCAAACTCATGACTCCAAAGACTGTGCACTTTCCAATGTGGCTCCCAACATCGACTGATGAACAGAGACCTTAGTTGAAGTCATTGGGGGAGGTTGAAGAGGGTGATGGATGCAGGAGGCATGTATCAGTGTTCAAATATGAAGACCGAAGAGACTTGGGGTCTTCACATAGGGATTGATGGTAGTAAGGGAAAGAAAAACAGCGATCCCAACCATTAGCACAAAACTGACGCATAGTAGCTATAACAAATGAATGATTGGTGGAATGAATGAACCAAAGCCCTAAAATAACAATTGGCGTCCTTGTTTCTGGTTGGGTGGGGGATAATGCCCAGATACTGAGAGAGAGGAATAAATCAATGTCACAATGTGGGATCAATGTCCCAATCCAGAGTTGGACAGGACAGGGAGTTCCAATGTAGAAATCAATACCCCCGTGAAGATTTGGTTGAGGTCATCAGTGTCTCATGTTGGGGATCAATGTCCCAATAGAAAGTTGGTTGAGAGGAGTTGATGTCCTACTGTACGGATGGGTAAGAAAGTCAACATCCCAATGTAGAGATCAATGCCCCAATTCAGAGTTGGTTAAGGAAAATCAATGTCCTAATGTGGGGATCACTGTTCCAATATCGGGATCAATGGCAGTCAGTGATATACAAAAGTGGTGGTAACAATTTTCTATTGTGATATCAATGATAGCCAAAGTCTCACCATAGAGGTGGATGGGAGTTCATGTCCCAGTGTAGACACTGACTTGCCAATATGAAGATCAATGGGACACCTGTCTAAGACTTCTAGGCTTCCCTTGGAGCTTTTCTATTATTTGCTCTAAAGGGATGACGGTTCCCAGGGTCCCTACTCTGGCTAAGTCCTCCACAGCAGAGAATTTGGGATGGTATCAGCGTCTGCCCCCACATACCCCAGGCTGGTTATCCACAGTAGTTCCTCTTGGAGTCCCCGTTGGCCTTCTGTAACCCATCTCCACAGACAGCTTGCAAATGAGTCCTAAAGAGCCCAGCAGCCTGGAAGAGGCTACTTACTTTCTAGGGATTATTTCCTGCAAGGAGACCAGGCCTCTGGCTCCTCCAGACTCAGCCCAAACCAGTAACAAGTGAGATACAGTCACAGCCAATCACATTCTCACCCCTTGGCCTGATATGTGTTGAAAAACCACAGTTATCCATGTTACTTAACATTGCATCTGTCATTTGAGTGATTGCTTCCCCACATTTTACAGCTGAGAAAAGCAAGGTCCAGAAGAGTAACTAGGTGGCCGCAGAGAAGTGGCAGAGATGAAACCAGAAGCCTGATTCCCACCTGCCAGCTCAGCCCTTTTCCAGCTGATCAAGGTTGATGTAGCAGAACACCCCTGCCCCTACCCCAAGTGGGTCCTGAGAGTGCGTCCCGCAGTTTAGGCAGACAGGTTCAAAGCATCTTTCCCCACAACCTCCACTTCCCTGCATCTTTCCCGTCACCTCTCAAAGTCCCCAAAGTTGGGAGACAGGACAAAGGTCCCTGTTGCTTTCCAGGGTTGGCGAGGGAGTTGAGGGTGAGATGACTAAAGCCTCCAGCCTCAGCTGCCCCAGGGGCTTAAGCAGAGGCTGTGATTTTTCTCTTGCTCAGACAAAGGCTGGGGCTATGGCATCTGTCGCTGACTCTTGTGTCTTGCAGCTGCTCTGACGGTCAGACCCAAGGCAGGTGCCAGTTTGGAGAGGGAGGGGCATGAGCGCCCTCACATGCACTGAAACTCCACTTCTTCCTCTCACCCCCACGAGTAAATGCAGCGTCTCCTGCCGCCCTGCCCCACTCCAACAATCCCACCTTGTCCCTCCAAGACCTAGAGTTTGGGGGATAAGGCCCGTATTTGCCCTGGCTCTTTCCTAGTGCTTGTCCTGCCAAGCTCTGCTGCCATCGCCCTTGGGCACCTTTGCCCAGTCAAGAAGGAACAGGGGGGAGGGGCTGTCTGGGGATAGGGGGATAGGGGACCCTTGTGCCTGATGGGAGGTCTCTTACCCAAGCTTCCCTTCTAGGATGAGAGGGTTTTCTGCAGGCCTCCTGAGAGGCTGGAGGCTCCAGTTCTTCAGACTGGGAAGGGGAAAGGCGAGGTATACAATCTCACAGAGATGAGCAGACACTGCTGGAAGGGGAGAGAGAGGCTGGGGTATTGTCAGATTAGGCGTGTGTGAGAGAGAACATGAGAACACACCCCACACACACAGGCATATTCATGCATATTTTGCAGACATATGTGAGTACATATGCACACATGCACACGCACACTCATGAAGCCATGTGACACGTTGAAAAAGTGTTTCAAATCTAACAGCAGTCTGTGTTCTCCATCTTTTCAAAGACATTTGTTTATTCACCTATTTATTTAAATCACATTACAACCCCATCCCCACTTTAATGTTTAAAGAAAAGGCAAAAATTTTTTTTAATTAAAAAAATGTTTGTTTTGAATACTGAACAAAAAAAATGTAAAATGTTTATTTTAAAAGAAAAAAAGAAAATGTCTAAAGCAGCCGAGACTTCTCCATTTAGGCGACTAACTATAAAATCTATGACCATCCGCGTATTTTCCTGTTAAATCTGTGAGCAGGGAGAATATGGTAAGGGCAGCAGTGGAGCCAGCAGGAGGAAGATGGGGGCGGCGGTGAGAATGTCCCTATGAACAAGATGATACAGGAGAAAAAGAATATTTCTGTGCAAGCTGCTTGGTGGGGAGAAATGTAAATTGTATACAAAGATGCTCCTGAGCCCCTCCCCGGTGCAAACCTCTAGACTTCTTGCTCCCGCTCCCAACCTCCCAGCCGCCTCCCTCTTCTCTCTGCCTGTCCCAGGCCTCTCCTTCCCTCCCTCCCTTGCAGCCCCCGCCCCTCCCCAGGGCCCCCTCCTCAGATGCAATCCCCCTGCTGTAATTTCTGGGGGAATTGCTTCATCTCGGGTGCAGATATATTTGTGTCAAGGTGCAGCTGCACAGATAGCCTTCCTCTATGCATAGTAAGAGGGTTTCAGAGAGAGAGGTTGTGCCCAGAGCAAGGCCTTATCAGAGCAAGCTGCCTGCCATTTATCTGATTCCCCATCAAATAGGAAAACGGGCCTCAGGCTGCTGCTTCCACTTTCCTTGGGAAAGCCATGGGGGGAATAATAATTTACTCCAATCTTTTTGTTTCCAGCGCTCACCTTCAGCCTGACACAGCCTCTCCGCCACTCCCCGCTTCCAGCAACGCCAGCCTGGGGGTGCAAGGTTGAGCCCCAGCCCCTAAGGGCCCACCCCAGGGACACCCCCAGAAATGCCCTTGCTGGCTGAGTGGACCTTCATAATGGATTGGCACGAGCTGGAGAAGATACCCTTTGGCATCAGGGAGTGTAGGCACAGGAGAAAGGGGGCAGAGACTCGGCAGGGAGCAGGGGAGGCTTGGCCTGGCTGCAGGGGGCCTGGCTTCCTTCCCAGCCTCCACACATACACAGATCCCCCACGAGCACTCACTGTGTGTGTGTGTACGTGTGCGTGCTCAGGCGCCCAGATGCACATGCAGTCCTTGCATGAGGACCTGTCGGTACTTTTATCTGTGTCTGTCCATCTGTCTGTCTGTCTGTGTCTGGGGAGGAGATGAATGGGGGGCTGGGGGCAGTTTCTGTTCTATGTCACAGACTCTGACCTCTCATCTCAGTTCACAATCCCAGCAGCCAAGAACAAGCCCAAGACAGGATGACAGGGACTGTCTGAAAGGGAGTGAGCCACGGGGGAGGGAGGGGTCCCAGCCGGGGCTGGCGGTCCATAGTTTTGCCTCACCCTCCCTGGCAAAGGCAGCTCCAGGGAGCAGCAGGCAGCCCATCTGGTGCAGGAGAGGCAGAGAGGTGGGCAGTGGGGAGGGGGCTGCTCCCCACAGGCCGGCCATAAATCACAGTTATGTGGCCAGGGGGCAGGGGGCAGCCGTAGCAGCACATGCAGGACGAGGCTGAGAGGCCAGGGTCAGGTGCAGCTGTAAATTGTCACCTAAATGCTTCCAAGTGAAGGCTAATCAGAGCATGGTGACAGAACAGCCCTGGCCCCACCCTGCCCCAGTGGGCACACTCATGTCTGTGCAAGCACATACACACTCACAGATACAAAAGCACGCTGGGATATGCTCTGCATATAAAGCGGTACACGCAAAGGTGTCACCTCCATACCTAGATATACAGACACCCGTGCTTGTGACTGCCATGTGTGCCTGTGTTCAGACACACTCTCCCAGGCAGCCCTGTACCCATTGTGCTCATTTAGACCCAAGGACACAAAGATTTACCCAACACCCCTGGGTGAGTGCACTCAGGCACAGATGGACATGGAGAACGGAGAGCAGATACTGTCCGACACCCGGGGCTGGCATGATCTGGAGGGCAAGCCCCCCACAGGGAAGACATGGCAATGAAAAGAGGTAGATGCGCTGAGTGGAACTGGGCCACCCCAGCTCTGCAGCCCCGGTGACTATGCTCTCCTCCCAACCTCTCCCTGGCTGGACCTTCATCCCATTCAGCAGCCTTTCTCTAGAAGGTCATTCCTCAGATGTGAAGAGCTCACACTGCTGTTTGATCTCTGCCTAGACCCATGCTGGAGTAAGGCTCTTTCATTCATTCACTGCCATCTCTTAGGCATTGTGCTAGGCTCTGGCAATAGAGTGCCCCACCCTCAAATGTAAAACCTAGCAGAGAAGAGGCGAATGAGCAGGTGCTTACAGCACACAGGGATCCTTGCTGCAAAGGAGGCTAGCCCATGGCAGTCAAGGCATGGCAGAGGGGGACAAGAGAGCTTTTCTGGAGGAAACTATGTCCCAGCTGAGGCCTAACACGTGGGAGCCAGCCCAGTGAAGTGGAGAGAAAGAGGGAAGTCCCAACCCTACGTGGCAACAGTATGTAAGGGAGGTGATAGGATGGCCCTTGGCATGTGGTGAGACACCCCACAAGGCATCCACCTCTGAGCCTGGAAACCAGCAGTGAGACTGCTGCACTCCCTTACCTGGACCCCTCAAGGGACACCTAGCTTGCACCTCCCAGGGCTTCCCTGGTGACCTTCGTTGCCTGTTTTCCACACAAAGGCAACCTGACCAGAGGGAGAACTGATAGCTGGACCCAGCCTCCAGCAGATGCCATCATCAGTGGTAAATGCAACAAGGCTGAGGAGCCATGGGGGCACTGAGAACAAAAACACTGAGCCCCCTTTCCCAGCCCTCTTCTCTCATGCCTCCTGGACGTCCCCAGAGATTGAGTGAAGTCTTCTCCAATTCATTCTCCATGCAGAGGCTTTTCAAAGTGTTCAGGGTAGCTCTTTGAGTTCCACAGAGGGCCTGGGATTGAGGTGATGAAGATGGGTTGAAAAGCAGGACTCTGGTGCCCCAGCCTCAGTTTAACCCTTCATCAGCTTGTCCCATTGGGCTCCATAACAGGACTGCATTTGAACAAAGAACTCTATGTGGGAAAAGCGCCAACCCACAGGACAAAGTCCAAAGATGACCTGGCATTCAGCAACCCCCCAGACTTCCCCTCCCTGCCCTTACTTCTGTGACTTAGCCCAGGGGTCTCTCCACAGCCCTCAACACTCCCCTGCTCCCTCATCCCACCAGCCCTCCCACGCACACCAGCCCCTGTCTCCCTCCCACCCCACCCCACCCTGACCCTCTCCCCCAGCCAAACTCCAACTCCTCATTTTCATTTCCTAACATGCCCTGAGTACCTGCAACATACACTGACTCTCTTGTAAGTCTCCCCTAGAGAAGTCTGGGAGGTGTAGCTGCTTTTTACAAATGAGAAAACTGAGGTTCTGAGAGCTTAAACGATCTGCTCAAGGTTACTGTGACCTTAGGAGGGCTGCAGGAGAGCTCATTCTGGGCCTGACCTAAGCCTCCAGGCACAGAATTGTCCCCCTCCCCCTCTCTTCTCTCCCACCCAGAATGACCATGGAGCAGGGGCTCTCCTCCCCTCATTCTTGCACCAAGGCTTAGAAGAAGGTGCGGGTTTCTGGGGGTCAATGGCCAGAGGTGAGAAAAAGGAGGAAGAGGACCCAGGCATTCTCAGAAGCAGAGAGTAGGGGCACAGAGCCCTGGCCATGGACAAGATGGTCCCAGGGGAAGGGGTGCCTGTGGGTCACATGTTCATAAAGGGTGGCCTGGCCTGGCCACAATGGCCATTGACATCTTCAGGTATGAGTGTCCTGTCTCTCCATTCTTTTTATTTTTTTTTTTTCGAGACAGAGTCTCACTCTGGTGCCCAGGCTTGAGTGCAATGGTGCAATCTTGGCTCACTGCAACCTCCGACTCCCTGGTTCAAGCGATTCTCCTGCCTCAGCCTCCCGAGTAGCTGGGATTATAGGTGTGCGCCACCATACCCAGCTAATTTTTGTATTTTTAGTAGAGATGGGGTTTCACCATGTGGGCCAGCTGGGTCTCGAACTCCTGACCTCTGATGATCCGCCCGCCTCGGCCTCCCAAAGTGCCGGGATTATAGGCATGAGCCACCACATCCAGCCGAGAGTCCTATCTCTCTTAAGGAGATGACTCCTTGCAGCCAGGTAGAACAAGAGAGAAAAGAGCAGAGCCTCAGGCTCTCAGGCATGCTTCCGAAACTCTTGAAGCCCCGGTTTTCTCATCTCCTCAATGGTACAAATGATATTCATCTGGGAGGTGTAGTATCTGTCCAGGACTGTTGAGAGCGTTCAGTGTGACTGTGCCAGGAGCCTGTGCAGTGCCGGCCCTCCACACTTGCCCATGGTTCCCTCCGGCCCTGAAGCATGAGGGTGGGCTACGTGCTTGGTAACTGATGGAAATGTCTGGGTCCAGGACATCACATCTGGAGGTAGCTGGAACTGCAAATAACTTCTGTCCTGTGCCTGGCTTGCAGGTGACATGGTGTGAGCAAGGAGTCCTTTTTTTTCTTCCTTTATCCACTGTCTGTCCTCTTTTGCCCTGGTGAAGGACCAGTCCTTTCAGAGTTTAAGTAGATAAAGAACATGGAGCAGCCCTTTCCCAGGTGGATCAGGGTTTGTCTTCCTATGTAGGGCTGCCCCTCAACCCACACCCCAGCCCAGCCTCGCAGAGGCCTCCGATCCCCCTCATGGATCACTGCAAATGGGCCCAAAGCTCTCCGTCACCGCTGCAGACAACAGCCTGATACAAATTGGCAGGCAAAGGAGGGAGTAGTCGATATGAATTAGAAACAGAGACCTCCTCTGGCCTGGAGCCTGGGGCCCCATTGATTAGCATCTTTGCTGAAGAAGCCAGCTTGGCCAGCAGCCAGTGGGCACCGAGGTGGGGGCCATGGCTTCAACCCACCACCTTACCCCGCCACAGAGCCCTGAAGAACGGGGGGCTTCCCGAGTGCACTGTGTAGAGGGAGGAACAGAAAAGCAAGGAGAGGCAGGGGAGAAGCAAGCAGGCATCCCAGCCCCAGCCCCAGCCAGCTCCATACCTCCAGCAGAGCCAGTTTTTCTTGGTGTTGAGAAAATGGTCAGCAACTTGTCACACTCCAGTGAGTCTAAACAGCCCTCTGGAAATGTTGTTGAATTTAAATCCAAATGCAGAGATACCCATATACATGCCTGCCACTCCTCCTGCCCCTTCGTGAAACACAAACAGGAAGGGCTGCATACCCACCATGCCATCCAATTCTGTCCAAAAGCAGTTGTTGAGTACCCATGTGGGCTAGGCACTACAACTATAGACAGCTCCATGCCCTAAGGAATAGACATCTCAGAGAAAAGACAAATGTGGAAAGACATCATCACAGGGCTGGGGAAGGCGCACTTACAGAAGTACAAGCGATGTATAGAGGAAGGAGTGATGAACTCGGGCTGGGGATGGCACTTCTCACAGGAGTTGTCTCAGCAGGGTTTCTAAGGATGAATAGGAGTTTGCCAGGTAAACATGGTGACAAGTAGATTGTTACCATGTTGCCTCCCACCAACATCTGGCCACACATTGGGCTCTCCTCCCTTTTGCTGCCTGTGCACTTTCCATTGCAAGTTTATTTCACTCACGACACCCTCTATGCTGTTCCACTTGCCTAAAATGTTCTTTCCCTTCATCCCTGACTATTCTCTAGTCAACCGTCATGGCTCGCCTTAAAGAACTATCTCTCCTCAGAGAGAGCTACACCCCGCTAATTAGAGACAGCCATAGCATCCTACATCTTCCATTTCCTAACTCTAACACACTTGTATTTGCTTGCTTGCTCCATGAGGGCAAGGACTATATTGTACCTTACCACACCTGAGACAGTGCCTGACATATTTCAAGAGCTTGCTTGTTGGTTTGTTTGCTGGCTGGCTGGCTGGTTGGTTGGTTGGTTGGTTTTTTGGTTGGTTGGTTGGTTGGTTGAATAGATGGATGAATGGATGGATAAATGGGTCGATGAGTAGATGGGTGGATGGATGGATGGGTGGATGGATGGATGGATAGATGGGTGGATGGATGGATGGATAGATGCATAGATAGATGCATAGATGGATGCATGGATGGATGAGTGGATGGATGGATGAATAGACAGATGCATGGATGGATGGATGGATGGATGGATGGACAAATGGGTGGATGAATAGATGGATGGATGGATAGATGGATGGATACATGGATGAATGGATGGATGGATAGATGCATAGATGGATAAATAGATGAATGCATGGATGGATGGATGATGGATGGATGGATGCATAGATGGATGAAGAGATGGATGCATGGATGGATGGATAGATGCATAGATAGACGCATAGATGGATGAATGGATGGATGGATGGATGGATAGATGCATAGATGGATGAGTGGATGGATGGATGGATGAATGGATGGATGCATAGATGCATAGATGGATGGATGGATGGATGCATAGATGGATGAGTGGATGGATGGATCAATGGATGGATGCATAGATAGATGCATAGATGGATGAATAGATGGATGAATGGATGGATGCATGGATGGATGGATAGATGCATAGGTAGATGCATAGATGGATGAATGCATAGATAGATGCATAGATGAATGCATAGATGGATGAATGGATGGATGGATAGATGCATGAATGGATGTATGAATGGATACATGGATGGATGGGTGGATAGTTTGTTCAAGAAGCTAAAGTAAAGAGAAATTAGAACTGCAGAGGTATGTGGAGTACAAGGGAGTGGGATAACTGTGGGAGAATCATGGGAGATAAAACCGAAGAGTCTGCCAGGGCTGGGATTGTGGAAGGTCCTGTAGCCATGCCTAGTACACACTGACATACAAAGTGAATTCTAGAACCTTAGCAGTATGTTCTGGAGATAGTAGCATCTTTGAAGGGATTGAAAGGATGTGATACCTTTTCTCTCCATCATAAGGGTCACAGTCAACATTTCTGTAACAAAAGCCAGGTTAATAAGAGAAAAGCATAAAATTTGTTTAAGCAAAGTTTTATGTGACACAGGAGACTTCAGAAATGAAAACCCAAAGACTCAGAGAAAACTGTCTGTTTTTACATTTAGGTTCACTGAAGAATGGACAGCCATGTAGAAATGTGACAGAATATGATCTAACAGTCAAAGACTGAGTGTGGGAGCCCCGCGAGGCCTGTTTGTTCAGATTCTTCTTGGCCTCTCTGCGTTGCATTCCCTCCTCCCTGGTATAGGGCAGGACCCCTTCTGGAATGAGGATCTTATGACCTACTATCAGACAAGGTAGGTCAGAGAATTTCTTTATGGCCAACTCCTACACAGAAAGGTGGGGGAGGGGTAGAGTAATATTTCTAGTTTCCATGACCTGCCTTGGAGAAGAGGAATTCTAGTTTCCATGGCCTGCCCTGGGGGAGAAAAGGGAGCAGGAGGAAAAAGGGCAGGAAAAGGTCAGAGAAAGACTTTGTTTCTGAGGTTCAACCAGTGTCCTCCAGTTCAAAGTACTCAGTGTGCCAAGGCACCAAACTCTGGGGTATCATTTTCTAAGCCCCAATACCTTCATTTTACAAAGGAGGAAGCTGAGGTCCAGAGAAGCAGGGCTCACTACAAATCAGCCGGAGGGCAGAAGCAATGGCTCTGCTAAGATTATAACCCTGGGCTTGAGCTCTTGGTCTGGGCCCTTTCCATGGGCGCATTTAGCCTCCTGTATCCCAGGAGGGATTAGATGTGATAAGATATGCCCTTATTCTTCATGGGTCTCCTAGGTTGGGCCTTCCTCTCTGGGTATACTGCTAAAGGCCATGTGCTGTGCTCCCATGCACACAGAACCTGTATCCATCAGAGCAAGTGACTGAAGTCCAACTTAATCTAGTTTCATCCGAAAGGAGAGTATTGGCCTGTGTAACTGGGAAATGCAGGTGCGGTTGACTTCAGGTGCAGCTAGATCCAGGCACTCAAGCAAAATCGCCAAATCTTACAACTCTGTGTCTGTCTCTGTGTGGTTACACCCTGTCCTCCTGATGAGTTTCCTCCATCTGGAGCAAGGAGGATGAGTGGGGACGAATGGCATGACCTCATGGAAATGGTAAGATAGAAAGAGGGAAAACTTGCCTCTGTATGTAAAATCCCAGCTAAAGGTTTTTTCCAGTGGTTTCAGCTCAGGTTCAGTCCCTGTGCTTAGAAAAATGGGCACTATGATTGGGCAATCCTAAATTTCTGGATCTCATGTCCATGCTAGAGGCCATGAGAGGGCATGGTACAGTGATTGACAGCTCATCCAGTGAAATGGGAAGGAGTGGGACGCTGAGCATCAAAGATGACAGATGACCACAGCAGTCCTATCCCAACGCTGGATAGCAGGGCAGCCCCTGGGTGAGTCTTTGAATATAATAATAATAATAGACCAGGCGCAGTGGCTCGTGCCTGTAATCCTAACATTTTGGGAGGCCAAGGTGGGCAGATCAGTTGAGGTCAGATGTTCAAGACCAACCTGGCCAACATGGTGAAACCCCATCTCTATAAAAATTAGCTGGGCTTAGTGGTGCATGCCTATAATCCCAGCTACTCGGGAGGCTGAGGCAGGAAAATTGCTTGAACCTGGGAGGCAGAGGTGGCAGTGAGCTGAGATGGCGCCACTGCACTCCAGCCTGGGTGACAGAGGAGACTTCATCTCAATAGTAATAATAATAATAGCTTTTCGAGTATTCTGGGCAAGTACTCTGCATACATTGTCTTATTTAATCTCATTTAAACTTGGAGAGAGCAGGTTTGAGTCCCAGCTCTGCCACTTATCAGACCCTGGGCTTGTCACTGAAACCTTCTGAACTTGTTTCCCATCTGTAAAATGGGAAGAATACAGACCATCTTCCCGGAGCCGTAGGGAGGGTTCTGGGGACACCGTGAAGCAATACACAACGTTAAGAATAGGAAAGGCTCCCGGTAATGCTTGCTCACTGATCCTGGGGACAGACAAGGAACCAGGAGATGCTCTGAGCAAACCAAAAGGCATTCAGGCCAAAGAAGCAGGGGGCTGGCTTCCATCCCGATGCCCTGGGAGCCCTGGGTTGGGTAGGGCCCGCCTGGCCAGGCCACTCTCCACACAGGCGTGAGGGGTGGAAAGAGAAGTGAATGGATCACAAGGCTGGGCAGGAAGAGAGGATTTTTCACTGTAAAATGTTCTGAAATAATTCATATTTGCTTTGCAGGATGGTGTTGTGCACTGTCAGCTCTGTAATAACTTTTTGGCTTTTATTTACTGTTTTGCTTTAATGATTTCATGTTTCTCCAGTGTCCGGAATTCTCAGTGACTTGTAACACATGATGGCACAGAAGACTCGGGCCATGGCAGGCATGGAGGGAGGGGGTCATGTTCCCCCACAGACCCTGCTAGTCTCCGGGAGATGGCAGAGCCTAGAGCAGAAAGCAGAGGCCGTCAACCTCTGTGCAGAGTTACCTGCGAGCGCCAATTCTCACAACACCCTAGGGAGCTGGTACTATCATCCCATTTTACAGAAGTGAAAACTGAGCCTTGGAACAATCACAAGACTCACTCCCTGATCTTGTGTGACCAAGCCAGGATTTAAACACAGGCCTGTTGGTGGGTCTTCAACTTTAGTACATATAGAAATTACCTAGAGAGAATCTAAAGTATAGGTCTGCAGGACCCAAGTGAGAAGATGGAATTCAGTAGGTCTAGGATGGGGCCTGAAGCTCTTCATTTAACAAGGAGCCCAGGTGAGCCAGAGCCATAGGAACTCAGCGGTGGCTGGGACCACACTAGTCACATAATCAGTGGGACCCAGTTCCTCAAGAATTATGGTCTCATGACTGGCCCATTTTCTCTCACAAATGTCCCATCAGCTACTCCTGTCCCTCTGTCATTCTCCATCCTGTATCCCCAAGGGCTTGAACTCCCCCCCACCCACCCCCAGACCTCTAGCCCCTTCTGTGAAGCTGGGAGAAGAAGGGGAGGGGAAGGAAGGGGAGGCTTCCTTGGTTGCCATGGTGATTCTCCACCTCCCAGTCTGTGGGGGTGGTAGCTTCATTGTGAGCCTCCCGCCAAGGCCTGGAGGGCAGCAAGCTGTCCTGGGCTGGGAGGATGCAGAGGGGTGGGAAGAGGACTCTAATCACTGGGGAGAGGGGAGCAGGGGAAGATGGGCTGGGGAACAAGGAGGAGGACCCTCGGCCCAGGGCAGCCGGAGCAGAGAGCCAGCCCCTCCAGATGCTGGAGCTGCCAGCCTTCAGCCCAGGGGGCGGAGAGGGGTGTGTGCAGGAGCTGAGGCTGACAGGGCCTGATACTCCCTGAGCCCAGAGCTGGCAGAAGACCCGGGGCAGGTGGTGGCAGAGATGCAGGGACGGGTGAGACAGCTAGCAAGGCTGGCGCAGGACAGAGTCAGAGTCGTGAGGGCTGGGAAAGACCAGGGCTCAGAAAGCAAAGAAGAGATAAAGAAAAATAAAACAAAGCAAGAGAACCCCTCAAGGACCCCAGGCCGTGGCCCGCTCCCACCCCCAGCGGGGCCAGAGCTGGCACGGCCTGGGGTCCCAGCCTGCTGGGCTGGGCTGGGCTGGCAAACCGGATGGCACAGGCTGCGGCAGAGGCAGATGGAGCAAGGAGGGGCCTGACCTGCAGCCCGCTGGGGAATGGCTGGGATTGTCTGTTCTTTGGAGCCCTCCCACTGTCCCCCAAACCTCCTGCCTCTGGGAGCATGGCTGGGAAACAGGGAGGAAAAAAAAGAAGCAACATTTCGGAGCCAGCGTCTCCACCTCCTCCTGCTCCATGCTGGCTTTCCTTCCCTGCCAGTGGCACATGCTGCCTGCTCCCAGCCTGGCTCTGGCAAAGACCAGGACGTTGTCGGGGGGGCTGGGGAGTGATGGAGGGGAGAGGGAGGGAGAGGCGGGAAAGACGCTAGGAGGCCTCAACTCAGAGGGGAGGAAGAGGAAAGAGAGGACAGGTCTGCAGAGGCCACTGCCCTCCAGGAGTGTTTTTGAAGCAAGCACTTGCTTGGCGCCAGGCCCCACTGAGCACTTCACGGGTATTCACTCATTGACTCGTCCCAACAGTCTTACTTCGTAGGTGCTGTTGTTCTAATCCCCATTTCATAGATGAGAAACTGAGGTAGAGAGGGGTTGAGTGACCTGTCCCAGCGACAAGCTGGGAATCAGCAGGAAGAGAATTTGAACCTAGGAGAGGTTCACAGGTCACTGTCTCAGCCACCACACTCTCCTGTCCTTCACCCCCTCACCCACATGTTGAGTGTTTCAGCATTTGTTTCCTTCCTACCCATCTTTTCTCAGCATTTCTCCAACCAGCCTTTATTCCTTCTGGTGGCGTGTCCCAGTCTGCCTGGGCGTCCAAGCCAGCAACCAGGACATGAGTGGCCGGGAGCAAACACATGGACACACAGACACACGGGCACGACTGCCGCGGAGTCCACCGATGTGAATGTATGTACACACCCATACAGAACAAGTGTACACATCCGTGTGTCTGTATATATGCACATGGGCCTATTCGCACATGTGAGACCGCCATCCGTACCACACCCTGGGTGGGTCTTCAGTGCTCACCCACAGAGCATTCACTGTGGCAAAATAATCCCAAACAATGGATGAGCCAAAAGAAATCCATTTGGCTTTGTATGAAAACGCTGCTTGGCATATGGGGTTTTTGGCAATACGTTTACCTTTCTAGGTTTAGCTCGGGCTGATGTGGCTTCCTGCATGTCAACCTCTGAAAACCTGCCAGATGCTAGTCCCTCAGCAAGGCTCTACCCAGACAGTCTCTCCACACCTCACCGCAGCCATGAGGCAGGCTTGCTGTCCCCATTTTACAGACGAGAACCCTGAGACTGAGCGAGTTGCCATTTGCGCAGACTCACAGGGAGAGTGAGGATTCGAACCCCAGGGCAGCTCAAGGGTCAGTAAAGCTTGAGTGCCTGCAGGTGGGTTGGTGAGTCAGACATGTGACCTCCGAGGCGTGCCTCATCCGTCTGGAATGCGGCTGCCTCACCGTCTGGCCACGTCTGGGCCCCCTCTTCTGTGGCCAGGCTGGTGGGTGTGGAGGGGCTGCAGTGGCTCACGCTGAGCTGCCCTCCAGAAGGCCCCACACAGGGCCAGGTGCAGCGAGGTATGAAAAAGGCTTTTCCCCAGCGGTGACAAACATGACAGTGATGGCTCAGACTATACAAAGACCAGACAGACTCATCACCGCCACCTAGATACAGGCATATCCATTCCTTCAGCATTTCTCAAGCACCTACTATGTGCTTGGCATTTATTGGGCTCTGAGGACAATGCAGACAGGAATCAAGCTTGGACTCTGCCTTTCTTCCAATGTCTTAGGAGAACTGTTATCAGATGTGGAAATAGCTTTCATCACAAGGCGAAAAATCCTGAATGCCGTAAGAGAAATGCAGGTGAAAAATTAGAGTCTGCTTTCGACTGGGGACATCAAGGTAGGCCTCCTGGAGAAAGAGGCTCCTGATGGGTCTTGAAGAGTGGGTATGATTTGATGCAGTAATGAAAGAGCACCGTTTTAAAGACATAGTTTCTAAAGAGCACAGTTCAAGACATAGGAGGGGATATTGGCAGGTGGACATAGGAAAAGCAAGTAGCTCCATTTGTCTGTGGCAGAACTATGAAGGGAGTGGTGAGAGGTAGGTTAGGGTCAGATGACAGAAGATCTTGACATGCAGGACAAAGAGTTTGGACTTTATAGATAAGAGGGAGCCATCAAAGATTGTTGAACAGGGGAAGTCCTTGGGACCTGTTTTATTTAGTCTAATCTGTAGTTGTGAACAAAGTAATAGATTAGAAATATACATGCATGCACACATACATATACACATACATGTACATCCTTAGAAATGCGCAGACGTGGCGGACACACTGGTCACACCTATAATTCCAGCACTTTTGGAGGCTGCGGTGAGGGGATTGATGAAGCCCAGTTTGATACCAGCACGGGCAACGCAGTGAGACCTTATCTCCAAAAAATGAGGATCGCTTGAGCCCAGGAGGTCGAGGCTCCAGTGAGCTGTGATCATGCCATTGCACTCCCACCTGGGTGATAGAGTAAGACCCTGACCCAAAAAAATATGTACAGACACACATGTACACAAATGTACAGCTCAAAAGCAAAGGATTAATTCCTGAGCCCAGCTATTTTAAAACTCTGAATTGTATTTATTTATTTAAATATGACTGGGTGTGGTGGCTCACACCTGTAATCCCAACACTTTGGGAGGCCAAGACAGGCGGATCAACTGAGTGAGGTTAGGAGTTTGAGACCAGCCTGGTCAACATGGTAAAACCTTGTCTCTACTAAAAATACAAAAATTAGTCAGGCGTGGTGGTGTGAGCCTGTAGTTCCAGCTGCTTGGGAGGCTGAGGCAGGACAATCGCTTGAACCTAGGAGGCGGAATTTGCAGTGAGATCAGATCATGCCACTGCACTCCAGTCTGGGCAACAGAGACTCTGCCTCAAAAATAAATAAAGTAATACATTCACGGTATCTAAAATCCAAATGAAATATAAGCAAATGGCTGGGTGCAGTGACTCACGCCTGTAATCCTAGCACTTTGGGAAGCCAAGGTGGGCAGATCGCCTGAGGTCAAGAGTTCGAGACCAGCCTGGCCAACATGGTAAAAACCTGTCTCTACTGAAAATACAAAAAATTAGCTAGGTACCTGTAACCGCAGCTACTCAGAAGGCTGAGGCAGAAGAATCACTTGAACCCAGGAGGCAGAGGCTTCAGTGAGCCAAGATTGTGCCATTGCACTCCAGCCTGGGCAACAAGAGCAAAACTCCGTCTCAAATAAAAAAAATTATATAAATATATATGCAAATATGCTGAAAAATTAAGCTGCCTCTCACTCCATATCCCAGGCCCTCAGTGCCTTGTGTCTAAAAGCAAGCACAGTGGCCAGTTTGAGAGCTTCCTTCCAGAGACATTCTGTGTTTAGACAAACAAATATCCAGCTGCATTGTTATTACACACATTTTTCTGCACCTTGGTTTTCTCATGTAATATACCTTGGAGACCCTTACACATCAGTACATGGAGGGCTTCCTTGGTCTTTTTAACAGCAGTATACTACTCCATAATAATTGGACATTTATATTATTTCTGCTTTTTTGCTCTTTCTAAAAATGTTGCAATAAGAAATCTTGTCATTTTGCTTGTCATTCATTCAGACATTTATTGAGCACCTACCATGTGCTGGGCAGCAGTCTACGTGCTGGAGATAGAACAGTGAACAAAACAGGCAGAAGTCCCTGCCCTCGTGGAACGTGACTTCTAGTGTGCACGTGTGAGTACATCTTCAGGATACATTCCTAGGGGCGGAACAGCCGAATCAAAGCAGCCGTGCATTTTTAAAATTGAGCAGATAAAGCGAAATCCCTATCCCGCCAAGACAGATTCTACCAATTTACCCTTGCAATGCATGAGAATGCCTAATTTTCCCACACTTTTACCAACAAAATGTTATCAAATATTTTTATCTTTGCCAATGTGACAGGTGAAAAACAACTGTAATTTTAATTTGCATTACTCTTACGATGAGTGAGGTTAAGCATCTTCTCGTATATTTGAGAGGAATTTCAAGGCTGGGCATAGTGGCTCATGACTGTAATCTCTGGTGGAAGGATCGATGGAGCCGAGGAGTTTGAAACCAGCCTGGAAAACTTAGGGAGCCCCCATCTCTACAAAAAAAAAAAAAAAATTAGCCGGGCAAAGTGGTGTGCACCTGTAGTCGCCTGTGGAGGCTGACACAGGAGAATCACCGACTGCAATTAGCCGTGATCATGCCACTGCACTCCAACCTGGGAGACAGAGCAAGACTCTGTCTCAAACAAACAAAGCAACTTCAGGCCCTTTCCTGTCAACTTTCTGGTATCTTGGCTCATATTTTTATTAGATTGTGGATACATTTCACACTGAGCTGTGGATTTTTTTTTCTTTTTTTTTTTTTTTTTTT
>NW_016107436.1:4439936-4441152 GCF_001604975.1 Cebus imitator
GCCACCATGCCCAGCTAATTTTTTGTATTTTTAGTAGAGATGGGGTTTCGCCGTGTTGACCAGGATGGTCTCGATCTCTTGACCTTGTGATCCACCCGCCTCGGCCTCCCAAAGTGCTGGGATTACAGGCTTGAGCCACCGCGCCCGGCCCTTTTTTTTCTTATTAAAGAAATTAGCTTGCCAGGAGCAGTGGCTCACTACTGTAATTCCAGCACTTTGGGAGGCCAAGGCAGGCGGATCACAAGGTCAAGAGATCAAGACCATCCCAGTCAACATAGTGAAACCCCATCTCTACTAAAAATACAAAAAAAAAAACAAAAAACTGAGCATGGTGGCACATGCCTGTAGTCCCAGCTGCTTGGGAGGGTAAGGCAGAAGAATTGCTTGAACCTGGGAGGTGGAGGTTGCAGTGAGCCAAGATCATGTCACTACACTCCAGCTCTGGTGACAGAGCAAGACTCCATCTAAAAAAAAAAAAAAAGAGTTAGCTCTTTGCCTGTAGTATGAGTCACAAATATTTACCCCCAGTTTGTCATTTGTTTTTAGACACTGCATATGATGTTTTTTTTTTTTTAATGCAGACTTGTAAAATGCGAAATAAAATTTAAAAGGAATTCTGCTCATATACAACTTTGCCTCCCTATGGTGCAATGTTTGTTAGGATTGAAAGAGATATAGGCCAGTGCGATGGCTCACATCTGTAATCGCACTGGGAGGCCGAAGTGGGCAGGTCACTTGAGGTCATGAGTTCGAGACCAGCCTGGCCAATAAGGCAAAACTCCTCTACTAAAAATATAAAAATTAGCCAGGCATGGTGGCACGGTCCTGTTATCCCAGCTACTTGAGACTATGGCAGGAGAATCACTTGAGCCTGTGAGGTGAGGTGGAGGTTGCAGTGAGCCCAGATCAGGCCACTGCACTCCAGCCTGGGCAACAGAGCAAGACTCAGTCTCAAAAAAAAAAACAAAAAAAACCTTACATATAGATAGATAGATAGATAGATAGACATATAGATAGATAGATAGATAGATAGACAGATAGATCGATCCCAACAACGTAATCTTGGGTTCCATTAATAAAAGCCCATGGCACATGTTCTGGCCAGGTGCAGTGGCTCACACCTGTAATCTCAGACTTTGGGAGGCTGAGGCAGGCGGATCATCTGAGGTCAGGAGTTTGAGACCATCCTGGCCAACATGGTGAAACCCTGTCTCTA
>NW_016107436.1:4441517-4503529 GCF_001604975.1 Cebus imitator
AAACATTCTAGAAAAGGAAGATGAGAGTCCTATCCTTTTCTGGAGCTCCATCTTAAGAGGTCTTTGGACAAAGAGGAGCAAGCTCAGAGGAGGGTAACCAAGAGGGTGACTGGGTTTTCAATCAAGTCACATCAGGAATGGCAATAGAACTGGCACCTTTGAGCCTAGAGCAGATCGCTGTCTGTGAATATCATCTGAGGCAATGGGACTAGCCTCATGACACAAAACTGGTCCCTATGGTGGAGATTCTGGGAAGCCAAGAGTCAGACAATGGGGCTCGTTTCAAGGCAGAGCTGTCTGAAGGTGGAATAGCCTGTTTTGTGAAGAAGCAGTTCATCACTAGAGATGCACAAGCCGGAACTGGAGACCACCTTTCAAAGATGCCAAGGTGCCTTTCAAAACTCCTTCCAAGCCTGAGAAAGCTCCTCGTTCTACAAAAACACAAGGAATATTAAATTTCCTCATTTTACAGATGAAGAAAAGGGGGAAACTGACATGCATTGAGCACCTACTTTGTCCTAGGCACTTTAGGCATATATGACTTGATTTTAAAGGGTGAGGACCAGGGAGGTTGAATGGTTCACCTAAGGCTGCACAGCAGTCTAGAACTAGAACCCACTTCCCCAGACTCCAATTCTAAAGCTCTCCCCACTGAACCTCCTGTCCCTGTTCAATAATTAAACATATGTTCATTGCACGTTTATTGCATACCTATTCTGAATGGACACTAATGTGGTCCAGAAAAGCATATTTTTCTGGAAAATAGCATACAGGATATTTGTAAAGTCACGGGGTCTTTGCTCTGCAGAATTTCACTGCCTAGTGGGCAAGTACAGGTGCCATCTCTGCATTGCTTGATTTAATGTGAATTGTGTCCCGGAGTTGTGCAACGTGGTAGCCCCAGATAGACTAATAAGGAAATATGAGGCAATTTGGCAAGTTTTTTTTCTCTTTTTTTCTTTTATATCAAGCTGCTGTCTTCGGTTTTTCAGCAGGCAAGTTTTTAATGAAATCACATACAAAGTGCCATGGGAACGCAGAAGGCATGATTAACTCTACCAGGGAAGGGAAGCCAGGAAAAAGGAGGTGATGACCGAGCAAGGCCTTGAAGGTATGTAAAAAAACGAAGGGCAGAAGAGCATAATATGTATATTCATGCCACAAACATTTATTGAGCAGTTCCAGGTTTCCAGGGATAGGTGAATAATTCACTGTTGAGTAAGGGAGACAGACAAATCACCAATAAATTGCTGTAGCGTATAAGTGTAACCGTGAAAACGTACTCGCCAGGCAAAAGTGGTGGTAGCTCCTTCTGGAATAAAGTGAGGGGTCTGGGAAAGCTCCTGGAGAAGTGATATCTGAGATTTTAGGAACAGAAATAAATATTTTCCAGGCTGATAATAAAAGGCAGTTGGGAGAGAGGGAAAAGCATTCTAAGCAGAGGGAAGGGCATGTGCTAAGTGTCTGACTCTTGAAAGACGATTCGCTCTGTCTTCAGGTGCCCGAAGCAGATCTGAAAGGCTTGAGAGGAAAATGTTGGCATGGTAGGCAGCCAAGTGGGAGGTGGAACTGACATACAGGCGTTTGGCCAGGACTCACCAGGTTTCCAGATGAGGGGGAAACGGCATTTGTGTGCATCGGGGTTGGGGAGGCTTAGCAACCTTCTCTTCAAAGCCATGCCCCAGATTGAGAGCTGGAAGAGAAAAGTGTGAGCCATAAATCCCCAGCTCCTCCTGCTGTGCCCAGCACTACAGAGCTAGGAGTCTCCACCAGCTCTCCAGTCCCACCGCTGCGACCCCAGCTAATCCAGCCTCCTGGCCCATCTGACACACGCTTCCACTTAACATTTTGTTAGCGACTCTATAAATGAGCTCTCCCTGACCTTCAATCCCTGGCTAATTGCTGGTTTCATGTACAAGACTAGCTTAATTTTACGTGATAATTACCTGAGAGTAGCAATACATATGGCATTGCATGTTCGAAATGTCAGGCCTGGAAATCCACCAAGTGGCCATAGGCAGGGGCAAGGGGAGGAGGCAGCCGGGGCCACGAGGAGAGACAAAAACTGCAGACACCCAATGCAGAGAGAACTCCAGGGAAGCAGGGCCTAGCCTCCAGCAGGGCTCAGAATCCTCAGCAGGCACAGTACACCCAGGGCACAGGCCAGAGGAGCGGCGCGTGCCACAGCCACATGTGCACACGTGCACATCTCGGAGAAACACCAGCCAGGTCAGAGGCATGGTTTATACCTGCTTTCAGTCAGCCTTTCCACACACGCTCCCTAAGCCCCTACTGTGTGCCAGGCAATTGCACTCGTTTCAAACTCCCACCCCACCCAGGGAAGGTGGAACCTGTGGAGGGTATGTGCAAGTTGTCACAGTTATTTGGGGGATGCTACAGGCACTGAATAAGCAAGGCCCAGGAATGCTAAATGGCCCACACTGTCCCGTTCAGTGAAGAATTGGCCTTCCTCTTGCTTGAGCCCAGGAATTCGAGACCAGCCTGGGCAACATGGTGAGACTCCATTTCTACAAAAAAAAAAATTTTTTTGAAAAACAATTATCTGGGCTTGGTGGTGTGCACCTGTAGTCTCAGCTACTCAGGAGGCTGAAGCAGGAGGATTCCCTTGAGCCCAGGAGGTCAAAGCTGCAGTGAGCTGTGTTCTTGCCACTGCACTCCAGCCTGGGCTACAGAACAAGACTCTCTCAATTTTAAGAAACCTCCCCAAATGCCTGTGGTGGCCCCACTGTGAAACACTCTGTTGAGAACCATCACATCTAAGCCAGGACCTCAGCCCAGAAGAAGCCAAGTGTCCTCTGGGACAAATGGGGAAGGAAGACAATGGCAAGGAACTGTGCTACCTGAGAGAGTAATGGAAGGGAAACCAGGAACATGTGGCAGGTGAACTGACAAGAGTCCAGAATTCAGAGAAGACCTCCCTTTAAAAGTACCGTTTCAGAACTAAGCTGGTCCGGGTGCGGTGGCTCACGCCTGTAATCCCAGCAATTTTGGAGGCCGAGGCAGGTAGATCACCTGAGGTCGGGAGTTCGAAATCTGCCTCCCAACATGGAGAAACCCGTCTCTATTAAAAATACAAAAAACATTAGCCGGCGTTTGGGCACACGCCTGTAATCCCAGCCACTGGGGAAGCTGAGGCAGGAGAATCACTTGAACCTGGGAGGCGGAGGTTGTTGTGAGCTGAGATCATGCTATTGCACTCCAGCCTGGGCAACAAGAGTGAAACTCTGTCTCAAAAAAAAAAAAAAAAAGAAGAAGAAGGAAGGAAGGAAGGAAAGAGAAGGAAGGAAGGAAGGAAGGAAGGAAGGAAGGAAGGAAGGAAGGAAGGAAGGAAGGAAGGAGAGAGAACTAAGCTAGACACAAAAGGATTAACATGGCAGGATTCCACTTCCATGAAGTACAAGAGGAGTGAAAGTCATCGAGAAAGAAGTAAAAGGCTAGCTGCCAGAAGCTGGGGGGCGGAGGGGAAGATGGGGAGTTTTGCTTAATGGGTACAGAGTTTCTATTTGGGATGATGAGAAAGTTCTGGAGATGGACAGTGGTGATGGTTGTGTAACAAGATGAATGTACTTAATGCCACTGAACTGTACACTACACTTCAAAATGGTAAATTTTATGTATATTCTACCACAATTTAAAAAACACAGTGTTTACAAATCTTAGTTGTGCACCGCCACCCCCCCACCCCAAAAGGGTCATTCCAGCTGCATTCTGAGGAAGGGGCAGGCCGCAGCTCATCCATTCATTTGCTGCGCAGTAGTTGAACAGCACCTGTAAGGCACAGGTGTGGAAGAATTTCTGTCTTCTGCATCTCAGGTTGGATAAATAAAGCAAGGTCTCTGCCTCACGGTGCTTCAGTCCAGCTAGCAAGAGAAGCACGTCTCTTCGGTACACGGGAGAATGAATCCAGAGGGAGGACCAACACAACTCAGTGGAAACACAGCCAGGAGAAAGGAAGTGCACCTGGGAAGACACGGGGAATGAACGCTCTGGAGAAGTGGCTGTGACATGCTCCTGAGAGGTGGGCAGCACTTGTACAGGCTGACATGGGGGAGAAGCCAATCCAGAAACTGCCTCTTTCCTGGACTGACTCTGTCCCCAAGGCCCCTTTGGGGCAAAGGAGCTATTTACTATAGGAAGTGAAGACCCATTTTTCTCCCAGCACCTTTGGTGCCTAGAACAGTGCTTGGCACGAAAATAAGTAAAAACTAAACGGTATCCGTGTGTGTCTGCACCACGTGCCATACACCTGGGTACACACATCCCCTGCAGAGAGACAGCTCAGGTCCATTTTTTCTCATCACTCCAGGGAATAGGGCAAGGCAGGGAAGCTCTAGGGCCCTATGGTGGTGGGGCAGGGGAACATGGGCAAAGAAGGAGAAAGGGTGCCCTGGCCCCCTGGGAGGGCCCTTCTGTGGGAGGCCCAGGTGCGCACACACTTAGAGGCACACGGGCCACAGGATCAGGTAAGAGGCACAGTCCCAGATGAAGGCAAGTTCTAAAAACCCCTTTAGCCTCCTCACCCATGGAACTGTGGACTCCTAAGCTGTGTTGGAGTAAATTACTTGCTTAATGAGATTTCAATTAACAAAAACAAATTAAAATCACTTTGGTAATTAAGCTGCTGTGAACCTCGCCAGCAGCTCTCCCTCAGACCTCAGATTTCCATGGGGAAGGAGCTGGGAACGGGGGTCCACTTGGACTCAGACAGCAGTGCTGCTGGGACCTTGGCAGGGCAGAGGGCTCCCCGCCTTGGGGCTTCCACCCCGGAAGCTGCAGCTTCCTGAAGCCAGAGTGGGTGGAAGGGAGGGGGCAGTACACAGCAGGCAACATGGGCTCTAAACTTACATTCACATCGAAGCCCTGCCACTTGGCGGTTGTGTGACCTAGGACACATTAATTAACCTGTCTGAGCCTCGGTTTCCTTGTCTGCAAAATGGGGTAATACTAGTAACCAACATTGTTGGGTTGTGGGAAGATTAAAGGAACGAATGCATGCAAAAATTTAGAGGCTGGGTGTGGCAGCTCACACCTACAATCAGCACTTCAGGAGGCCGAGACGGGTGGATCACAAGGTCAGGAGTTCAAGATGAGCCTGGCCAAGACGGTGAAACCTGTCTCTACTAAAAATTACCAAAAAATTAGCCGGGTGCAGTGGCAAGCACCTGTAATCCCAGCTACTTGGGAGGCTGAGGCAGGAGAATGGCTTGAACCTGGGAGGCAGAGGTTGCAGTGAACTGAGATCACACCACTGCACTCCAGCCTGGAGAGAGAGTGAGATTCCGTCCCAAAAAAAGAATTTAGAAGAGGGCCTGTCCCACAGCAGAGGCTCTTAACTCACTTTACCCTGCGCGGTGCTATGGGGGATTTCTCTAGCCTTGTGATTTGCCTTGTCCTGAACTCCAACCCTTCCAGGGAAGCCCTATTCCTCTGAGTTAGGTGAATGAGGATCTACCCACAGAGGCTCCCTTGGAGGTGAGGTTTCTCCAAGTTCTGGCCCACCCAGGCCCCCATCTCTTTTCATCAGAGCCAGCAGCTTAAATCTGGGAGCCATAACACTCATGTCTCTTGAAGAACAAACACTCCAGTCTCTGGATCACAAAATCACCCCCACTGTCCCACATGGGAGGCCTGGAGGGTTAAGTAGTGTTGATATCACTGGCCCCATTCCACAGATGAGGAAAAGGACTTAACGGCTTACCTAGTGGCTCAAAGAGAGCAGCAATGCCCAGTGCTGGCCAGAATCCAAGGAGCCCGCATTCGAATCCCATGCTAAGGAAATTGTGAACAAGGCAGCCTTTCTGGAGAGCACAATGCTAAGTGGATAAGAAATTGAAATGATTAAGGTTTTAGATTTTTTTTTGTTCTTAAAAGTTTGTAGCATTTACACTTTTGAAGTTATTAGAGCAAAAACTACACTAAGCCTTTTGGGACAGCAGTGTGTGTGTGTGTGTGTGTTATATATAACATGTTTTATTTATAGATATTGATATGTATACACAAGTACATGTACACACACCCAAATGCCAAATATCATTCTTCTCTGCGGTGGTAGAAATTACAGATGGTTTTCGTTTTACATGTTCATTCATTCATTCGCACAGCAAATATTTTGATTTTTATTGATTTTTAATTTTTTGAAGACAAGGTCTCACTATTGCCCAGGCTGGAGTGCAGTGGCACGATCTCAGCTCACTGCAGTCTTGACCTCCTGGGTTCAAGTGATCCTCCCACCTCAGCCTCCTGGGTAGCTGGGACCATAAGTATGCACCACTGAGCCCAGCTAATTTTTTTTTTTTTTTGCAAAGACAAGGTCTCTCTCTGTTGCCCAGGTTGGTCTTGCGGTCCTGGACACAAGCAGTCCTCCTGCCTCAGCCTCCCAAAGTGCTAGGATTATAGGCATGAGCCACGGTGCCTAGCCAACAAATATTTTTAGTGTCTGTAAAACAGCACAATGAACACGATAGACTTAAATCCTGTCTTCGGGAAACTCACAGCCTGTTGATGAAGACGGACATTGGACACAAAACGACAAGGGGAATGCTGTAGCAGAGGAAGGGTGGGGCCTCGGAAGCCCATCACAGAAGGAGGCAATGGAGGGGCGAGGTCTGCCATAACATTTAATTCTTTCGTAATTAGACTAAAATAAAACAATTTATACATTTTTAAAATGAACCCCAGGGGTACCATAACTAGTTAGTAACAGAACTGAAAGTAGAAACTAAAAGCCTTCTGGCTCGCAGGCAAATGTTTTTTTGTTTTTTGTTTTTTAATTTAACTGACACCCATAGCCTGGAAAGTTTGAACAGCATCCTAGTCTTCAGCAAAAAATATCTCAAAACTCTCAAAGGAGATGTCTGTCAGAGGTGGTTGTATCATCTATGGACCTCGTGTCAGATAGAGGAGATGTCCCCATCCATACATCCATGTCATCCAAGACATTGGGTACACACACACACACAGACACATACACACAGCACCTCTGACTCCTCCTGGCATGCCCTCCTGCATTTGTGTGGCCTTTCTGGGTGATGAGAGATGTCACTGGGATACAGAAAGGCTCACTCCAATTGGCCACGGACACACACCCCGTGCCACATGGTACTGGGTCAATGGGCAGTGGGGATCTCACCTCCCCTCATCTCTGGAGGAGTCCCATACATTGCTTGGTCTCAGTGGCCCCAGTCTCCCCACTGGCTGACCTCCAGTCCTGTTTCAACCCACCCTGGCTGGGTCTGCCAAGCAGGCGCCAGGCAAAAGGGAGAACATCTCAGCACCCAGAACCTCCCACCATCTGCTCCTTCCCGCTCCCTGAGAAGTGCTAATCTCCCAGGGCCCTTCCCTAAAGGCCCCTTTGCCCAGCGGAAGGTGAGGGCGTTTGCCATCCTCTAAGTGCCCAGCTTGGGTGAGGGCTGCTGGAGCTGTGATGCCCTCCACCGGGAGATCCCACCCCATGCCATGTTCTGTCCCCTCCTCCCCTCAGACTTCATGCATCATATTTTGTGCTGACTTCAGACAATCAAGGGAGGAGGACACAGGAGTTGTACTTTCCAAGTAGCTGGCAACCCTTAATCAATGTTAATTGGCTCTAATTAGCATATGTTAATTAATGATATTTACTACAAATTAAAGGTATGAGTGCTCCCAGAGGGTTTCCTGTTCATCCAATTAGTGCCAATTAGTTGCAATTAACACGTGTAAATGAGATTCCATTGAACCCAAAACAAACAGCACAGAATCTCTCAGATTCCCCCTTGCACCTTTTCAATCTGCCAGAGGAGGGGGGTGGAGCGTGGAAGGTAAGGGAGAGACAGGAGAGAGACCCTCTAGGCTGATCTCTTGTAGCAAGCTGACCCTCTCACACACCAGGAATGGGAGCAGGCCGTGCTGCCCCTGGCTGCCCCTAGGGAGGGCTCCCTGGAAAGGGCCCTAGCCTTGAGATGCTCTTTAGAGCTAGGGGCCATCCCTCTGAACCTGCCAGGGCTTAACCCAGTGCATGGCACATAATAGGTGCTCAGTAAAAATAAAATTGAGGGCCAGGTACAGTGGCTCACGCCTATAATCCCAGCACTTTGGGAGGCCAAGGTGGGCGGATCGGCTGAGGTCAAGAGTTTGAGACCAGCCTGACCAAGTTGGTGAAACCCCATCTCTACTAAAATTACAAAAATTAGCCTGGTGTGGTGGTGCGCACCTGTAATTCCAGCTACTAGAGGGGCTGAAGCAGGATAATCGCTTGAACCTGGGAGGTGGAGGTTGCAGTGAGCCGAGATCATGCCACTGTACTCCAACCTAGGCGATACAGTGAGACTCTGTCTCTAAATAAATGGGATGAATTAAAAGTTGGTTTCTTTGTATCAAGGTCCAATATCTTTAAATATATAAAATTCAAGGCCATAGTGATTTTTTTTTTTTTTTTTTTTTGAGACAGAATCTCGCCCTGTCTCCAGGCGCCGGGCTGGAGCGCAGTGGTGCGATCTCGGCTCACTGCAACCTCCGCCTCCCGGGTTCAAGCAATTCTCCTGCCTCAGCCACCCGAGTAGCTGAGATTACAGGTGCATGCCACCACGCCCAGCTAATTTTTGTATTTTTTTAGTAGAGACGGGGTTTCACCATGTTGACCAGGATGGTCTCGATCTCTTGACCTCGTGATCCACCAGCCTCAGCCTCCCAAAGTGCTGGGATTGGCCGGGCGTGGTGGCTCAAGCCTGTAATCCCAGCACTTTAGGAGGCCGAGGCGGGTGGATCACGAGGTCAAGAGATCGAGACCATCCTGGTCAACATGGTGAAACCCTGTCTCTACTAAAAATACAAAACATTAGCTGGGCATGGTGGTGCGTGCCTGTAATCCCAGCTACTCGGGAGGCTGAGGCAGGAGAATTGCCTGAACCCAGGAGGCGGAGGTTGCGGTGAGTTGAGATCGCGCCATTGCACTCCAGCCTGGGTAACGTGAGTGAAACTCCGTCTCAAAAAAAAAAAAAAAAAAAAAAAGTGCTGGGATTACCAGCTTAAGCCACCGCGCCCGAGTGATTTTTTTTTAAAGCATGCAGTGTTCTCTTCTCCATAAGGTCTTCCCAAGGGGCCTACCAAGGAGCAAAGTAGTATTTGCCTCTCTGATGTAAATTTAATATAATCTATATATGTCCACAGAGATTTTACTTCACTGCTAATGCGATTTCTTTTTTACTCAACTACTTGCTGAGGCCCAAACCTCTGTCATGGTTTGGGCCTCAGAGAAACAGCTACCGCGAACAGTCAACTACTACCTTAGCCAGCCCCGTGGCTCACACCTGTAATCCCAGCACTTTGGGAGGCCGATTCAGGAGGATCACTTGAGGCCAGGAGTTCGAGACTAGCCTGGGCCACATAGCAAGACCTCATCTCTATCTTTAAAAAAAAAATGCCACCTCAGATTCTCCACCACACAGAACCCTCTGTGAAACCTGATCATTTCAGATTGCCTCAGCGTCCCCTTCCACAAAGCAAGGGGGTATGCTGAGATGGCCCTAAAACCCTTTCGACCTGATGATCTAGGATTTCGGAGGTCCTCTGCAGAACGCTGGCCCCACTTCTCTGCTGATAGGCAACCATAGGAAGCCTTGGTTTTCCTCCTTCGTGGGGGATCTGTCCCATCTGTGATGGCCTAACAGGCCCTGCTCACCCTCAGACCTTTCTCACTGATTCAGTATCATCTTCTGCCCCCACCCTGACCTTTTCTGGGATAGTGATGAACCACCAGACATGGTCCCCAAGAGATGAAGCCTCAGAAAAAGTTCTCCATCACCCTGATCAGACCAAAGCTGATTTGGAGGCCAGGGGGAGGACGCAGCCAATGGTGCTTGGTAAACAGAGCTCAACTGGATTAACTTCAGGGAGGGGCATGCAGCTGCAGGATGGATGTCTGTCCTGAGGACTCTTGGGTCTCACTCTTTCTTCCCTGCCACTGCACCCCACCTCAGGGCCAGTGGGACATGTGGGAGGGGGTCTGGAAGCAAGTGAAAAGGACCCTCTGCTGAGTGCTGTTCCTCCCAGCAAAAATAAAACTACCACAGTTGGATGCCTCTCTGGGCCAGGCACAGTGCTAAGCCATTGACATGATTTCCATTTAAACAGGGTGCCATTTGCTCCATTTTTATCTCCACGTGCTGTGGGCATCTTGGGCTGCACCTGGTCAGCTTTGGGACTGATGATCAGCGAATTCTGGCCATAGAGCAGGAAGGTTGCAGTACATGGTGAAGAAAATGCTGCCCACTGTGTCTTCCCCATCAGTGCGCACGCACACACACACACACCCCTCTCGTCTCTCTCGGCCAGGTGGATGCTCTCTTCTTTCTCAGCCAGGGCTGAGGCTAGATCCAGGGAGAGGAGCCTGCCACTAAGAAGGCCACAGGAAAAAAGCTAAAGGAATCAGGTACCTGAGTGGGTACCTGCAAATTCTCAGCTTTCTTTTCTTTTCTTTCTTTCTTTCTTTTTTTTTTTTTTTTGAGACAGAGTCTTACTCTGTTGCCCAGGCTGATGTGTATGGCACCATCTCAGCTCATTGCAACCTCTGTCTCTCAAGTTCAAGCAATTCTCCTGCCTCAGCCTCCCAAGTAGCTGGGATTATAGCCATGTGCCACTACGCCTGGCTAATTTTTTGTATTTTTAGTAGAGACGGGGCTTCAACATGTTGACCAGGCTGGTCTCAAACTCCTGACCTCAGGTGATCCACCCACCTCGGCCCCCAAAATGCTGGGATTACAGGCGTGAGCCACCGTGCCCGAACTAAATTCTCAGCTTTCAATGACAAGAACGTTGCCTCCAAACCAGCAATTCTGGGTGCCCATGAAACTCGAGGACGGAGAAAAGGAACACAGGTAAAGTGTCTGCTTTTTATCCCACTAATGCCTCTTGAGAAGTGATATCTCTGTAAAGCCAAAGTTCCTGAGATGAGGTTTAACATGGCCACTTTGGAAGGAAAAAAACCCCTCGGCTCCAGGAATGTAACAACAGAAAATAATTAAGGTCTAATAAGGTCAGTGTTCCACCTTAACACCTTTTCAGTTCCACTTAAAACCCCTACTAATTTACCAAGAAAAACCAGCCTCACTTGGGTCTTATTATTTGAATCACGTCCTGTCTCTTAATTTAAACGAGAGACTCACATAAGGAATTTTTTTTTATTTTAAATTACAATGCCTACTTTCTTCCAGTTGATTACGGTATATGACTCTCTGTTGGAAGGCCATTATTTTTGCTATGATTTACAAAGCATTTAAAGCGAAATCAATGTAATAAATATCGAAGTATTGTAATAGATAATTCCATATATTTAACCGGAGACACAGCGCAGCCCTGGTTGAGGCAGTCAGGAGATGAGCAGGGTGAGGATGGGGTGGGGGGACACCTGGTATCCACTGTTCTTTTTTCTCCCCTTTTCTTTTCTCTGCATTCATTTAGCCAGGATTCACCCGGCCCTCCCTAAGACTCTGCACACTGGACTTGGGACTGTGGAGAGTCGTGGGTGTCCAAGATGCATCCTCCAGAGGCCACGGACTGTTAGGAGAAATTCTTCTGCAACAACCTGCTGGTGAATACTGGGGGCCACCGTGGGGAGGAGGCCACACTAGCACCCTCTAAGGAGCTGTGATGGGAGGAGATTTCTCATCACGGCAGAGGAGAGGTCTGGGTGGTGGTGGAGGGTAGGGGGCAGGTCAGGAAAGGCTTTTGCTAGCATCTCCTCCTTTCTCCTCCCCTCCCCTTCTTAACTCCTTCTTTCCCTCTTCCTCTCCTCTTCCCCTCCACTGCCCTCCTCTCATTCCTGTCTCTTCCCTCCCTGGACGAAGCTATCTCTAGGCCTCTGGCAGCAGCCGGTACCCACTGGCCTTTGACGGGACAAGCTCAGCTCAGGACAATCAGCCCAGCATTTGCCGCCGTGAAAGCCCCCGAGGAGGGGAAGAAGGTGAAGGCAGATAGGGTGCCCAGGCTTCATCCACCCTCTCAAGCGTGTGACCTTGTGCTTGCCCCCAGTGACAGAGCCCATAGCAATGTCTGCAGGGCTGGTCACTTTGAGCCTGCCTGCCCTGCGCCAGGGAGCAAATTTCAAGCTGCCCTCCTTCCTGTGCACTCCCATCTCAAAAAGGACCCAGAAGCAGGTTCCTCTCCAGCTAGCCCCTGACCTGCCACCCCACAGGAGCACCCCCCACCCCGCCACTTCTTTCTGGCCTCAGAGCCACTGTGTGTGGGTGACACATCTGCTCCCACGTGGGCTCTGTCCCCAGGTTCCTGGCTGGATTTAGAAACTCATATCCCCCAGTGAGGGGGGCCACCAGCTATGGGTGGTCCCAGATAACACCTCTCCTCCGCAGGTTCTGTGCTCCGCCTTAGAGCTGCTCGAGTGCCGGAGATCTTAGTAAGGGCTTTGTGGACTCCACACTGCAGCTCGTGATGCGGTATGGAGAGCCCACTTTCAGCAGACCCCAGAGAAAGAAGATGTATGGTCCCTAGCCGTCCCACCCCAAGCCTGAACCTAAGCCCCAAGTCCCTAGCTCTGAACAGATTTCACCATAAATCCCAGGAGTGGACGCGCAGAGGGAAAGGGAGCAGAAAAAAGAGATTTACAGCGAACTTGCTTCCTGACACCTCTTTGGCCCATCCCATAAAATAACAATATCATCAGATAAATCACACAGTCTCAGGGAACCTCGCCCTTGTCTTTGTGGGGTCTCTGAGGGGAGATAGGGGAACATGGTCAGAGAGGTCCACCCAGCTTTGTTCTCTCTGGCAAATCAGTTCCAGCTGGCATGAGGAGGCTCAGATTTAATCCCTGGGCTATGTACGGGGTGGTGGGATAGGAACGAGGTAGGGAAGAAGAATGTTGGCTATGGACACCCAAGAGACAGCATGGCATAAGAGATTCAGCATGAGCTTTGAGCAAATCCCAGCTCAAATTCCTAGCTGTGTGGCCTCAGACAAGTTGCTTAACCTCTCTGGGCCTTGGTTTATTTCTCTGAAAACAGGGCATTTGCATGGAATAATGTATGGTGCTTAAAATACAAGAACTATCACAGCCACAAATGTTTTCTCACATCTAGGATACAAAATGCTGTGGCCGTGTTCCCAGCAGAGGGAATCGAATGTCGAGCCCTCTGCAGAGACCACACTCCCTTGTCCTCTCCGGCTATTTTCTCAGCCTTGGTCTTTGAGCTTAGAAAGGCAGGGCTCTCCATTAACTCACAATGTTTCTTCTTCTCTCCAGGCCCGTTTCCCATCTATAAAATGAGGAGGTGGAAAGTACTTTGTCTTTAAGGGCCCAGTCCATTGTTAAGATAAAATCTCAAATCAGGAGCAATTTCTAACTGTAACCAAAGGGAGCAGGCGGGACCCAGACGCTGCGGGCGGTGAGGCCAGCTGAGACTGGCATGGGCATGCAGCCCAGGGTGGATGCTGTCACCGTCCTAGGAAGGGACTGTAGGGCTCCATCCAGCTGGACCCACAACTCTGACCACCCCAAGTGAGAGATTCCTTGGCCTGCAGCCTGCATGGCCATGGACACCCCCTGAGGCATCGCACTGAGGGACCTTCACCCAGAGAAAGCGCTGTGTTTCCAGAGCTGGGAGCTGGGTGGGTGAGGCTCCATCCAGGCTCATGCGTGGTACCTGGAGCAACTTCATGCCTCCCTTCCTGCCTGTGCGGTCCCTCATCCCACAAGTCCTCCCCAACCCTGCGTCTTCCCCTCCCTTCAGCATCTCCAGCTATTAAGGATGATGGCTCGGGCCTGGGCTTCAACCTTCCAGCCTCCGCCCTCTCTCCATCCTTCCTTCTTTCCTTTCTCCTCCTGCTTTTCCATCTTCTCCTTGTACTTGATTTCCTCCCCTCTCTCCTTCCTTCTCCAGTTCCTCCCTTTTCCTCCTTCACTGTTGGATTTCCAGCCTCTCTGTTTGATTTCTTCTTCCTCTTCGCCACTCTTCATTTCTTTCTTTTCATCCTCCTCCCAGTCTTTCTTTCTGCTCTGTCACCTCCTTCGTTTTCTTCTCTCTCTGGCTGACTCAGGGGAATGGAGGTGGCCCTCTCTGGAGGGAGGGGTGAGTGTGTTAGGGGGTGAGGGTGGCAGGCTGAGGGGGCAGTGGTCTGGCCTGAGCCCCTCCGGTATGGCTCCAGCCCTAGCGGCAGGAGGACCAGGAGTTCACCCGCAGGGCAGCTGTCAGCGGCTCAGTGGATGGATGAGTGGAAGTGTAGGGGGTGGGGAGGCGAAGTTGCTGGGGAGGGGGCCCTCTTTAAATAAAAATGAAAGGAGCTTGGTGGATGAAGTAGCAGGGACAGTTTCATAATAAGCCTTGCCCAAGGCACCTCTGCCAGGGGACCCAGCCCTCCTGCCTACCTGCCTCCAATCCTGTGCCCTGTCCCCATCCCCAAAGTTTCCTTCAGCACAGAGGCCTGTTTGTTTCTCTGATCCTTTGGGCAGGCCAGAGAGCAGGCAATCCCCCACTCAACTCCCCAGAACCCCACCCGGCCTTCCCCATCTCCCACTGTGGGGTGGCTGGGATTGGAACCCTGGGCAACCTGCTCACAGAGTGATGTCTGGGCAGATTAGCACCCCAAAGCTGGCAGGGCTATTAGGAGGCCTTTGTGGGGGAGGGGACAGGGGAAGACGAAGGGGATTTTCCATTCTCTGAGCAACTGGATTACACAGTCAGGGGATCAGGGAAGAACTGCTACTTAAGCTGCCTGTGCCCTGGCTCTCCGCCTCTCACGGGCTCAGCAGGGATGTTAGCAAGCCCTGCCTTGCCTGCTTTTGAAGAATCTTTTTGTAACTTGAGTCAGGTTTAGGGGCAAAACCCAGTCTCATCTCCTGCCCAGCCCTGAGCTATTACACCAAGCAGGAGCTCAAGAGGGCTCCACTTGCCACCACCTCCACTGAGCCTCACCTTCCACAGAGCCCCCAGGTCTGGAGGTAGATCTGGAAGGTGTGACTCAGAGCGGTGCAGTGACTTGCTCTAAGACACGCCACGAGTGAAAGGCAACCAGGATAGCTCCCTGACAGTGGACTGGATTTATGGGAGCATGTTCTCTGCAGTGAGCCAGTCTTGGAAGGAGCCCAAGACTCTGCTGTTCCCCTTACAAGAAGGAAATTTGCAGGCTGGGCACAGTGGCTCATGCCTGTAATCCCAGCACTTTGGGAGTCTAAAGCAGGAGGATCGATTGAGCCCAGGAGTTCAAGACCAGCCTAGATAACATAGGGAGACATCTCTACAGAAAAATTTAAAATTAGCCAGACGTGGTGGCATGTACCTGTGGTCCCGGCTACTTGGGAGGCTGAGGAGGGAGGATCGGTTGGGCCCATGAGTTGGAGGCTGCAGTGAGCCATGATCATGCCACTGCACTCTAGCCTGGGTGAAAGAGCAAGACCCTGTCTCAAAAAAAACAAAACAACAACAACAAAAAAACGGGGTTTGTTCCTGAGTTTTTTTGTCAGCCCAACATATGTGGCAGACGGTGGGGAACTCCACTCCCATTTGTTCTTTCAGACTGCAGAAGACCAGACCACAGTGGATGGTGAAGAAGATGGGAGATGTGGAGGAGATTAGGTTGAAAAAGTCCCAAGTCTTAAAGCCTACTCCCAGCCTTGTCACTAACTTGCTGTGTGACCCTGGACAAACCACCTCTCCTCTCTGAGCTTCAGTTTTCTTATCTGCAAAACAGAGGTAAAAACATCTCTTTCAAGCATTGTCTCAAAGGGTGAATAAGACAAGGTACTAGAAGAGCATCAAGCACAGCCCCTAGCGTATGTAGCTGCGCCCTCAATAATGGTGGAAGCAAAGTCTTTTCCCCAGGAGCTAGTGGAAGCAGAATCTTTCACCCAGGAGCTGTGCCCACTCCCTAGGGTAGGAGGCCCTGCTACACAGCCACGCAAGTGTTTCTTCCCACCAGGAGGGCAAATCTGTCAGATTCAGCAAGATTGGCCTCCCGGACCTGGTATAAGGTTACTGGGGGGTCATGACCCCATAGCTAGGGTCTACTTTCTAGAAACAGTCCTCACACAAGAGTCCCAAAGACCCCCACCCTAGCCCTGTGTGGCCCCTGAAGGCCTTTTGCTGACAAAGTGGTCATCTCTGACCTTCCTGATGGGCCTATGCTCCTTCCAGCCAGAAAATGTCTATGATCCCGTGACCCCTAGAAGCCCTGCCTTGCTAATGGTTTTATGATCTTCCCTACAGAATTCTCTCTTTGCCCTCCATATCCCCCAGTCCCTTTCAGTAGGTCTTAGTCAAAATAAACAACATTTATGACCAGAGCAAGATTCAAGGTCTGCATTGCAAACAAATGCAGAGCTCTTTGAAGGTGCCCAGGGAATCCATCACATCCTGGGGTGTGACGTTCCCCAGGCCCAAGGGGTGGTGGGCCCTGGGAAGGGACTCAAGCATGGGAATCTGGGCCCCATCAGAGTTTAGAATCTGAGGATCCTGTGCTGCCTCTCCCTCCTCGGCACCAAGCTCATCCTCCATGCAAGAGGAGAGGGGAGGGGAGAAGAGGGACAGGCATGACATGAGAGGTCCTGTGTGCCCAGTGACCTCTCCTACACTATGTTCAAGGCCCCCTTGGTGGCCAGGACTTGACTCTGTATGTCATCAGGGAGAAGACAAAATGAAAGGGAACAGGGGACATAAAAAGATAAACAGAGAAACAGGCAGCAAACAGGAGTGAATGAGAGGGTTAGAGACCAAACCCACGGCTCTCAGGCCCAATCCTACTCTGGCACTCACCTGGACCGAAGAGCCGCCACCATGCCCACATTGGGACAATTTTCCTATCGAAAACTCATCCAAAACTCTCAGCAGGCCAGTGTAACTAAAGGGGGAGAGGGAAAGAGAGAAGCAGGCTCCCTTCTGAGGCCTGAGCAATGATGACACAGAGGGAGAAGTGGAGGCCCTTCATGCAGAATGAAACCCCTCTCCTCCATCCCACTGCAGGTGAGAGGCAGAAGCCCTTCCCACATGGTCCTAAACAGCCTCCAGCAGAGAAGGGGCCCGAAAGCGGCAGCTCGGGCTGTCTCATCTCAGCTTTGCCTTCTGCACATGCTGTGGATGACAGTCTTCTCTGGCAGGTGTGGCCACGGAGCAGGTTTGTTTTCAAGGGGGACTGGCCCTGCCTGGGGAACTGTTGGTGGAGAATATTAATGTGGGATTCCCAAAGGCCCAGGTCTGAGAGCAGCTTTCTAGGACACGCAGCTTAATGTGTTCTTCAGCACCATGCCAGCCTCCAGAACTGGGGCACGGGCCTGGGGGCTGGTGTTCTCTGGGCTTGGGGGGCAGGGGGAGAAAACTTTCCTTCCTCCTGGAGCCTGTGCCTTATCATTTACCCTGCTAAAAATATTATGCCATCCAACAGGTTGGGTGAGGAGCTAGCCAGGAAATATGTGTGGGTAGCAAAGTTACCGATCACATTTAGCAGGTCCCCACGTATAGTATTTGTATGTGGCATATAATTAATGTTTGATGAGTGAGTCAGAGAGAGATAAATTGGAAAGGAAACAGGCACAGAAAGAGAGCTGGAAATGCAAGTACGAGTGTTTCCAGGCTAAATATACTTTGTTTGAAATTATTCTTTGCCTAAACCGAAGGAAGAATAATTTTAATAGCTTTTAATGACCTTGTACCAGTAAATGTAGGTGTTTCAGCAGGGTGCCCTGGTACCCAGCACAGTGCTTTTTGTATAGATAGTCCTCCAAGGCATAGGGCTTTTGGTCTAGAAGAGCCTTGGAGACCATCTCGGCCAGTGGGTCTCAACCTCGGTTGAACACAGGATCACCTGGGGAGCTTTACAAAAAAAATAGTAAGATGCTAGGGACTCACCTCCCAGAGATGCTGATCTAACTGATCTGGGGTGGAACCCAGGCATCTCTATTTTTTAAAAGCTCCCTGGATGATTCCACTGTGCATCCAAAGTTGAGAACTGCCCATCCAGGCCCATTCATTTTTTTTTTTTTTTAAGACAGTTTTGCCCTTTCACCCAGGCTGCAGTGAAGTGGCCCGATCTCAGCTCACTGAAATCCCTGGCCTCCAGGTTCAAGAGATTCTCCTGCCTCAGCTTTCCGAGTAGCTGGGACTACAGGTGCGCACCACCATACCCAGTTAAATTTTGTATTTTTAGTAGAGACGGGGTTTCACCATGTTGGCCAGGCTGGTCTCGAACTCCTGACCTCAGGTGATCCACCTGCCTTGGTCTCCCAAAATGCTAGGATTACAGACGTGGGCTACCGTACCTGGCCCCAGGCCCAACTTTACAGATGTGGAAACTGAGGCCTAGAGAGCAGATTGCCTAGATCCACACAACTAAGTGGCAGCAGAATCAGGACCAGAGAAGCTGATCAGGCTTCCTGACTCCTGTACACCTCTCTAACACGTCTGTCAAATGAGCAAATAAAAGGTGGATCCTCCTTTGGAGGCATCTCTGTCTGCAGAGACCAGCTGCCCAACCCCCTCTCCCACTCGTACATTTTCACATTATTTTCATCAGAGGCTAGACAGGCTGGCATCTTGACCCTGATCCTCCAGGCTTCCCCTCCTGAAGGCCTCAAGGTTCATAGGACAAACACACAGTTCCCAGTTCAAAAACTGTCACTGCTCCGTAGCCATATGGTGTGTGTCAGTGAATGTCAGTGTACTCCCCAGAGTGTGCATGTGTGTATGCAAATGTGCACATGCACACAGATGCACATTTCAGTAGGAGACTGGGCAGAGCAGTCTCCTACATGTGGGCACACATCCTTCCGGGCACATCAGCACTTGGCAGTGAGAGTACCAACATGTGTACATATAAATATCCACATGCGGGGTGATAAGCACATTGGTGTTAGCATCCGTTTATGCAGCAGGGTAGGCAGGTGTGTGAGAAAATGTGTAAATGTACCAAAGACTTTGAAAAGCTGTCTGGGTGTGCTGCTACATGTATCTGGAATCGTGTACCAGTACAGAAATCTGAATCTCCGTTTCTAAAATCTACATTTACATTTACCTGTGAAGGCACGTATATGAAAATATGTACGTGGCTGGCTGGCCGTGTGACTAAGTGTGACTGGCAGTCTGTGTTTGTAGGGTGCAGGTTTATGTAAGAGAGAAAGGCTTCTACTGTTTCTATCACACTTCCCCTAAGTAATCACTGGGAAATACACGTGTTGGAAAACGATCTTTCATGCTTAAATATATCTCAGCATACATAAATGAAACATGATATTGTGCGGACCTAGATGCTACACATTAACGTTGTTTATCATTGATAGAATTAAATAACTCATGCAAGGCCTCGGTAGCATTTCTTACAATTTTATTTAACACTGTTTTGGCCAAGCAGCACTTGGCAAACACACATGTGCACTGTGGCTTACTGCAACAAATGTGCAATTTGTAGGACATAATACACACACAGGAGAAGTATGACAAAGGAGTGTCGTCTAAAAATTGCAAGTGGCCTCATGTTTCTTTGGGGCTCATCTTATTCCCCTTCCTTCCCCAAACTGCCTAAAGCCCATCCCTTCACACTTCCCTAGGGGGTCTCTGCATTCATGCTAAGGAGAGATAAAGTGGAGGGTGAGGATTTGAGGTGGAGGAAGAGATAACACTCCACGACCTGGTCTCTGGAATGTGTCTACTCCTCCCCAGTCTGTCAGAGGCAGGCCCAAGCCCCAGCATGTGTTAAAACCGAGACACCAAAGAAGGCATTTTTTATAGATTCTGCAGACTCTCACATTGAGTGACATAGTTACTCATTCAGAAGGAGGAAAAGGAGCATTGTGCTTATTGTACTTATCAAATTGGTAAATCCTTCATTAAAAGATTCATAGAAATGGTTGCTTCCTTCCTTCCTTCCTTTTTTTTTTTTTTAGATGGAGTCTCACTCTGTCACTCAGGCTGGAATGCAATGGCATGATTCTCAGCTCTCTGCAACCTTTGCCTCCCAGGCTCAAGTGACCTCCCACCTCAGCCTCTTGCCCACTTTTCTTTCTTATGGGGAAACTATATCCTTCCTGCAGCCCAAATGAGAACAACCTTGCACACAGTTACAGACCTGCCAGCATACCTTTCAAAATGCGTGCTGGCCAATGGACTAGAATGTTGGCTAAATTATGAATGGCCTGAGGGAAACGAAAAACTAAGAGCTGGAGAAGCTGGGGTCTTCATCTACAAGACCAAACTTGAACCTGAGCAAGATGGTAGGACTACCAATGACCATCTTACACGCTGAAAATGTAAAATGCTTCCTTCCTTACCAGCCCCTGGGCAGTAAAAAGGAATCACATTTAGTCACCTGAATAGATGGCACTTGTAGGTCTTATCAAACTTGCCAAGGACCTTCTTCATCTCCCAAGAGTCAGGCCAAGATCCCACACGGAACCTCAAAGCTCTGTTCCCTAGGATCTCTTTTGTTTTTAAATTTTTTTTTAATTTTTAATTTTTGGAGATGAGGTCTCACTATGTTGGACAGGCTGGTCTCAAACCCCTAGCCTCAAGCAATCCTCCCATCTTGGCCTCCCAAATTGCTGGGATTATAGGCCTGAGCCATGGCACCCAGCCCCTAGGATCTGTTTGTAATCACCCTGGGCTTACAGCACTACCAAGATTGAGACAAGAAACTCTTCCCTATGCTTTCTTTTCTGTGTTCTAAGTTTCTCCCGCTACTTTTTCTCCTATGGAGACCCTTTAGGACTGTGAAATAAACAAGACCAAGTCCAATTTAAACAGCAATTGGACTTACTCCACCCCCTGCCCCAAATCCTCTGCCACCAGCAACGAAGCAGTCATCAGAACTATCTTTTTAGACAGCACCCCCCCACCCCTCCAAGGACCTGCAGGGCTATCAGCCAACCTGCTTGGGGGACAGCTGAATGTCAGCACCACAAAGTATTGTATCATCTTCACCCCGCTGAAGTCAGGAAGCGGGCTCTCCAGAGCCTGGTGCCATGGGCTGTCTCCTGAGTGAATACAGAAGAAAAAAAGTTTCCTAACATTTGGATTCAAAGTGAGACCGGTGAAAAGCACCCATCAGTGTGCGTACACCCCCAAACAAGCACACACACGCATGCACATACACACACACCCTGTCCATGCAGACAAAATCATGAATCATCTCCATGGCTGAACGTTTTAGCGTTCAGTAATATTCTCAGAGGCCCAAGGTTTTCAGCCAAATCCCAGGTCTGTGCACAAGGACACTGCATAAATCCCACCCCTTATGAAAGGCCAGTCCAAGCAGATGGGACCACTCTTAAGTAAACTGTGGAGCCCTCCCTTCATCCATCTCAGAAGGAGCAGCAGGGGGCTGGCCCTCCCAGCTCTAGAGCAGAGAGCGGCAGAGGCTGTTAATTCTTAAGGCTAACGTTCACATCTCCAACTTATCTCTCCGAGGGGAAGTGTCCATTTGACCACACAATCCTCCCTCCCTCACCCTCCCCCAAGGGGAAATCAAATCTTGAAGTCAGACTGGAGGAGCTGCTGCGGAAGGCGAGCACGGGAGAGCTAGGGGCGCGGGTAGGAGGCGGTGAGGGACTGAAAGGTTTCTCAAACCCAGTTTCTTTCCACGCTAAGACTGGGGAAATAACCTCTTGGCAACTCCACTTTCTGATAACCAGCTCATTAATATTTATTAAACAAAAGGTTTTTTAAAAGAAGAAAGGGCCAGATAATTAAACACTCAGCAGAGGTAGATGGCATCAGTTGGGCTTCCTCCACCCTGTTCTCGGTGTGGCCCCCACCCGCAGCCAAAGCCGAATGTGTACCCTGTACCATTAACCTCCCCAGCCCCTGCTCATCTCTCCAGGTATGTCAGGAAGAGACAGACTCAGGCACCCCACGTGCTCACCAGGAAATGCATGGACTGTGAAATTATACCAGGGCTGGACAACTTACCACCACACTGGAACCCTTGGGGTACTGAAATAATTAACTTGCTAATCAGCTATACCTTGCTCTTTCTTTCTTCCTGGAAAAAAACAATTGCAAATCGCCTTCCCATCAGGTTCCCATGTCAGTCACTTGGAGACCAACAATGCTTTTGAAGAAATACACACTCTGCCACCATGTAGACCTAAATGGGTCATATCAAGTCAGGCTTCTCCTCCCCAATCCTTCCCACTAGGCCTCAGGGAGCACACAGAGAAACAGTGTTTCTGGAGATGCAGGGGTTTTTTCCGTCCACGGCACAGATCTTTTCCATCTCCGCTAAGCTTTCTCACTTTCAGCTCTCTTTAGCCTGCTTGCTGGCCCTAAACAGCCAGGATCCATGTGGAGAAAAGAGGATTGATTGGAATCGTAATAACGATTGCTGGCATTCGTCCGGTGTTAGCGTTCACAAAGTGTTTTCACACATTATCTTATTCGGTCAGAGGAGGTCAGAGCTGGAAGGGACCTCAGTAATCATTTAGCTGAACCCCTTCGTGTTACAGATGAGACAACTGAGACCTGGAAAGGATAAACGCCCTTACCAGGCCGGGCGCGGTGGCTCACGCCTGTAATCCCAGCACTTTGGGAGGCCGAGGCGGGTGGATCACGAGGTCAAGAGATCGAGACCATCCTGGTCAACATGGTGAAACCCTGTCTCTACTAAAACTACAAAAAATTAGCTGGGCATGGTGGCGCGTGCCTGTAGTCCCAGCTACTCAGGAGGCTGAGGCAGGAGAATTGCCTGAACCCAGGAGGCGGAGGTTGCGGTGAGCCGAGATTGCGCCATTGCTCTCCAGCCTGGGCAACAAGAGCAAAACTCCGTCTCAAAAAAAAAACAAAAAAACAAAACAAAACAAAAAAAAACGCCCTTACCAAAGGCCGGGGACAGCACAGCCAGGTCCCCACGCTCCTTGTCTAGGAAGCCTGTGCTGTTGCTTCTGACCCTCTGACAAGACAGAGTGTGGTCACATTTTTGCTCCGCAGTAGATATTAAACAAGTAGATTTTAATCCAGAAATGAAAAGAATAGGACATGAGAATGAATAAAAGCAACTCCTGTAAGAAATGGCTTGAGAGGTGGGGGTGGCTGGGAATGGGGAAGACAATTAGTTTGAGTCCTGAATAGAACATGTAAATTAACAAACTTCCCCCTCTTTTGTCCCCCTTCATCTCCCCACTTCTCTCCAGGCTTAAAAATATGAACATTATGCAGTTTGGAATCTAAGGCTTAATTTGGCTGCAGGTCCCAGGAGGAGAGGGAGTCTTTTCTTGGCTTCAGATCTGGCACCCATGCTCCCAAGGGTTGGCAGCATGATGGGCTTGTGTGTGCCTGTGTGTCCACTCAAGACATTGGATTTAGCAGTGAAAACCAGGCATCTTGATCCTTTCACAGATCAGATGATTTGCAAATTAATGGCTCTTTTCCCCCAAGGCTCTGAGGAGGTTAAAAAAGATTTCTGGTGAAGGGGGGTGGAAAAATATAAAACGGGGAAAGGAAAGAACACGGAGCTGGGATTGTGTCAGGAAAATACTTCCCTGTGAATGGCACTTGTGTGCATGGACGGGGGGCTCTGCATTTCCATGGGGCTGTGGTGCCCCTGTTGCCCGAGCCTGTTGGAAGGTAAGCGGTTCCTTTGTGTGTTCATTTATTACTAAGCCCAACTCTTTTCCCTCTAAAACTCCTTCTTCTCCCTGTTGAGCTGACCATGCCTCTGGATTTATGAAGAGAGATATTTTAGCAGAAATCCCCCAGAGTGTCCCATCAGCCCTAAATCCCAGGCCCGTTCACCCCCCCAAGACCCCATGACACACAGCATGCCAACACGGCTTCCTCTTGCCTATGCATTAGCCATCCATTGTGGCAACCTGACATCTCTCACACATAAAACCGTAAGAGAGAAATAAAATATCTGTCTCTTGGCGAAAATAAAGCTTTGCCTCCCTCCTGATGTATAGGATATAAAATAAAGCCTCGGCTCCAATAGTGGGTTTTCCTTATGCCGGAGTTGCCTTTGCACACACAGAGACAATGAAGACGGATGGTTTGGGACGAGGCCCAGCCTCCTGGGGCCACCTTCACCCTCTTCTATTATAGTCTCCCCGCCTCCCCGCCTTTTTCTTTCTTCTTCACTTTCTTTCCTTTCTGGCTTGGATTTGCCTTTTATATGCCCTTCTCTTTCTTTCCTCTGGAACTTTATTTCTCTTGCTCACTTTCTTTCTACAGCTTGACAGAGACGGTGAGAAAGAAGGCATGTTTCTGGCCTTCCCACCCGTGCCCGCCACCTCTCCTCACCTCCCCTTCTCCAATCCCCAGCTCTCTCTGGACCACCAGCCCCTATGACTCATGTCGCTGCTACTGCTTGGGGATTTGCTTTGGTCAAATGTACAAATGTTCCCAAGGGGCAATTAAAAATGTGTTTAGTGGGTGGTGGGAGTGGATTTTTTTTCTAGGGAGCTGCCCTTCCTCCCTCCTTCCTCTCTCTGGGCTGGGTGGTTTATAGATCTCAGCATTTCTTTCTTTAGCCTCTGAGGAGGCCAGCAGAGCAAAGCTGCCACCTGGCAGGGGTGAGAGTTGACATTCACTTCCCAAACCCAAGCCTCAGAGCTGCATTACCAGACAGACTGTGAGCATTGGGCCCCTTCCAGCCAACTCAGCTACCCAGGGACCATCACGTCCCAGGCCAGTCCCCCGCCTCTTCTTCCCAGTCCAGAGAACTGAGGGTGCTGTGAGGGAACATAAGGGGCCTTCCCCACACTCACACAGACCAGAACTGTTGCCCTCAGAGTCACAGAGACATGCCCACCTTCCTGCCTCTCACACACTTGGTGCTCCTTCCCACAGTGCATAGAGCCCACCTTTCCCTTTCCCGCCTTTGTCCCTGGAGGCCTCGCTCTTGCCAGGTGGCAACTGCACCCCTCTGTGCTTCTGTGTCTCTCAACCCAAGTCTGAAAGAAGGGGGTGCAGGATCTGGGCTCCTAGGGGGAACAACAGGGGAGGAGGAGCTTTGGTATGGCAGGGGGGTGAGAAATGTCCCAGGAGCAGGGGCACCTTTCAGCTTCTGAAACTGATCTCCCCAGGTGGAGGGCAGTAGAAGGGCTTCAGTGTGTGACCACAGCACCCTAACCTGAGGAGATCTTTATTAATGCTGCCCAAAACCTGGAAGGGGAAAAGAAGGCAGCAACATCTATGGAACTCTGCCCAAAAGTGGGGGTGGGGGCAGGGCTTAGAGCTGCCAAGTCCAGAAAAAATCCCAGTCCCAAAAGTCGTTAGCTTTAGGGTTCTCTCTCTCTCTCTGTCTCCCCCCACTTGATCTCTCTCCAGATATCAGCAGTGACCACCGCCATTAGGTAAGGGGAGAGAGTCAATTAGTGAGAGGATTAATTGCTGTGAGGCACGAGCCCCGTTTGTCTTCCTTACTGGGTGTGAGTGTGTTCAGACAGAGGAACACGGGCACGAACCCAAATACACATTGTTGTCACGCCGTCTTAGACGTTTTATTTATTTGTTGGATTCCTGCCCAGAGCCGCTTTTCCACGGGCGCAGTCTCCCACCAAACACGCTGCCTCCTTCCTTCCGCACGCGCGCCTGTCCCAAAGCCGCACACCCCCAGACCCGCGGGACGCCCCCTCCGTGCCTACAGGGCCCTCGGCTCCCCGTGCCGGCCGCCTTCTTCGTGGCTGGGTCTCTCTCTGGGTCTCTTTTCTGTTTTTTTCCTTCACTCCTCCCCACATTTCCGTGACCAGATGTTTCCTTCCTTTATCCGCGCCTGCTCTTCCACACTCCATCTCATCTTTTCCCTGGTTTTCTGCATTTATTTTCTTTTCCTGTCCCTCTCTCCTCACTTCTACCTCTGTCTCTCTCTTCTGTTCTTCAGCTCAGCCTCTCCCTCTCGAGATTATCCACGTCCAGTCTTTGCTCCGTAGCGCGGAGCTGACTCGCATCTGGGATCTCCACGCTTGACCTAGCTCTTCCGCCCGCTTCCCCCCAACAGTTCCCCTCCCCACCCCACGCCCAGCGCTCGTGGGAAGCCCGAGTTGTTTACCCAGGCCGGGCACACACCGTGACGCCCTGGGCTGCCGGATGCTGCCCTTTCCCGGTCCGGCGGTCCCTGCTCCCCCTTAACCTGCCCAAGCCCCCCTTGCTTAGAAAACAGGGCCAGGCGCAAAGTGCACACTGGAGGAAGGTGCCAAGCCCCACCCCCACAACTTCTCACCTTAAATAGTGCGATGACCTAGGGACCTCGGGCAAGCTCCCTACCTTGGGCTTCCTGGCCTGGAAAGTGGAGATGGTACCCTTCTCTTCCACGCCTCCTCCCCACCACCTTGCTATACGGCTCAGGGGAGACAGTGATACAAACTGTAAAGTACTGCACAGGAGTAGATCATTTCCATGAGAGAGTGATAGGTGAAATTAAGGCCATCTAAGTCCGGAGAGAACTACAGGGGAAGGAGAGGAGGGAGACTTTGGTGCTCAGATCCGAGTGACCCCATCCACGCGGTTCCCTGCGTTGCATTACCTCGGCCTCACTGAGTCTGGGCAAAGTTTGCGTGGCCTCTGGGACTGGCAGAGTCCCGGGGTGCTCCGGGCTGGCTCCTTCCTCCCTCCTCGGGGACGGCGTAGCTGGGTGTGTACTCAGCATGGGGTAACCTCCTGGAGCCGGCTCCGCCCCAGGCACCTCCCTTCGCGGTCTCATCACTCTTTTCTGGGCCTTGGGCTGGGTCTAGAGCAGAAGGGAGAGGAGGGAAATGGCTAGGGGCAGCCACCACCCTCGGGATCTATAGCAGCCAAGGGTGACTGAGCCGGCTTGGTCCAGTTCGAGCGTCAATCCGAAACCTTAGGGGGTGGGGGGCGGGGAAGGAAAGGAGGTGGAAGTTCGAGAGGGGCACCTTCAGGCTCTCCAAACTGCAGGGCAGCTGGGGAGGGCTGACAGAACCCTCTCCAGCCCGGGTTCTGACCAGGGTCCCTCTGGGGCTGATCGTCAAGGAGCTTCTCAAGAAGAGAAACCTGGACTGTGAAAGCCACCTCTTAGGCCCTCTGGGGCCGTATTAGGGGGTGCCTGGGAGGAGAGTGGAAAGGACTGTGCAATCACTGAGCTATCAGTGAAAATGACCCCTTCAGCATCTGGTCCAGAATGTACCGGTCCAGGGCCGTGTAAGTGGCTCTGGGGCTGTGGGACTTGGAGGACGTTGGGTAGGAATGCGCTTGTGTAGTTGAGGATGCAGACAGTAAGTGTGGCCGCGAAGATGAGGGGGAAGGTCGGTGCTCTTCGCTGAACGGACATCGGCTTAAATGCAGAGCTGAGCTGAGCGGCTTCGGAGATGGCGAATTGAGAAAGCCTTGTCAGTTTTCTCTCCATGTACCTGCGACCGATTGTGTTTTAAAATAAAAGCTCAATGGAAACGAAAACAAAACAAAACCCACGATTAGTCTAATGTGCTGTCCCTGTGGAGGAGTTAAATCTGGACTCCAAACCTAGAATCAGGAGCCCAGAGGCGCACTCTGCGTAGCGCTCCCAGACCCCTTGTAGACGCCAGGGTTGGCTCCTGCGGACCTGTTTACTGAGCCATCTGGACAACAGGACGAACAGAGCCTGACGCCCTAGAGCGAGCGTCCTGTGCTAACCCTCAACTCCCCTGCCTCGCTGGTCTGCCTGTGGGGAGGGGCCTTCTTTCCCCAACACTTAGGTCCCAAGGTTCTTGCACCCCCAAATGGATGGGGCAACCCCCTCCTACCCACCGGAGGGAGGTGACAGGCCTTGGGTTGAGGAAAGGCCGGCAGCCGGGTTCAGCTGTCGTCCGGTAGGTCCCACTGACCGCCCCACACTCCACTGCGACCCTTCTGCTTTGCATGAGAAGGAGCCCAGCTGGGGCGGGGGCGGAGGCGAGCCACCCGGGACTGGGGCTACTATAGGTTCCAGAAAGGGGTGGTTGGGTCCAAGGCGCTGGCGGCGAGAACCAGGACAGCTGCGGGGACCGGGAGAGAGTGAGGACAACCAGGCTGGATGAGACCCCTCCCGCAGGCCTCACGCAGCGCAGCAGGCTGGGAGGCGCCTGGGGGTCCGGGAGGAGGAAGTGAAGACCCGGTGCCACACGGCTTCTTTTGGTGTTTCCGGGGATGCCCGTTTCCTACCTACCGCCGGTCGGCTTCCGCCGGGAAGTGCCGGGTCCGCAGGAGGAGCGCGAAGCCGAGTCCGAGCCCGCGGAGCCCGCCCGCTAGGTCGGAGAACCGCCTTCTCCGTCCTCTGCCCTGCCCTGCACCGGAACCTGGGAGAGACCCGCGGAGACTGGCGGCGCGCGGGAGCTGACTAGTCCCCTGTGTCCCTCCGGCCCGCAGCTGGGCGCCCACAAGTGGTGTGGAGAAGGCGTTAGGGTCCCGGCACCCAGGGGTCAGGGCAGAACGCCAACGAGTCGCACTGCGGGTCTCTGCGGCTTCGGTTTCCAGTGACTTGGTGACGCCGGCGGCAAGGCGGGGGCTGCCTGTGGGCCTCGGGGTTGCTGGGCGGTGCGGGCGGAGTCAGCAAAGGGGCGTTGGCAGAGCCCTAAAACCCCACGGTCCCTCGGAGCTCAAGCCAGATTCGCTGTAGCAGCTTCCCGTTTCGTCCGAAGAGGGTATTCCATCTGCACAGCGAGACTCCCTGCCAGCCCGGGCTCATTGCGACTGCGCTTCCTCGAGCATTTCCCCGGTTTCAGCCTCGGTCTGGTCTGCGCACCGCGAGTGGGGTCCAAAGGCCGGTTCCACAATACCAGCCAGCTCCGGAGGGACGCCCACTCTCCTTGCCTTGCATGTTCTGGCCAAATGCGCCTTCTTAGCACCCCCTCCCCCGAAACCCCAATATGGGGAGCAAAAGTGGGACCGCCCAGCCCAACCACCTTCAGACTCCACTTCAGGAGAAATCCTGGTTAAGCCCACCCAGAACAGGTGTGGTCGAAACAGAATTTGGGGTTTGACTTGAGTGCTCCGAAGAACTAGAGTAACTCTTCCAGACGAAGGCACTCTAGACCAGGATCTGTCCGCCACCTCTGAGCAAATGCACACCCAGGGGCGGCGGTCCGGAGTTCCCAGCCAGAGCGGGATTAGGGAGTTTCGGGTTCACCGAGGAGTGAAGTATGGAGGGTGTGGTCTGCTGTTCTCTGGGGAAGTCGGTGCTAACCCGAAGCCTGGACAGGGAAGGACTAGGAAGCCGGGCACACGCTGCACATAAACTGCACACCCATCTACTGTAGCCTCTTCCTGGCGTCCCGGCACCCCCTTCCGCCTCTCCTCTTCCCACCGCCACGACCGCCACCCCCGGCCGCCGCTGGATCCCCCGGTTTCCCGCAGAGTCGTTTGTTTTTGTACGTTAGAGGTGTCTCCGGATCACAGTTTTCTCACAACTTTCTCGCCAAGATTGCAACTCCTTGCCCGAGGCGCTTCCCTGTCCACTCCTTCCCCCAAGCCAGCGCCGCGCCTCCGGTCTCCCCGCCCCCAGCAGGAAACCGCCCGAATCAACTTTGCGAGAGTGCTCTGCGGGAGGGAGACCTTCAGCTTGCCCAGGACTCAGACCCTGTGGACTTTGGATGGATTGGGGGAGGGGGCACAGAAAGAAGGACGGGAGGAGGGAGATTCCGCTGCTAATCGCCCCCTCCCCCTCCAAAGATGTGCGCTGTGCCTGGGACAAACTTCCAGGTCAAGAAAGTAAAGGGGGACAACGCCAACGGCCGCTGAATCGCAAAGCCCACCTGTGCAGCGCAGCCACCTGGGATTCCGGATCTTGCTACACCCCAGCCTTCCACAAGCCTCGGTCTTGGACTATACCCACTCTGCAGCAGAACTCGGGGCTCTGCCTGCGCATGACTCCCTGTCGCTTTCTGTCCCTCCCAACGAAACCGACGCCTTACCGGAGCAGGAGGGCTTCCAGGCACGGTGCTGCCCGCTGTCCGCGCCGCGCGGGGCCGCGGGTGCCGCCGCCACTGATCCTCTAAACGCGGTCTCCGCGCACTCTCCCGGGCCGGGGGATGCAGAATGGTTTACAGAGGGACCGCGAGGCGCTGATTGGTCGCAGGCCGCAGTGACGTCGGCGGGCGCTGCATTAAGGCGAGGGGGCTTCCAGAGCTCAGCCAACAGCCAGGAGCAGTCACCGAGCCGCCGGAGCTGGGGTGAGACGCGCCGGGGCGGCGACTGGGCCAGGAGGCCAGGGACCGAGGGACGCGCGCCCAGGGAGGGCCAGCAACTAGCCGCGGCCCGGGCGGCGATAGCAGCAGTCCGCACCGAGCCGTTCCAGCCGCCGGCCTACAGTAGCTGCTGCCCCGGGACATTTTTTAAAAAAGCTCTCCAAGCTGCCCCCCTCCTCCCCGACTCCTCCTGCTGCAAAAGAAAAACAAAAAAAGGAAGGAGGCTAGGAAGGAAACCCAGATTTGCCACCACAACGAAAAAAAGAAGGGGAACAGGAAAAGGACAGAAAGTCGAGCGACTGTGGGGTTAGACGGAGGCAGCCGGAGCGTGGGCCGAGCGATGCGGGGCTGCGCGCCCAGGCGGCCGCGAGCTGTGACTGGAGCCACGATGCACGGCCAGGCGCGGTGAGAAGCCAGCCCGTAGTGCCTCCCGAAGGAGCCCGGGCGCAGGGAGGGTCGCCCTGAGCATACGGAGGCCTCCAGGCAGGCCAAGGGCCGAGGTGACTGGGCTGGGGCGGTAGGGAAGGAGCGAGTGCGCCTGGCTGCCTCCGCCCGGAGTCGTCCCTCTCTGTTTTCGATTGACACAAACACTTCTCCAATAGCGGGGAACCCTAAGCAACAACAGCAAGCAACACCAAGATCTTCCTCCTACCGTCCTCTCTCTCCCTCCCCTCCGCGGTCTGCCCTCGCCCCCTCCCCTAGGCCCAGCGTGGGCCCTCGGCGCGCCCGGACCCGCAGCGCGATGCCGGCAGTTTAGGATCCAAAGCTTCTCTGCTCCTTTTGTTCTTTTCCTTTTTTTAAAAGAGGGGGGAAATCCCAGTGGTGGGCAGCCTGGCACGCACACACTCGCCCTCACACCCCGACAAAAGCAGATGCACTTTGACTTCTGACACCTCTACCTCAAGTCCGGGAGAACTCAGAGGCGCTTTCCTCGCAACCCGAGCTCGCCGAGTCGTCGTCTTCTTCTTCATCTCCGTTTTTATTTATTTATTTCCGTTCCCGCCGCTGGTCTCGGTGACCTTCACTCCTCCGCGGGCTCTGGGCAGAAGGGTCGGATTCTCGCCCGCCTGAGACTTCTTTTTCTCGCCCCGGGAGCTGAGGCGGCGCCGCTCCGCCCCGGGGCCCTGGGACTCCCCGGCTGCACACTCCACCAAGGCGCTCCCAGCCCCCGATCAGCCTCGTTTCCTTCCCCCTACTTTGATTTCCTGGTGCGGGTTTTGGCTTGTACGGCCGAGTGTGTCTCCTCTTTTTGGAGAGGTTGGGGAGCTCGTGCCGGTTGTCTTCAGGAGTCATCCCCTGGGCTCTACTTTGCCCCTCTCTCTCTCTGGGCCTCATCAGACCAAAGCAAAGACCATGGTTCACTGTGCCGGCTGCAAAAGGCCCATCCTGGACCGCTTTCTCTTGAACGTGCTGGACAGGGCCTGGCACGTCAAGTGCGTCCAGTGCTGTGAATGTAAATGCAACCTGACCGAGAAGTGCTTCTCCAGGGAAGGCAAACTCTACTGCAAGAACGACTTCTTCCGGTGAGTACTTCCCTCCTACGCCTCTGCTGCTGCCTCCCCGCGGGCCCTTCCCGGCCAGCTTCGGATCAGAGGTTAGCGTGGCCTCGCAGCCCAGTTAGGAGCTGCTTCTAGAGAGGGCAGCCAAGTCCCGCGGGCGCCCGCCTCTCCGCCAGCTGGCGCGCTGGGAGCCCGGGACGCGGCCCTGCTTGCATCCTGGAAACTATGGATCTGGGTTTGGCTGCACGTGCCTAGGAAGAAAGGGTCTGAGCCTGCCTTGGCCCAGAAGCCCCTTCAAGCTTGGAAGAGACAGGGCAGCCTCGGGCGTCGTAGCCCGGACTGCTGTCTTTCCCCGAGCCAAGCTCTGCAGCAACTGCATTCTCCAGGCCTTCCGGGTTGTTTGCCTTCCAGGCTGAGCCCAGGTTCGCTCCCAGCCACTACCTTTTCCGACCCTGAGCGGTCTTGGCGGGAAGCGCGGAACCTTTTGCGTGGAGTGTCTGCCCAGTCCGCGGCAGGAAAGAACTTGGCCTTAAGGCAGATCCTGCACGCCTGGGGGTCTTCCCCAACCCCGGACCTGCCTCCGAATGCAGACCTGGGCAAATAGCTGCACTGTAGCCTGCGAAGCATCCGTAGTTTTTTCCTGCTTCCCTGGCTGCCGAAGTTGGCGGGTGGTTCGGCTTCAGCCCCAGGCGACTCCGACTCCCGCGAGCTCCGCTCAATAGCCCTCCTAGGAACTGCCAGCCACAGCCAGCACCCTCCTTGCTGAAACCTGGGGGAAAGCCGAGACCCCCAGCTTGCTGGTGGGGAGGCTTCTCCCTACTCCCCTTATCCGTTTAGCATTTTAATTATATTGTGTTACACTCACAATTTTGCTGCTCTATCCACACAAACACACAAGTCAGCAGAGAAGAACAGGCGCAAATGCAAATTGTAATTTCACCCAAAGGATGTGAAATCTCGCAGTTTATTCAGCTGACTTGGGGTTTCTGCTTTTCTGAGTTTGTGATCATAGTTCAAATCAGGGAGCAGGGATGAAGAGGAATTCAAAGCCACTCAGAGCGCCAAGGCGCCCTGTCCCCAGTGCCGTTCCAGGACTCGTGGCTGGGCTTGGGCTGCGTGGACCGTGGAGCAAAGCTTCGTGCTCGCTGGTGTTTCGGGAGAACGCATGGGCTGACCCTTTGAGCCTCCGCGGGCTGCTCCGGGTTTCCTCTGCAATGACTGGATCATAGCGGGAGGGTGGCAAACCGTACTCGTAGTACCTGCTGCCAGTGGGTCCCTGAGGCCTGGCTTCCACAACCCGCGGCAGGGCGCCCAGAGCCAGCTCCCGCGCCTCCCGCTTTCGCCAACTTGCCCCGCTTGAGGCAAGCGCGTGTCGGCGGGAGGGCTCTAAGGACCCTACGGCCACGGCCACGGCGGGGGTGGGGGGCGCGGGCTTTCCGCGGCTATGTTTGTTTACCCACAGCGGGACTAGACCTCACCAACCCCGAGTACGCGGGTCCTTTTGCGATGAAAGAGAGAAAAGCGGTGCCTCGGGCACGTTTATATGGAGCTCTAATTAGAATTCGACTTTTCTGAATCTAATCGGAAAATAAGTGTCCCCTGTTCCCCTCCTCATGGGTCACTGCCTTGCCACCTTCTTTAGACGATGCTTCTTTCCTCTGGGATGAGGCTGGGAGTGAGGCTGGGGCTTGCGGGGCAGCTTGGGCCCCTGGCTCTAACCGCTTGTATCTGCTCCCTGACTTTTCCCTGGTGCCACTCTCTCTCCTGCTGCCTCCTCACCTGTTTAATCGGAATTCTGCCACTCTTTCTCTCTCTCTCTTCCCTTCTTTCCCCGCTCCATTCCTCCTCTCCTACTTCCTCTACTTTGGACATCTTTCCCCTCTCTGGCGATCATCTTTCTCCCCGTCTGTCTCCCCTTGCCCCTGGCTGACACCCCCCCTGCCCTCGCAGGTGTTTCGGTACCAAATGCGCGGGCTGCGCGCAGGGCATCTCCCCTAGCGACCTGGTGCGGAGAGCGCGGAGCAAAGTGTTTCACCTGAACTGCTTCACCTGCATGATGTGTAACAAGCAGCTCTCCACCGGCGAGGAGCTCTACATCATCGACGAGAATAAGTTCGTCTGCAAAGAGGATTACCTAAGTAACAGCAGTGTTGCCAAAGAGAACAGCCTCCACTCGGGTGAGGCTCCAATTCCCGACTGGCTAGGGCAGACGGGTCCTGGGGGAGGAAGGCTCGCCAAGGCCCCGGGCTCACCTGTCCCTTCCCTCTTCTCAGCCACCACCGGCAGTGACCCCAGTTTGTCTCCGGATTCCCAAGACCCGTCGCAGGACGACGCCAAGGACTCGGAGAGCGCCAACGTATCAGACAAGGAAGGGGGTAGCAACGAGAATGACGACCAGAACCTGGGCGCCAAGCGGCGGGGACCGCGCACCACCATCAAAGCCAAGCAGTTGGAGACGCTGAAGGCTGCCTTCGCTGCTACACCCAAGCCCACCCGCCATATCCGCGAGCAGCTGGCGCAGGAGACCGGCCTCAACATGCGCGTCATTCAGGTCAGGCCCCAGCACGCCTCTCCATCCCACAGAGGCCCACACTACCACTCTGGGCACCCAGGCCGAGCCCAGGAGGGCCCAGAATCCAGAGAGAAGTGAGAGATGGAGTCTGGAGGTGGGGTGTCTAGACACATCCCGACCCTGCTGCACCTGTGAAATGCCTGATGCCCTCCAGTATCTAGAAAGCCTTCTTCCCAGCCCAAGAGAGGTGATAGTGGCAGTGGAGGGGGAGGGGCGGGAGCTCAGCCAGAGGCTGTTGAACATTCAGGAGAGAGCTGGGACCTCTCTTTCTGCACATACCCCACCCCAGCCTCGGGTTTGGAAGGGTCAGAGAAGTCCCAGTGTCCACCAGAGTCAATCAGTTCTTCTGCCTTCTGCACAAAGTGAACTCCTTCTAACTCCAACTTTGTGATCACTTGCTCCAATTAGACAAGCCCCAGATCAGGGACTTCCCCTCCAAAGAGAGGTGGTTCCACCAAGAATCAGCTCTGCTTCAAGCAGTTTGGAGTGAAATGGGGAGGAGAGGCCTCCTGGAGGCAGCTGGGCCTGTGGGTGGAAAGGAGGCAAGACTGCTGAACCTCCAGGCTGGAGGGAGTCTCTGGCTCAGTGCTAGGTGTCCGGTTCACTGGGCCTGGATGCCCTGCGTGGGTGTGGGTGGATGTGCCAGCCTGGGAGGCTAACTGTGCACATGCACATGTGTGCAGGCGGAAGGCCCTGAGTCCTACAGGAGACTGAGAACCTGTGTGCATGAATGAGAAGTTGTGTGTCTGTGTCAGTATTGGCAAGAGGCTGCGGATAAGTATGTTCGGCACTGAGATGTGCATGGGTGTGACAAGGAGATTGTGGGTTTTGGTATCACAGGCTGTTTCTGTGTCTGACACGGTTGGGGGGAGTGTTGCTGCAAGAGACCATGAAATGGAAGCTCGGTGTGTGTCTGACATTATTTTGGAGAGATGTAGTGTCTCTGTGTGTACAGCCCCGGAGAAGCTGTAACTGTGATAGTGTGACTGTTAGAAAAACCCCAGCTATACTACAACTGCCCCCCCTCCAGACAGGGCAGACTGTCCAGGTCCTCCTGTGGGATTCCTGCTCACCATTGGCTCAGGGCCCGCCCTGAGTGGTCCTAGTCAGAGATCGCACTGTCACCACTACCCTATACACTACACCGACACACACACACACACACACACACACACACACACACACACGGAATCAGTCAGCCGGGCGGTAGAGAGGGAGAGGTGCTGGCTAGGCAGGGAGGGCCCCGGGATCGGGGGATGGAGTCTCGGTGGCCTCATGCTGCCGCCCTGTGCTGTAGGTCTGGTTCCAGAACCGGCGCTCCAAGGAGCGGAGGATGAAGCAGCTGAGTGCGCTGGGCGCCCGGCGCCACGCCTTCTTCCGCAGTCCGCGCAGGATGCGGCCGCTGGTGGACCGCCTGGAGCCGGGCGAGCTCATCCCCAACGGCCCCTTCTCCTTCTATGGAGGTGGGTGTGCGCCGACTGGCGGGGCGCGGCCCGGTCGGGGCGGGCTTCGCAGGAAGCGGGTGGCGGCGCGGGGGCCACTGGAGAGTCGGGGCGAGTAGGGCGAAGGATGGGAGTAAATCAAGGGGAGGCGGCGGGACCGAGGGCCCAATTCCTGGCCTTGAAGGACGGGGGTGGCTAGTAAGGGGCAGCTCCGGAGCTTGCGCCCAGTCTCCTCCCTGCAACCAGGCTCGCGGGGGCGCTCCGCGGTTGGCGAGTTCCCCGAATGGCCTTCCCCAGCCCGCTCCAGGGCGCGCCTTCACTCCCTTGCGCTCCCGCCCGCCCCCTGCCCGGCCCTGACGTCCTGCTCCCTCCCCGTCGCTCCGCAGATTACCAGAGCGAGTACTATGGGCCCGGGGGCAACTACGACTTCTTCCCGCAAGGCCCCCCGTCCTCGCAGGCCCAGACGCCAGTGGACCTACCCTTCGTGCCGTCGTCTGGGCCGTCCGGGACGCCCCTGGGTGGCCTGGAGCACCCGCTGCCGGGCCACCACCCGTCGAGCGAGGCGCAGCGGTTCACCGACATCCTGGCGCACCCACCCGGGGACTCGCCCAGCCCCGAGCCCAGCCTGCCCGGGCCTCTGCACTCCATGTCGGCCGAGGTCTTTGGGCCCAGCCCTCCCTTCTCGTCGCTATCGGTCAACGGTGGGGCAAGCTACGGGAACCACCTGTCCCATCCCCCCGAAATGAACGAGGCGGCAGTGTGGTAGCGGGGTCTCGTACGGTCCGTGGAGTTCGTGGTTGTACAGAAATGAACCTTTATTTAAGAAAAATAGAAAAAAGAAAAAAACGTAAAAAGCAAGTCCCCACCCCCTTCCTCCAGCCTCGAGAACCTTTCTCCTTCTGGGGAGACCAGATGGAAAAGGGGGACAAGAAATAGGATCCAAATCGGCCTCGAGGTGGGACTAAGATCCACGCACGGGCTGCCGAGGTGCAGAACTGGGGCTCCCCAAGGGAAACGCAGACCTCTCCCTACCTCCCACCTGGACCCGGATCCGTGGACAGACCCCGAGGGCGAGGGCGTGTGCGCCCGGAAGGCGGGCGGCAAAAAGACGCCCATGGCAGCCATTGGTGATGCCAGGAGCCGTAGGGAGGGAGGCCGTGAGCGCAGCCGGGGGAGGGACGTGAAGCGGCCCAGGGCGCTCCCCGGCCAGCCAGGAGGATTCTAGCTCTGGGACAGCCCTCATTAGTGTTGTCTCAGAGTTCAACAACAGTGACGACAAACTCTTATAGCTTCAGAAACGCCGACCTGCCGTGCATCAGGTGGGACTATATATATATATATTATTTTTGTCTATCTGGATTTTTGGTTTTTGGTTTTGCCAAAATTGCAAGATTCTAAATGTAAAGCCCTCAGTATCAACTCTTCTACCTTCACAAAACTACACACACACACATACACACATACACGGACACACTAGATAGGATGGTCTCCCGCCAGACCGCTCAGTAAAATGACTTGAACATCAGCTATACAAGAAAAATATTCTACCTTTACACACACAAAAAAATTTTTAAAAAGACTATTGAACTAAAAACAGTCAACTGTTTACGTATAATGTTAAATTCAGGAGTTCAGTGTTTTACTAATATATCCTGTTTTGAAACCTCTTGTTCGAAAACAAAATGTTTTGAGCAATCAACCAAAATTGTTCCTTTTCTTTTCCTGTAGATGTTCTGACAGATTTGCAGGGCTTTCGGCTCACTGTGCTAGTATGTAAAAAGGTGTTGTTTACACGAGGCAAAGAGAAAACATGCTATTCAGACAGTTGCCAAATAGAATAATTATAGCACAAATACTGTAAAGGTGCCTGGCACCAGCAACCGGAGAAAGTGTTTAAAAAAAAAAAAGTGTTACAAGGTTTAAAAAAAAAACATCTTTGCTAATTTTTTGTCCTGTTGAACATTCATGGAATTGTTAATATGACTTATATAGACCCACACAGGTTTTATTTTTGTGTCTTTAAAATAAAAGTCCAAAATATTTAAATTTTATGGTCAAATATGCAGTCAACAGCTGCTACTTTTTTCTTTATATATTAAATTTCTCATATGTCTTTTATTGTTCTAATAAACCTAAGCTTGTGTGACCTCCAGTGCATATTAGACCATTCACTGTATGAAAGAAAACATGTTGAATAAATTTGTGAGTTTTTAATAAAAATAGAAAATCTGATGTTTAGATAATTGGTGTGTTATTTGATGTTTTCAAAGGGGAGCCCTGATAGGGAGCTGAAGAGGTCCTCAGAAGCCAGGTGGAAAAGAGAGGCAGGATTGGGGTGATATATCTGTTTTTGCCTTGGCTGTGGCTGAATCCTTTTGCTAATGCCAGCCAAGCTTTTCTCTGTGGCTTCCTGCTGTTATTAGCTACAGATTTGCATTCTGTGGATTTAACTGACACCATTGAAGAGATTTTTGCTGATAAGTTAATATAGAATTTGAAATAGAAATCAAATCCATGGCTAAAAAATGAGTGGTCCAGGTCTGTGATTAGGCATGAGATCTAAGGCATTCCCTCTTTCACTCTCCCTGCACATGCAAAACTGGGCTTGTGAATATCAGATACTTGTAAATACATAGTTAGAGGTGGTCCTTTTCAGTTTCAATTCATTTCCCATAGATAATCCGGCTTACTAATTTGGTGGTTTGAAAGATAATGTAATGGCTTTCTAATTTGGTGGTTTGAAAGGTAATGTAAAATGAATGTGTAGTACAGCTAGAAAGGAAATACTTTAATCCTTTCACAGAACTGATATGAAATTGTTGTTTTATAGTATTTGTTACCTTTGAAGTTCCCCAGAAAGAAAACTATTTTGCCTGGCACAAGATACATATTGTTTCTCTGAAAGATGAACAACAACAACAAAAAAACGAATATAGAAATCAAATTTCAACTGGGAATTGCCATAGGTTCTAGAAGTAGCTCAATTCTTTCCAGTCCTTCCCTAGACTTGGAAGAAATTTGAATATTTTATCTACTATGAAATATTCTTATGGATGTGTGTGTTTTAATATCAGATGCTATTAAGAGTTCCAGAATTTCCTTTCCATATCACCTAGATTTCACCCTGGATTATTTATTTTCTTATTTAAAAAGTCAAAGGTTTGACATTAAACGGTATATAATTTCCAGTGCTGTTTTCAAATTTTGTTAAGACACAGCCAAGTTTATCCTTCCTGCAGAGAGAGCTTTAAAATAAGCAACATTTCACTGCATCCATACGATGGCTTATCTAATGGGGGAGGAGGCTATCAGGAGGAATCTGGCAATGTTCTTTCAAAAATAAAAATTTATAAAATACAGAAAAGACTCTGGAAACTCCTAGCCTCTGCATGCAGTACATTTCTTTATTTGCTTTATATGCAATCACTGGATCGGCTTGTTTTTACCTTTTTAGCATTTATATACATTAAATCATAGCTAACTTATTCATTATAGACGCTACTCCCTAGCCCCCTTTAAAGACAATCATTTAACTGAACTGGGCGCATTGGGAAGCTGCATTTTCCTATCAAGGCTGCTGAATTATTTAGCAGCTTTATTGTGGAATCGGGGTATTTAATAAGAAGCGTTTCCGAGTTGAGCACACGATGTGGATTCGATTCTTCTAACTCGGTGGCAGTGGCGCAGTCTCTCCACTCGGCGCGGGATTCTGAATCCTGGCGAAAACCCGAACAGGTGGCAATGCTCAGCAGTCAAATTTGGAGCCGAAGGCTCTGAGGAGGAGGCCTGAAAATGTCAGGGCCTGTTCCCCTCCCCATCAGTGATGTGCTGCCCCTCTGGCCCCAAGGCGCGGGGAGGCGCGGCACCATCCCCAGGCGGAGCTCCCGGGCGAGGCGCAGGAGGAGGGAAGCGCCACTGCGGTCCCCTCTAGCCTAGAAGGGCAGCCTGGTTTCTCCCTGCGGCCATCTTAAAGCACCACCTCTGTGCCTCCTGCCACCTGCCTTCAGGGTTCCAGCAGCGGGGAGCCCCCGTCTGCTCTGGCAAGGGAGCTGAAGCTCACCCACCCAACTTCTCTGGGCTGGCTACCGCTGGGGAGCTGCTTCCGGTGAGGCACTTGGGCAAGTATTACCCGTGGAGAGCCAGGACAGGCATTGCCAGGGGCTGGGACCTGAGGGTGGACAGCATCTGAGGAGGGGCAAGTGGGAACTTGGTTTTCCTAAACTCTTGAAACTCCTGGTCAAGCGAGCAGACAGTTGTTTGGGACAACTGGAAGGTGTCACTCCTGCCCATCATCTGCTGTGCCTAATCACCTGCCACTTTGCAGCCCTCAGAGAGCAGGCAGAGGGACTGTGGACTGGGCGTCCCAACGCCTTCTCTGGAGAAGGCTGTTCTGTTGGGGAACTGCTCGCCCTTATTCTCTTCTCCCTGTTCCTCTCATCTCTAGAGCAGTCAGGGGTTGAAACTCCTTGCCACAGTCCACTCTCCATCTCCTACCCTAGCAAGAAGCCCTTCCTGCACCATCTCAAGACACTGGAATTCAGGTAGGGAGGGGCCCCCAGAGGGAGTATTTGAGAGTTTGCTCCCCTGTCCCGCGCCTCAACTACTCTCAGTTGCATCTTAATTCCTAGAATTATTTCCTCTTCCCTCCACTTCTGGAGTCCTCTTTCTACCTTCAGTATAAGCCCAGGCAAGCATTTTGGGGGATGTGTGTGACAGTAGGACAGTCTCGATTCCTTGCTAAAATGGCTTCTGAAGTCAGTAGGGACCAGGACAGGGAAGGGAGAGTAAGTAAACAGGTCTATGGCATTTTCTGCAGAGTATTTGCCCAGCAGAGCCCCCAAATTGGCCAGCAGTGTCCTGTTTGCATGACAGCTTAGAGGTGGTCTCTGCACTGCTTCACCTCCCTTTCTCTCTTCTTCCTTCTCTTTACCTTGAAGGCCAGGTTTCTAAGCATTATAAGCGCCCAAAATAGCAAGGGAAGAGGAAAGCAGGAGGTAGTTTCTTAAATGTGGGGTTTGAAGCCCAAGGCAATAGCACCTCACCCAGGCCCAAGGAGCACACTTTTGCTCAGGAGGCCCAGATGCAGGCACAAGACTGCAATTAGAGGAAAACAAGAAACTGTCCTCCTAGGCTGAGTTCTCTTATGAATGGTAAAAAGCAGTTTTCTTCTCCTGAGTCCCCTGCCTAGCCTGGCATTCTTTTCCTTCCATATCTGAGGGCGTTTACCCTCAGTCAGGTTCTCCTTCCCCTCTGCAGCCCTGGCTGTCTTCATTCTTCAAGAGCCACTTTACAGGGACATGGAGCGGGCTCCACTAAAGTGGTGTCCTCTCATTGCTCTTGACCCTGAGGGCATATGATGATTGTGAAAGTCAGGAATCCTCTCTTCCCTTGGTTTCCATGGGAGACAGTGGGAAGCTGAGGGTTCCCCGGTTGTTCAGCTGTGGGATCCAACTGGCCTGGGCTGTACCCAAGAAAGGGGACTACCAGAGTGCACCACTAACGTCTCTTTTCTGGATCTTTTTGAGGTAGATTCTGTTTAGAGGGTTCTAAGTCTCCACAGGCAACATACAACGGATACTTTGTACTCACACTTATCCCTTATTGCTGCTTCTGTTTACATGTTTGTCTATCCTCCTAGGCTCATCACGGTGGGGAGAGAATCCAACTTACTTATCTTGTATCTTATCTAGCAGTGCCTGCCACATAGTGGGCAGTCAGGGAATGCTTGATGAAGGAAAGAGGATGTAAAGGGATTGTGTCTTTCCGGGTGCAATTACCTTTATACTATTAAGTCCATATTTTAAGTCTGCCTCTCTAACAGTAGACCTGAATTTTTCTGCATCTGTGCACCTGTTTAAGGTGTCTGAGTATGCCCTCATCTCTGAACGGCAAAGTAATCAATACCGAGGGGTGCGCAGTGGAGTAATCCACACCCCACCCCGAGCAAGGATACTTGGAGAAGCTACAGAAACTACTTTTAGCCACAGGGATTCCTAAGTATTCCCATTAATAAAGACCCCAGCAGTCCGCCGCACACTTACACATGCATATCTCTGACACAGGATCCCCCAATCCTGGCCGCTGAAGGGCGAGAGGTGTGTGCCTCAGACTACTCTAAATTGCGAAATGTCAAACCTGTTTTGGGTCCCAGTCCCTGCGTGCCCGAGTGCGCACCCGCCGTTCGAGCAGCTTACGCTTTACTCCCTCCTCCTTCCCAAATCAGCCACCGTGGGCCACGGCTACGCTATGCTTTATTCCTAAGCGAATCTCCCACAAATCTCGAGGCATATTTTGTGCATGGGGATACCGGCCGCGCGCATCGCAATCCCGGCTCAGCGCCAGAAGCGGTCACGTGCCCTCGCGCGCTTCCGCACCGCCTCTTCCCCCGCGCGCGCGCGCGCACACGCACACGCGTCCGCACCGCTCCAATCCCTTCAACCTTCTGCGCGCTTCCGCCTTCATCCTAGCAACGCCCGTGGTGACGCGCAGGCCCCGCCCCCTCCCGCGCGCCTCCCGGAAGTTGCCGGTCCAGAGCTGTAGGGTGGCCTCCGCGCGGTCTCTGGCGGTGTCGGGGAATCGGATTCGGGCGAGAGGAGCAGGCTGAGAGGGAGCTTCGGGGTCGGGGGTTGGGCCACACATTCACGTGCGCTGGGCGGAGTGGACCGGGACCTGGTGAAGATGGCGGGGCCGCAGCCCCTGGCGCTGCAACTGGAGCAGTTGTTGAACCCGCGACCGAGCGAGGCGGACCCCGAGGCGGACCCCGAGGAGGGTGAGGCTCGACTGAGGCAGGCCACGTGCGGAGCGGTGGGCCGGGCCCTCTGGGGCCCCGGGGAGGCCTGGAAGGGGCGTGCGCGAGGCCGCCGGGCCTGTGCTCCTTCGCTTGGCTCAGAGGAACCTCGCCTCCCGCGGGGGTGTCCCCCGGGCGCGGGAGGAGGGCTTCGGCTTCTTTTCACACGTACTCGAAACTTGGTGCTCGGCCGGGGGGCGGAACAGACCGAGGGCTCAGGCCAGGAGGAGCTGGACTTCGGGTTCACTTGCTCCAGGGCTGTTGGAGGGACCCAGAGAGTCTGCTTGCAGGTTGGAAGTCAGCTTTGAGGATGCCCTTATACTGGCATTGCATTAGAAAGGGGGAGAAGAAAGTCGCATGTTTTTAACTCTGGTTGCCCATTAAAACTAAGTTGGAGACTGATGGAAGGATTCTCTGGTGCTGTTTAAGCCTCTTGAGGTCTCAAGACCCTTGCTTCGTGGCTGATGACTGAGACTGCTGTTCTGTAAGCTGATGTTGAGAGTCTAGCTGGGGGTAATCCTGCTTTAGACTTGAGTCGGAAGTGTGAGAAAGGGAGAATAGGGACCGATAAATGTGAGTGCTGAACCGTGTTGAAGGAACCTGGGGCTGTTTAGCCAGAATAAGCAAAGAAAACTCCCCGAAGAATGGGATGGAGAGGAGAACGTGATGGCTGATTGAAGACATTGGAGTGGCTGTCACACATGGAAGAGGAATTCAACTAGTTTGGTAGGATCCAAGGTATAGAAATATATCCTACCAGTAGATGTGGGGAGTCAGCTTTCTGTTTAGAAACAGCAATAAGACAGTGTTCTACTTTGGGAGAGAATGAATTTCCTATTCCTGGAAGTTGGTGGGGATTTTGCAGAGGATGTTCAAGTATGAGATGAATGGGTCGACTGGGGTTCCCATGAAAGTTTCTGCTAACTTGTTCTGATTGCTTTTCCCTCTCCCCCAACAGCCACTGCTGCCAGAGTGATTGACAGGTTTGATGAAGGGGAAGATGGGGAAAGTGATTTCCTAGCAGTGGGTAGCATTAGAAAATGGGCATCAGCCTCCCTCTTGGACACAGACAAAAGGTATTGCGGCAAAACCACCTCTAGAAAAGCATGGAATGAAGACCATTGGGAGCAGACTCTGCCAGGATCATCTGGTGAGTAGACATTTTTGCGTGGAACTTTTTCTTCCCTAATTTTTTTAGCATTAAAATCCTCCCGCCACCCGCCATGATCTCAGCAAGACTACTCTGCGTCCTCCTACCTGTTATCTTAGGAGAAACCATTGATTTGGTATTAGAAAGGGTGTTAGAGGTCACGTCATTTCACTTCATAAGGAATCTAAAGCCCAGAGTGATTAAGTTGCTATACTCCTTATGTTCAGACTAATGGCTCACCCTAAAATGGAGTGACAGAGGAGGCAGTGGATACTGGATATTGGAGAGGGTTATGAGCTGAAAAAGCACTGTGTCTGATGAGCATGTTACCCTCGAATTGCGACCCCTGTCCTTCGGTTTTTCAGGTCTTGCGTTGAAGCACTGTGTAATACTAGTTATTTGTGAAACTCATTTTTTGCCATTGTAAAAATCACATAATCCTTCTTTTCCCTGCAAAAGAGTTAGGAGTTTGTGTGCTTATAGTTTTAAAGAATTATAAGTTTCTCAGAGTGGAAGAAAGGGCTAGATATGGTGATTATTGAGAGAATGCCATTTGTTTTCCTATTGAAAGGTCAGGGGTGTCATGTTGAGAATCCACAGATAATATAAAATGAACTATCATTTAGGTTATAATATCTATGATTTAGTCCTTGATATAGCTCTGGGAGCTCCTGATAACCTCATTTCATATTCTTTGCCTAGAGACTGATAAAGGGACCAATCATGAGACAAATGTAATATTTATTGAGTTCTCACCATGCATCAGGCACTGACGAGCTCTACAATTTAAATTCTAAGAGCCTGGGACACACTAAGTCCTCAAAAAACAATGTTATAACATTACCTGGAATTAGACAGATTTTTATAAAAAAAAAAATCATCACTATGTCTATCACCTAATTTAATCCTCCCAATCTCCCACAAGGTTATTACTACTTAGTCCCATTTTACCGGTAAGCAAATTGAGGGACAAGTTGGTTAAGTAACTTTGCTCAAGGTCATATAGTTAGCGGAAGAACCAGGATTCAAATGAAGGCCATCTGACTCCAATATATACAATTTAGTAAACACTGTATGGATGTTTCTTAATCTGAGAAATGGCAGACATTCAAAGAATTTAAATAACAATTTCTGTTTACTGTTTTGGCACTTAGTTTTTGTGTTTATATTTTTGACAGCTTTGTCTGTGTCTTAAGTTTATGTCTAACTCTTTAAAGAAGTGCTGAAAGACTCATCACATTTTCCTAAAATCTTTATTTTATTCAAGAAAGTTTTTCGAAACCAGTCCCTGGATCTAAGACTCGTGGCTTGCAACACATGGGGCTTTTATGTTAAACCTTGGAACAGATTGGATACACTGTCAAAACCTCTAAGTATCAGATGATGCTCTAAGCATGAGTAAAACCAGGAGCCTTAACTTGCACTCTATCTGCTATAGGATCAAGATCAGAGTCCTCATGAAAGACAAAGACCCTTCTTGATTTGGTCCCTGAGCAACTTTCTGGTCTCATCTCCCATCACTTCCTGTGCATTCTGCACTCTAGTGCAGTTTCCTGTTTTTCTTACCCCTTCTTTGTCTCTGAGCTGTTCCTTATGCTTCATAAGTAAAATTATGTCTCCTTCTCCACATGAAACCATCCCCCACCTTTCCAGGAGAGTTAGGTGGTTCCATCTCCATATACTGTGTGCTAATGGCATTGTCATATAATTATTGACATGCATATCTACCATTCCTACCAGACCATGAACTCCCCTGCGGATATTAAATTCTATTTGCCTTTCCTTAGCCTCCGGCTCATAATAAGTGCTTAATAAGTATTTAGTAAATAGGGCACATGGGTGTGATAGATTGTACATTTTTTCAGATCAGGTTTGGGAAAACTGGTAATTCTCTAACACCAGCTGAAATGTTACTGTTCTTCAAGGGCGATACCAAATGCCAGCTCTTCCTTATAACTTTGCTTGAATTCACTTGCCCCACCATTAAAATTTCTCACTCTATGGGTTACTGAAATTTTGTCAAAGCACTTCTGATTCTTCCTTGAGTTGTAATTTTGTGAATCTGTCTTTCCCACTAGTTCCTTTTGTTCTATTCATCTTTGCTTCTCCCTTTGCATTTTGGAGATCGAAGCTGTGTAATGAATATATTTGTTGAATTGAATTGAGTACAATAAGATATTTTTCCTCCTGATGCCACAGTGCTTTAGTTGAAATGAATTATTTGGCTTGATATTTTTCTCCAGGTAACACCCATTTTTCTCTTTCTTCCTTCTCTTCTTGTTCAGATGAGGAAATATCTGATGAGGAAGGGTCTGGAGATGGAGATTCAGAGGGACTGGGTCTGGAGGAACCTGATGAGGATGATCTGGGTGCTGCTGAGGAACAGGAGTCTGGTGACCATAGGGAGAGCAAGAAGAGCAGAAGCTGCTCTGCAAAAACACCAGGCTTCAGTGTCCAGAGCATCAGTGACTTTGAGAAGTTTACCGAGGGAATGGATGACCTTGGGAGCAGTGAGGAGGAGGAAGACGAAGAGAGTGGCATGGAAGAAGGGGATGATGAGGAAGACTCCGAAGGTGAGAGCGAGGAAGAGAGTGAGGAAGACAGGGCTGGAGACAGAAACAGTGAGGACGATGGTGTGGTGATGACCTTCTCCGCCGTCAAAGTTTCCGAGGAAGTGGAAAAAGGAAGAGCCGTGAAGAACCAGATAGGTTTGTACATGGTTTTGCTGATTGCCGGTTTTTCAAAATATCTGCATTTGGTCTGCTTTTCGTTTGTTTGTTTTTGGCTATCTCTCCTGTGTCCTTTCAATTAGTTTGTGACATGCCCCACTTACCTAGAGGCCTAAAGCCCTATTCCTGTATGCTTAGCCAGCCATTTCTGCACTGAGCTGCTTAGCTGGTTCTGCTCTAGTACTTCCGGCAACTGGGGAAGATTGAAGAGTGTTTTCTCCTCTCCTTGGGTTTTAGCATTCCCACTCTGCTGTAGCAAATATTTGCTTCATAGATACTGAATTTATTTCCTATAATAGAGAATATTTGTTTCCATGGCATAAAACTGCTAAGCTGTGGTGCTTAGAGACTGGTGTGGTTTTCTGTTCTTCCCCGCCCCTGCTACCTCACCCCTAGAACATTTTATTATTGAGGAATGGGATTCTCTTTTCTTCTTTTTCAGCACTGTGGGACCAGCTCTTGGAAGGAAGGATCAAACTACAAAAAGCTCTGTTGACCACCAACCAACTTCCTCAACCAGATGTTTTCCCATTGTTCAAGGACAAAGGTGGCCCAGAATTTTCCAGCGCCCTAAAAAATAGTAAGAATACGTATGTCCTCTTGAGATGCTTAAAACCACTTTGTCAAATGAAGACAGCTTTGATTGAAGTGGATTAGGAGCTAAAGCCATGTTTATTCTGCTTTCTTCTTGCCTGCTCTTGTTCTCCCCTCCCCATCCCCTTGGCTTTCTCAGTTGCTTCTTTTTTTTTTTTTGAGACAGAGTCTCGCTCTATTGCTTGGTCTCAAGTACGGTGGTGCAATCACAGCTTACTATAGCCTTGGCCTTCTGGGCTCAAGCAGTCCTCCCCACCTCTGTGATCCTCCCACCTTAGCCTCCCGAGTAGCAGGGACCACAAGCATTGAACCACCATGTCTGGCTAATTTTTAGATATATTGTAGAGACAGTGTCTCACTGTGTTGTCCAGGCTCATACTCCTGACCTCAAGCAATCCTCCCACCTTTGCCTAGGCCCAAAGTGCTGGAATTTGAGATGTGACCTACTGAGCCTGGCCCTGAGTTAATTCTTTAAAGCTCAGGGTATACTGTTTGAAAACCCACTGGTGTACAAAGGGAGAGAAAGAACGTCTAACTCAGCTCATTAAACTTGGTTGTATTATGTGCTTAAAAGATGCCTTCTGTGTTTGAGAGGTTTTTAAAACAATGTGCTAAGATGATCTTATTTATATCTTTGAGTGGCATAGAGGAGTACAGAGGGAGGAACACATTTTAGAGGAGAGTTACTGAGCTATAAATAATTCTAGAAGAGAAAAGGAATTGAGAGACTATTTGGTTCCCAATGTCTTCATTTTACACTTGAGAGGATTGAGACCCAGAATGACTTGCCCAAAGTTGCAGAGCTTATTTGTGTATGGTAGAGATGAAGCTCCAGCTCTTCTACCCTATGATGTCGAAGTCTTTCCTCTGTACCACACTGCCTCCTATGTGCTGCTTGCCTGTGTGCCCAGTGGCACCGAAGGACTGGGCAGAGGGAGATTTAGGGTGAGTGTGCTGTGTTTGGGATATATATATATCTTTTTTTAAAGATAGACAGTCTTGCCACATTGCCCAGGCTGGTCTTGAACTCCTGGGCTCAAGCTGTCCACCTGCCTTGGCCTCCCAAAGTGTTGGGATTATAGGCGTGAGCCATTGCACTCAGCTGGGGTCAGTATGTCTTCTTTGCATGCTGAGACTTCGTGTTTTCATTTGTTCTTTAAACCTTGCTTTAATTTTTTATTTTTGGTGATGGAGTCTCACTCTGTGGCCTGGGCTCGAGTGCAGTGGCACAATCTCAGCTCACTGCAACCTTCACCTCCTGTGTTCAAGTGATTCTCCTGCCTCAGCCTCCCTAGTAGCTGGGATTACAGGTGCCTGCCACTATGCCCAGCTAATTTTTTGCATTTTTAGTAGGGACGGGGTTTTACCTTGTTGGCCAGGCTGGTCTGGAACTCCTGACCTCAGGTGATCTGCCCGTCTCGGCCTCCCAAAGTCCTAGGATTACAGGCATGAGCCACCACGCCCAGCCTGAAACTTACTTTGTTAGTATCATGGAGTAGAGTTGGAAGGGACTGAGAAGGATATCTAATTTGGCATTTGCCTGTAGGTAGAACCACCGTAAGCCATTCAAGATCAATGTATGGGATTTCCAGGGTCGGGAGTTCAGTGAACGTTTCTTGTAGGTGAATACCTGATGTAATTAGGAATGGCTTCATTGAGTCCAGTTTTTTTGTTTTGTGTCTTGCCACACTTGAAATGTGCTTCTTCCCCTGTGGGAAGTCTGGGCAGACCTTCCAGAATCCATGTGTAGCCTGTGAGGGTGAGGTGGGCTGTTTATATCCCCTCCCCTGTCTTTGCCTCCTTTCTCTCTCTCACATAGATGACAGATTGATGGCTTTCAAGTCTTTTGAGATTTTTGGAGCACTTCTCTGCTATTTTTAGTGCCCTAGTACCCTACTTCCTGTTATGCCTTTGAAATGAGACCTAGACTGCTCTAGATTAAATGTTTTAAATGTTTCACAATAAGACCTTTTTCATTTTGTCCCTCATTCTTCTTGCTTGAGCCTTTTTTATTTTTAAAAATACATCTTAAAATATAGATATTTTAGGAGTTAGTCAGTGTCCAGTATAATGGACACATATTCTTGGATACCCTTTAATTTATTTTCTTTATGAGGCAGGGTCTTGCTCTGTTGCCCAGGCTGGGGCAGTAGTGTGTTCATAGCTCACTGCAGCCTCGAACTCCTGGGCTCAAGCGATCTTCCCGCCTCAGCCTCCCAAGTAGCTGGTACTGCAGGCATGAGCTACCATGCCTGACTAATTTTTTCTTTTTTGTAGAAATAGAGTCTCACTATGTTGACCAGGCTGGTCTCAAAACTCCTGGTTTCAAGTGATCCTTCCATGTTAGCCTGCCCAGAATGCTGGGATTACAGGTATGAGCCACCATACCCAGCCCATTTAGTTTCTTTAATCATTGTAATGTTATTTAACTTGTGTTTTGTTCTAATCTTTTTACTCTTTTTTGTGCTTAACCAATTGCCTCTTTGCCTCATTGGTGAATCTCAATTAATCTGTCAGTGTCTATTAATCTGACAGGGTGGGAGGAGGGAGAAGAAAGAAAGTTTGTTTGGTATTACATGTGCTAAGAAGGGAGGGTAGGGAGATTTCTAGTAACCAGAATTTCTGTGAATTTGAAGAGTAGCTAATTTTTGTCTGTTTCAGTCTTCTTGTGGCAATATGGCATAATATGTTGTACACTCACCTATCTTGGTAAACAGAATTTAAGAAAAAATTATTGGCCAGGTGCAGTGGCCCACACCTGTAATTCCAGCACTTTGGGAGGCTGATGTGGGCGGATCACCTGAGGTCAGGAGCTTGAGACCAGCTTAGCCAACATGGTAAAATCCCATCTCTATCAAAAATACAAATAGTAGCCAGCCATGGTGGTGCACACTTGTCATCCCAGCTACTTGGGAGGTTGAGGCAGGAGAATCACTTGAACCTGGAAGGCAGAGGTTGCAGTGAGCTGAGATCGTGCCATTGCACTTCAGCCTGAGCAACAAGAGTGAAACTCTGTCTCAAGAAAAAGAGACAGAGAAAGAGAGAGAGAGAGAGAGAGAGAGAGAATTCTTCGGCATATTACTTCAGATGACCAATTTATATGGTACTATATCTATAGCTGGTGAATTTGTACCAACCCCAGAACAAACCCTGTGACTTACTGTCTTTAATTAAATCTCTTTTCAATTTGCTTGGTCTTACAGAGTAAAGTCAGACTGTCTTGGGTTAGATTTCATCTCAGTAATCGATTAGCCATGTGACCTTGGGCAAGTTACTTAACTTCACAGTAAGATGGGGATAATATGATAATATGGTTGTGAGGATTAAAGGACATAATCAATAGAAAGCATTAGCACAGTGTCTGGCACCATAAATGTTAGGTACCAGTATTATCTTCTTCTGCTGAAAGGCATTTGGCAATGTTCAACCATGTGAGTAATCACTCAATAGTTATCAGTATAACTGAGCATCACCAGTCTTCAGTATCTTTTACTTTTTTATTAGTATTTAGATTCTTTATGTGATTTAAATTAACTAATTGTTCTGGAAAGTGTCATAGTTTACCAATACTTAAAATGCAGTGTTGGCCTCTTAAAAACACTATGGAAAGATGGCTACAGATTTCCTTATTGCCAAAGCCAGCTGCTACCTCCTTGAAGTGTTTAACTTTGCCTTGAAATACTTTTCTTTGGCTTGGTGACATTACCTACGCTGTTTGGGTTCTACCTTTCTGATCTCTTCTCTGGCTCTTTTTGTATCCTCTCAATTTTCATTGCATTTAGAATCCTGTCTTCAGGTTGTGTTTTCCCAATATAGCCCCTCCTTGGCACTGTCACTTACTCTGATAGCCCTACTGTGGCCTCTAAAATAACAGACTTCCAGCTGTATTCTAGCCCCAGTAAACTCTTGAGCATCATGCCTTTGTAGTGTAGCTCCAGCACCCTGAACTCTACTTTTCAGAAACGAAATGGCTATCTCCTTCCTCTCCACACGCCACCCCAAATACATGAACTTAGTCCCCAGTCACTTTGCTGTTACATGTTGTAATTTAAACTCTTGAACCATGGAAGTAATTTCAAAGACATCATCTGATGTTTTAGTGGCAGCATAAGTGGTAAGTCATGGAGTAATCTGAAGAAAATTAGGGGTTTTCTGTGCACAAAACCATTTGTCTAAAAAAGTTTGCTTTTCCTTTCTTTTAAAATTTTCTGCAGTATTAGGAGGTATGTCTTTTATGTTGGTGGCAATAATACGTAAGGAAGAAGGTAAGTTAAGGAAATCTCAGCATGAGTTGTTTAAAACTTTTCATTGTGGAATAGATTAAATTCATATAAAAGTAGAGAAACAGCACAGTGAGCCCCATATGCCTTTACCAGCTTAAGTGATAATCAGCTCATGGCCAGTCTTATTTCATCTGTAGCTATAACAGCCCAGCTTCCCTTCTGGATTATTTTGAAGCAAATAATGCACATCCCCTCATCAGTAAAATTATAATACCATAATCCCACATAAAAACATTAACAGTAATTTAATAAACATAACTCTGCCTGGCACAGTGGCTCATGCCTGTAATCCCAACACTTTGGGAGGCCAAGGCAGGTGGATCATCTGAGGTCAAGAGTTGGGGACTAACCTAACCAACATGGTGAAACCCCACCTCTACCAGAAATAGAAAATAATTAGCTGGGTGTGGTGGTGGGTGCCTGTAATCCCAGCTACTTGGGAGGCTGAGGCAGGAAAATCGCTTGAACCCAGGAGGCAGAGGTTGCAGTGAGCAGAGATCACACCATTGCGCTCCAGCCTGGGAGTCAGAGTGAAACTTCGTCTCAAAAAAATAAACAAAAAACATAACTGATTTAGATGGGTGGCACATTGTGAGTGCATGTTGTTTTTTTTTTTTTCCCCTCTCTCTCTTCTGTAAGACAGAGGGTCCTAGAAAGAGTATTTCTGTAACAGGTATTCACTGTCTTCTTTAGAGTTTGCTCTATAGCTTTAAATGAAGTGATTAAAGGAAGGCTAAACTTCAGTCATACCAAGTTGACCTTTCAGTGAAATGCGTGTTATTAATGTATTTAATGAGATGCATTACAGACTGCAGTGAGCACCATGTTTCATTACAGGTCTAAAATGCAGTATCGTTAAAGACCTTTAATAGAAACAATGGTTGACATTTTGATATTTCCCATAAGCAAAACATCCTAGAACACAGTAAAATATAATATAAATACAGAGGAAGTATTAAGATTTTTTTACTTGCCTAAGAGTATGAAAACAAATTTCATTATTAATAAATCATATTTTGTTTGTACCTTCTCATTTCCCAATTCATACTTACCCTCTCATATCTTTGTGGTCCTTCCCCAAGACCCCCACTTATTTTGATTTGACTAAAATTTTTATTTTATTTTATTAATTTGAGATGGAGTCTCACCGTGTCACCCAGGCTGGAGTGCAGTGGCGCAACCTCCGCTCGCTGCAACCTCTGCCTCCCGGATTCAAACGATTCTCCTTCCTCAGCCTCCTGAGTAGCTGGGACTACAGGTGCATGCCACCATGCCCAGCTAATTTTTGTATTTTTATTAGAGACGGGGTTTCATCATGTTGCCAGGCTGGTCTTGAACTCCTGACCTCAGGTGATCCACCCTCCCTGGCCTCCCAAAGTGCTGTGATTACAGACAGGCCTGAGACACTGTGCCCAGCGACTAGACTAAAATTTTTGATGGTAATTTGTCCTCAGCAATAATAGACACCTTAAAAAATAATGTTTTAAATTTTGCATAAGCTACGGGCAATTATGGAGTCTTGATAGATAATATTTTGTTTTAAAAATTTTGCTTATTTTAAAGTAGACAGTACATTTACATGATTAAAAATTCAAAAATACGAAAGACTATACAGTACAGTGATAATCCTGTACCCCTGCCGCCCAGTACCCTATCCCATAAGCAACTAATTTTTATCAGCAGAATCCCCTCTTTAACTTAGTTGCCTTAGGTGACAAATCTGTGAACACTTATTTCAGAGTTCTCTCAATTAACGCTTTATGGGTTCATGGCAGAGTTCTCACAACTATCTGTAGCATGTTGAAATATTTTTAATTGCTTGGAATGGGTTTAAGTATTGCTTGGGACAAAGGCACTTGCAGCCTCCTCCAGAAGTGTAACATTGTGTAGGCTTAAGGACCCTTATTGTTGCAGACTTCATCTAGCCAAGGTGATGTGAATAAGATTGATCTTTTTGTTTCAGCCGATGGCTATCATTTTTTAAAATAGCTTCAGTGTTCTAATTATAAAAGTATGTCATGCTTATTTCAAAGATCAGAAAATACATAGAAGCATAACAAAGAAAATAAGGATTAGCTGTAATCCTACTGCCCAGAGATAACCACAGTTGTCATTTTGATGAATATCTTTCCAGACCTTTTCACGTGCGCGAGCACACACACACACACACACACCACGCTTTAAAAAAAAAATGGAATTGTAAATATGTACTATTTTCAAGCTTATTTTTTCTACCGAATTCATGTCAGTATATTTAGATGTACGTCAGCAGTTTTAGGAGCTACAGAGTATTCCTTTTTATAGATTTGTTGCAATTTAGTTAACCAGTCTGTATTGATGAGTCTTAAGTTTATTCTAGCTTTTCGCTTGTATAGAACATGCTTTGATAAACATCCTTGTACATACATATTTGTGCAGTTTGTCTAAAAGTAGCACTGTTCAGTAGGAATATAATGCAAACCACATGTAATTTAGAAATTTTTAATAACCACATTTTTTAAAAAAGAAATGGGTAAAATTAATTTTAGATTTATTTAACCCAGTATATAAAAAACATTATTTTAATATATGATCAATATAAAAATATTAATGAGATATTTTACATTCCTTTTTTCATGTTAAGTCTTTGAAACCCAGAGTATGTTCTATAATCACAGTTCATCTCAATTGGGACTACACACATTTTGAGTGCTCAGTAGCCATGTGTAGCTAGTGGATACTGTATCAGATTGCACAGATCTATGTTCCCGGGAAATGTAGTTGCTGGGACAAAGGACCCATACTTTTTTTTTTTTTTTTTTTTTTTCAAGGACCTAGCATTCCTTTAATTTCCAGAACGCTCACGTCTTAGTTTACCCTCAGATGCCTCTGAAATTTGTTACATTCTTTCAGAATTTTTTTTTTTTTGAGATAGAGTTTTCACTCTTGTTGCCTAGGCTGGAGTGCAGTGGCACAATCCCAGCTCACTGCAACCACCGCCTCCTGGATTCAAGCAATTCTCGTGTCTCAACCTCCTGAGTAGCTGGGATTATAGGCACCCGCCACCCCACCCGGCTAATTTTTGTATTTTTGGTAGAGACCGGGTTTCACCCTGTTGGCCAAGCTGGTTTTGAACTCCTGACCTCAAGTGATCTGCCCCCATCAGCCTCCCAAAGTGGTGGGATTACAGGCCTAAGCATGGCGCCCGGCCTTGTACATTGTTTTCTTTTTAAAGGCTTTTAGAATATATTGCCAAATTGGTCCCTAGAAGAATTGTAACAATATAAATTCTCATCTGTAACAGTTGTTTTCCTGTACTCCTACCTCCAAAAGGTATTATTGATCTGTTTTTCCTAAACTGTAGGTGGGAAATGAAGGCAATCATTTCTTGATAAGTTTCTGTTTTATATTTACATAATACCTGTTAGCATTGGAATAACGTATGCTGTGTTTTATCTTTGTATTAGAGAGTAGTGAGTTCTGTGTGGGAAGACTTTCCGTCCCTTTTGAGCTACAGCTTGGTCCAACTTAGTTAATCAGGCATTTATATAATGTAGAGAGTAAAGCTGGATCACAGATCAAGAGCTTTTCCAAAGTCACCAGGTGGTGGAACCAAGAGGGGAATGTCAGATTCTTATGCACTGATTCTACCTACCCTGAGAAGACTGGTCATAGAGCCTTGGGAGCTAAGGGCGGCTTAAAAACTACTGATACCATTCTAGGTAGAAAATTCATTTTACTGTTTTGGGGTTGGATTTCTTAGGAGTGAGAGTTGTCTTCAGCACCAGAAACAATTTTTTTTTTTTTTTTTTTTGACTGCTCCATAGACAGGGCAGGGCTATCCCACAGGCAGAGTGACCCAGAGTAGCTCAGAAAAATAATTTTTAATAGTAACGAGTTAGATAAGAAAATTGTCCTAACCTGGAGTAGCTAGTAGTTCCATGGCAGGATCACTGTGTCACTATATTCGTGGTGAAGTTGTACATATCGTTGCACGATGGAGCCTCTTTATACGTGCATTTAATTAACTCAGACATAACTATATGTGCCTGGCCAAAAGAAAAAGAGGGAGAGGCTGGGCACAGTGGCTCATGTGTATAATCCCAGCACTTTGGGAGGCCGAGGCAGGCAAATCACCTGAGGTCAGGAGTTCGAAACCAGCCTGGCCAACATGGAGAAACCCGATCTCTACTAAAAATACAAAAAAATTAGCCAGCTGTAGTACCCGATGCCTGTAATTCCAGCTACTTGGGAGGTTGAGGCAGGAGAATAGCCTGAACCCGAGAGGCGGAGGTTGCAGTGAGCCAAGATTGTACCATTGCACTCCAGCCTGGGTGACAACAGTGAAACTCTGTCTCAAAAAAAGGAAAGAGAAACTGTTTATATAGTGCCAGTAATTCTGCCTGCCATTTTATTCATGGAGTGTGCATGAAATGGCAGATGGAATCTTTTATTGTCTTGGCTATTTTTTGTTCTTGGGTACCTCTTTAGTGAGCATCAATAAACAGAATATCATTCTAGTGCTTAAAGTTACAGCATGCAGTCTTAGTAGGACAGTTCCTAAATAGAATCATCTATGTTTAATTGACAAAGTGCTGTATGGGCTAATGTCCGAGGGGAAAGACTGTGTTCAACTTATTGAAAGGCAGCACAATTCCATTTATTATGGACAATATAAGGGATTTTCAAAGTGGTTTTGTGAAAACTTGATTTTTTGCTTTATGCTTAGACTTTAGAACCTAATTGCTGCATAAGATGATACTCTATTATTTATGTCTTAAAATCTGTTCTTAAATTGTTTTATTAAAATCACACAGGAATAAGATAAATATACAGAAGCCTTCAGGAAGCCAATACTCCTTTGACTGACATTCAGTGTCATTTGTTTTACTTCTGTAATTTTAGATAATTTGTTTATATCTCTGTCTTGATTTATTTATTCTCCAATATGAAAGGTGAGACTGCTGCTAATGGAAGTAAGATGGGGATTGAGAATTGACTATCTAGCAACATGGTGGGCATCCTTGATGAAGTTTGATGGAGTGGTAGGCTTACAGCCTTGACTGGGATGAGTTTAAGAGAGAATGGAGTGGCTGGGCACAATGGCTCACACCTGTAACCCTAGCACTTTGGGAGGCCGAGGTGGGGGGATCACTTGAGCTCAGGAGTTCAGGACCAGCCTAGGCAACACGGTGAGACCCTGTCTCAATTTTAAAAATTAATTTAAACAATATGAAACAAACAAAAAAGAGAGAATGGGGACAATGAAATAGTAAGTTTAGGCAACTCTTTGAAGGGATACTGCTTTCAAGAAGAGGGGTGTTTTGCTTGTTTGTTTTTAAGGTGAAATATCAGCATGTTTGTATGTTGATAGGAATGACCCCGCAGAGAGGGGAAAATTGATGATGCAGGAGAGAGGGGGCATCTGCTGTCACAGCGTCCTAGAGTGGGTGACTGGAGATGGAATGGAGATGGGCCAGTGTACAAGAGTGCTTTAGATTGATGGCAGTGTGGACTGTCTCAGTCTGGCAGGTGGGAAAAGAACATATAAAGAGACTCAGGTGGAGTCTGTGGAAATTTTCTTTGAGTTGTTCAATTTTCTTTGAAATAGAAACCAAGGTCATAAGTTGCGAATGAGGAATGGAGAAGAGGTAGTGGGAATTTTGAGGAGAAAGTATGAAATTGTCATTTCATCTTCTTTCCACTACAGTTTTACATTCTGCCCTGCAACTGCAACCAGGATTCCAATGCTTTATTTATATGTTGACCCAGAGTGGAAATGCAATAAACTAGGCTGGGTGCGGTGGCTCGCACCTGTAATCCCAACACTTTGGGAGGCCAAGGCGCATGGATCACCTAAGGTCAGGAGTTTGAGACCAGCCTGACCAACATAGTGAGACCCTGTCTCTACTAAAAATACAAAAATTAGTTGGGCATGGTGGCAGGTGCCTGTAATTTCAGCTACTCATGAGGCTGAGGTGGGAAACTCGCTTGAACCCAGAAGGTGGTGGTTGTGGTGAGCCAAGATCACGCCACTGCACCCCAGCCTGGGCGAAAGAGCAAGGCTCTGTCTTAAAAAAAAACTAAACCAAAATAAAATAGTAACAATAAACTGCATTTACAGTGTAAGTACCATGTAAAGAAGGTAGACTATTAGGACAGGGAAGAATTGGAAGATCATATTTTCTTCCCTGTTTTTTCAGTCATGGCTCCTAGCCCACTCAAAGGAGAATATTCCTAGTTCAAGTTTTTAGTTGCTCTCCATTACTTGCTTAAAATCATTCTATTTTTAGTCTGCTTCCTATTAATTTATTGTTTTTCCCCTTAGTTTTCTAATTTTTTGCCCCCCCCCCCCCATGGCTCAGTTTTATCATCTCCATCCTTTTTTTCCTAAACTTTAAATCTTGCCATCTCTTGTGTTAAATTTTCTGTTTTGAGCTGGTTGTTCTCTACGAGCAGTGCACAGCTGTACTCTCAGGCCTCTCTCATTGCTCTTCTGGAAAGAGCTACTGCTTTTGGGCTTTCAGGCTGTCTTCTGTTATCTCAGTTTACTCCATCAGTTTGCTGCCAAACATGCATCGAGAGTAAGTTATCCGAGTTCTTGTAAGGTTTCAAAATACTCTGCCCTCATTCCTCATTGATATATTCTTGCTTGATTGGGTAGACCTTTTTAGATTGAAAATTACTTTCCCTCAGAATTAGAAAGTATTGCCTGTTACTGGTTTCCTCTTGCTGCTGTAACAAATTACCACAAGCTTGGTGACTTAACAGCACACATTGATTATCATATTGTTCTGGAGGTCACAAGTCCTAAAATCAAGGTGACAGCAGGGCTTTGTTCCCAGAGGATCTAGGGGAGAAATCTGCTTGCCTCTTCCACCCTTTGTAGGCAGCCACATCCTTTACCCATGGTCCTCTTCCATCTCCAAAGCAATTCCATCTTTCCAGCCTCTCCTTTCCTGACTCTGACCCTGTTGCCTTCCTCTTATAACGACCCTTATGATCATATTGCGCCCATCTGGCTTATCCAGGATAATCTCCCCATCTCAAGACCCTTAATTTTATCTACAGAGTCCTTTTTGACTTTTGAATACATTACTGACAAAAGCCGCTTTCACATATTCTGGGGTTTAAGATGTAGATAGCTATTGGGGAGTGTTATTCAGCCTGCCATGTGCCTTGTTGTCTTCTACCATACTGGTGTTTTCCAGTGACAAGGTATAAATCTCGTTCCTTTGCAGATGACTTTTTTTGCTCTCTGGACATGTTTGCGATCGTCTTTTGATTATTTTTTTCTGTATTTGTATTTTTTATCAAGAGAGGGCCTTGGTCTGTTACCCAGGCTGGAGTGCAGTGGTGCAGTTATGGCTCTCTGCAGCCTTGAACTCCTGGGCTCATGACCCTCCCACTTCAGCCTCCCAAGTAGCTGGGCCTTAGGCCCCACCACCATGTCCAGCTAATTTTTTTCTTTGTTTTTTATTTTTTGTAGAGATGTGGTCTTGCAGTGTTCCCTAGGTTGTCATTATTCTTGATTTTTTTGAAATTGCCTGATGAGGTGTCTCAGTGTGGGTCATTTTTTCTTTATTATGCAAAACATTTACCAGTAAGTATGAAGACTGGGGTCCTTCAGTTTTGTGAAAATCTTTTCTAATATTTCTTTGATAATTTCCTTCCTTCCATTTTTTCTGTTCTCTTATATTTTAAGCCTGGATTAATGTTGTATCACTTATGTGTTATTTAACATTTTCCATCTTTTTGTGATTTTACCATGTTTATGTTCTGAAAGGTTTTTGAAGCTGATTTCCAGATTAAAAAAAATTTTTTTTTTTAATTTTTATTTTAAGCTGCTAAGTTCATGTTTTATTTTAAGATAGGTGAAGACCCTATCTTAAAATAAAACATGAACTTAGCAGCTTAAAATAAAAATAAAAAAAAATTTTTTTTAATCTGGAAATCAGCTTCAAAAACCTTTCAGAACATAAAAGAGGATGTGGAGAAATAGGAACACTTTTACACTGTTGGTGGGAGTGTAAATTAGTTCAACCATTGTGGAAGACAGTGTGGCGATTCCTCAAGGACCTAGAAATAGAAATTCCATTTGACCCAGCAATCCCATTACTGGGTATATATCCAAAGGATTACAAATCGTTCTACTATAAGGACACGTGCACACGAATGTTCATTGCAGCACTGTTTACAATAGCAAAGACCTGGAACCAACCCAAATGCCCATCGACGATAGACTTGATAGGGAAAATGTGGCACATATACACCGTGGAATATTATGCAGCCATCAAAAACGATGAGTTTGGGTCCTTTGTAGGGACATGGATGAACCTGGAAACCATCATTCTCAGCAAACTGACACAAGAGCAGAAGATCAAACACCGCATGTTCTCACTCATAGGCGGGTGTTGAACAATGAGAACACATGGACACAGGGAGGGGAGCACTACACACCTGGGTCAGTTGGGGGGAAATAGGGGAGGGATGGTGGGGGGTGGGGAGCTGGGGAGAGATAGCAAGGGGAGAAATGCCAGATGTAGGTGATGGGGAGGAAGGCAGCAAATCACACTGCCACGTGTGTTCCTATGCAACAATTTTGCATGTTCTTCACATGTACCCCAAAACCTAAAATGCAATAAAATAAATAAATGGGAAAAAAAAAAAAAAAAGATAGGGTCTTGCTGTGTTGCCTAGGCTGGAGTGTAGTGATGTGATCATAGCTCACTATAGCCTCAAACTCCTGGGCTCAAGTGATGCTCCTGCCTCAGCCTCCCAAGTAGCTGGGACTGCAGGTGTGTGCCACCGTTCCTGGCTAATTTTTAAAAATCTTTTAGTAGAGATGAGGTTTCACTATGTTGCCCAAGCTGGCCTCCCTCAGCTTCCCAAAATGCTGAATTACAGGTGTGAATCGCCATGCCCAGCCCAAAGTTTTCTTTTTAAATCATATTTTTAATCTTTAAGGGGTCCTTTGTTTCCTGAGTGTTCCTTTTCTGTATAGTTAATAAGAGTATATTATGTAAATTTAAAGTTTTTTTGTTTTTGTTGTAAAGTCATTTTAATTCCTGGAATTGTTCCTGTCTCTACCAGATTTTTTATTTATCTTGGACATTTTCCTTTTTGCGGGGGAAGGGAGGGAGGGGATAGAGATGGGGTTGCCCACCATGTTGCCAGGCTGATCTCAAACTCCTCGCCTTAAGTGATCCTCCTGCCTGACCTACCAAAGTGCTAGGATTACAGCCATGAGCCACTGTGCCCTCATTTTAAAATTTGTATCCAGGCCAAGCATGGTGGCTTACACCTGTAATCCCAGCACTTTGGGATGCCGAGGCAGGTGGATCATGAGGTCAGGAGATCGAGACCATCCTGGCTAACACAGTGAAACTCTGTCTCTACTAAAAATACAAAAATTATCTGGGCGTAGTGGCATGTGCCTGTAGTCCCAGCTACTCGGGAGGCTGAAGCGGGAGAATTGCTTGAACCTGGGGAGGCGGAGGCTGCAATGAATTGAGATGGCACCACTGCACTCCAGCCTGGGCGACAGAGCAAGACTTAGTCTCAGGAAAAAAAAAATTTGTTCCAAGTTATAAATGTATACAATTGAAAGAGTTGGATAATTCTAGGAAGCTTGTTACGAAAGCCAGTAGTTGGCTGTTTGTGTGTATCACCTCTGTACCATAACCCTTTCCCCTGAAACAACAATTATATTTAAGTTATTTTGTTACACCTTTTTTTTTAATTCATGGATTTCTCTAATTAACATGCTTTGTTTCTACTTGATTTTTTAGTTTTAGGCATTACCTGTTGACTCCCCTTTATAAAAATGAAGATTTAGCTCTTATTCCTACTACACTCATGCATACTTTCTGGTTATGTTGTTAATTTGTCTCTTCATGGTTATATTGTCGTCTGATTAGATCAGCGTTCAGTATTTATTATGACTGTAAATACTTCTCACAACTGAGCCATGTAATAAATATACTATGATTATTTTCCTTTCCCATACATTGTTTTGTTTTCTAGAGTTAATTATTACATGTTTGTTTGTTTAGTTTTCTATGTAGTAATTCAAGCCCAAACTTGTCTCCTGTTAGCTAAATCTCAGGTCTTAAGTTGCATCAAGTATTGCCAGTTTATGTTCCATAAGAAGTCTCTCCCAGAGCTTTTTGACCTGCTCTTGTCTGGCCTGTTCACCACCTGAGGTATCCAGCTGTCATGCTGGGATCTGCCTTCACTATCATCCTGGGGGTTACCTTAGCTTCTTGCTTCTGTGGATCTATTCCAGAGTCTTTCTTGTCTACTTCCAAGTTTTGTTGCATATCCTCTCATAGCTTGCTGAGAAAGGGTGTGTGGGAGGTCAATGTTTTTAGACTTCACTTGTCTGAAAAACCTTTATTCTGTCATCATGATTGATCTTTTGTATATAGAATTCCATAGAATATTACATTGTATTTCAGCTTCTAAAGTTGCAATTGGTAAGTCAGAGCTGTTCTGATTCCAGATCTTGCTTTTTTTTTTTTCTTTTTGGAAACTGCAGACTTTTCTTTTTCCACAGAATTCTGAAATTTCTTAATGAAGCACTGTAGTGTAGATCCGTTCTTGTCTGTTGTTTGGAGCAGTTGGAGGGTCTTTTCAATCTAGAAATTCATATCTTTCAGTCCTGGAAAATTCTCTTGAAATTATTTGGTTTTGTGTTTTCTCTCCTGTATTTCCTTTCTCTCTTCTCTCTTTCTGGGAGGCCTGTTATCTGACATCAGACTATTTCTGTGATTCTTTTTCTCTTCAATTTTTCATCCCTCCCTCTCTCTTCTAAGACATTTCCTCAGCTTTATTTTCAATCCTTTCTATTGAGTTTTAAAACTTTCTTCTATCCTTTTTTTTCTTTTTCTTTCTTT
>NW_016107436.1:4503614-4525566 GCF_001604975.1 Cebus imitator
TGCAGTGGCTCAATCTCGACTCACTGCAGCCTTGGACTCCTGGGCTCAAGCAATCCTCCTGCCTCAGCCCCACAAGTAGCTGGGACTACAGGTGCATGCCACCATGCCTGGCTAATTTTTTATACTTTTTGTAGAGATGAGGCTTTCCCATGTTGGCCAGGCTACTGTCGAATTCCTGAGCCCAGGTGATCTTACCTGCCTTGCGCTACCTAAGAGCTGAGATTACCGGCATGAGCCACTGTGCCTGGCCTCTTCTATGATATTTTAGTTTTATTTGCTGTTTGGGTTTGGTTTTTTTTTTTCTTTTTTTTCTTTTTTTGAGACAAGGTTCCACTCTTTCACCTAGGCTGGAGTACAGTGGTGTGTGATCATAGCTCACTGCAGCCTCTTAACTCCTGGGTTCATGTTATCCTCCTGCTTTCGCCTCCCAGAGTACCTAGGACTACAGGTGCATGCCATCCCACCTGGCTGTTTTTTATTTTTTGTAGAGATGAGGTCTCTCTGTGTGGCCCAGGCTGGTCTCGAACTCCTGGCTTCAAGTGATCAAGTGATCCTTCCTCCTCAGCCTGCCAAAACGCTGATATTACAGGTGTGAGCCCCAGCACCTGGCCTATGTATGGTCTTCCAGCATAGTCTGTTTCCTCCAAGCTGCCTTTTTTTTTTCTTTTCCTTTAACTCCGGTATAACATGTTACATGTTTTTCTCGGATACTTGGTGATCCTTTGAGCTTTCTGTTGATTTTTAAGTGTAGCATACCAAAAAGTTGATTGGGAACTTTGTATGTTGGATAGGGCTTTTAGTGTGTGGTTTCCATTGTAAAGCAATCTATCTGGGCCATTTTGGGAAAATTCCCCAATGGCAGTATCTTTAGATGTTTGCTTTTTATGAGATCAAAATCTAGAGGACTTCCAGTTTCCTGCCTGGTAGCCAACATTCTAGGAGCGAGTAGGCTTGGGGATCTCGACATTCAATCTGCAAATTTCAGCTTAGTCCCTGTTTTCAATATTATGCCTTTGACCTTAACTATGTCTGGAATCTCCCTGTCCAGAGACCCTCTCTTAACTCTCTTCAAGGATAAACCTCTAAATTTGGCCTAAGTAAGAAGATACAACATTTTAACTGTTCCAATTGTTTTTAGGCCTGCTTTGATCTCCTTTTCTAGAGGTGCCGGGCACTGCCAATTCCTGAATCCTCTGCATTCTGTTTCTGGACTGCAAGTGGGGTTGCATCTGATTCTTCATTGCTAGCACCCCAGTCTTCTTGCTCAGGTTTGCTAAGTCAGTTATTATTTATTCATTTGCTTTTTCAAAAACTGGTTTATTTAGGTATAATTGACAAAATAAATTGCCCATATGTCTAGTGTACAATTTGACATCTGTGTACACCCAAGAAACCATCACCACAGTCAAGATAATGAACATATTCCTCATCTGCAGAAGTTTCCTCAGCTTCTTTATAATCTTTCCCTCCCGATCCTCCCTGTGTGTCCCTAGATAACCACTAAATCTGCTGTCATTGTAGATTAGTTTGAGTTTTCTAGAATTCTCTATAAATGAAATTATACAGTTTGTATCCTTTTTAGTCTGGCTTTTACTCAGCATAATTGTTCTGAGAGTCCTTCATAGTTTTTCATGTGTCAGTAGTTCGTTGCCTTTTACTGCTGAGTAGTATCCCATTGTATGGATCTACCACAATTTGTTTCCAGTTTTTGGCTACTGCAGATAAATCTGCCACAAACATTTGTATACATGTTTTTATATGGACATAGACTTCCATTTCTCTTGGGTAACTAAGAATAGAATGACTGAGTCACATGGTAAGTGCATGCTTAACATTTACAGAAACTGCCGAGCTATTTTCCAAAGTGGTTATGCCATTGTACAGTCCCACCAGTGGTGTATAAGCAGCCAGCAGTTGCTCCACTTCCTCATAACATTTGGTATGTTCTTAAATTTTAACATTCTAATAATTATATAGATAGGTTGCAGAACTGAGTTGCTATCCTGTCTCTCATTCTTTGCCTTTCTTTTTTGGGTTTATTCCTTTTAAAAGCTACTTTCTAAAAAAGTTACTTTCTGAAATAGATCCATACAAATAATGAGCAGTTGACTTTTAAAGGTGCAGTCAAGTCAGTGGAGAATGGATAGTTTCTTTCTTTCTTTCTTTTTTAGGAGGTGTTTTCTTATTTTGTGGAAACTGATGTGCAGTGGCACTATCATGGCTCACTGCAGCATTGAGCTCCTCGCTCACACAGTCTTCCCACCCTAGCCTCCTGAGTAGCTGGGACTACATGTGTATGCCATCATGGCCTGCTAAATTTTCTTTATTTTTCTTAAAGGTGAGGTCTTGCTATGTTGCCCAGGCTACTCTTGAACTCCTGCCCTCCTGCCTCAGCCTCCCAAAATGCTGAGATTACAGGCATGAGCCACCATTCCTAGCCTGGATAGTCTTTTCAACAAATGGTGCTGGGACAGTTGTGCACTCTTCTTCAACTTGTACCTCATACTTTATATAAAAATTTAACACAAGACGGTCAATTTATATTGACTTAAATATAAATCATAAACTATAAAGTGTTTTGAAAAACACATGGGAGAAAACTCTTCATGCCATTGAGTTAGGCAAAGAGTTCTTAAATGCAATATCAAAAACAGAATCCGTAAAAGAACAAGTAGATAATTGGACTAAATCAGAATTAAAATCTTTTGCTCTGTGAAAGATATGTTAAAATAATAAAAAAGATAAGCTACAGACCAAGAGGAAATGTTTGCAGATCACATAATTAACAGTCAGCTTATGTCCAGAGTGTATAAAGAACTTTCAAAACTCAGCAATAAAAAATGCCCATTCAAAAAAAAAAAAAATGGGCAAGAGATTTGGACACTTAACACAATATATGTTGGCAAATAAGCACATGAAAAGATGTTTAACTTAATCATTAATGTTTAGTGAGATGCAAATTAAACCCACATGGAGATAACCTCTACACACCTATTAGACAGACCAAACGCAAATACACACCTGACAGCACCAAGTGCTGGCAAGAATGTAGAGCAACTGGCACTTTCATACATTGCTGATGGGAATGCAAACTAGCACAGCCACTTTGGAAAAACAGTTTGGCAGTTTTTAAATAAAGCTAAACATATATTCATCACTGAGCCTGATCCAGTAGCCTTTCCTCTCAGGTATCTAGCGTACAGAAGTGAAGACACATGTTCACCCAAAGTCTTGTGCATGCATGTTCATAGCAGCATTATTTACAGTCACCAAAACCTGGAAACAGCCCACATGTCCTTCAGTGGGCAAGTGGAGAAACAAATTATACATTAGTCAGCAATAAAAAGGAATAAACTATTGATACATGCAAAAATGTGGATGAATCTCAAAGGTATTATACTAAGTGAAATGTGCCTGCCTCAAAAGGTTATATACTTGGAAATTCCATTTATATGACATTCTGGAAAAGGTAAAATTATTGGGACAGATCAGTGGCTGCAATGGGTTAGAGATGGGGAAAGGACTGAGTACAAAGAGGCAGCCCCGCTTTCTTCTTTCTTTTCTATGAGTTTCTATTTTCCTCTCCACTAATCTTGTTTCCTTGGAGGATTTTCCACCTGTTTTCCACAGTGACTCACTGTTGAACCCTTCAGCTTGGCTTGATTGTTGTGTACGTTTTGCTTGGATTGAGGGAGGGGGTATATGTGTGCTTATTCCCAGATAACTCTGGGAATATTTCTTATGGTAATGGATACATGATACAGTACTTGTAGGGATAGAGGAATGGGCTCCATCAACCTGTAGCGTCATTTTTGCTTGAAATATATATCTTTAATACTAAAACCTTACCCAGAAGAGAATAATAGATTACACAGACTTCTAGATTTTGATGTGGGTTAGAACTGAAAAATGAGATGTCTTTAAACTCTTTTTCCTTCTCTCTTTGATAAGTGATATAATGTGGTTTGGACACTCAGAGATTCCTGAGATTCCAGGTTCTGGTTGATGATTTACTGCAAAATTGCTTATAAATTGAAGTAGAAAATGTTTTGCAGACCTGGCAGCTTTCTGGCTTCACACCCATTTGTCACCCAGCATTTCCCTTTGTGTATAGAACAAGAATTAATTAGGCTGCACTGCAGGAAAAGTTTATAGCTATAATTTATATAGGATGAATTTTTTTTTAAGGAGACAGCATTGTTTTGTTACACCTATATACATATAAGTGTATGTGTATATAAAGTGTTTTTTTCCCCTCTTAAAGCAGTATCTGTAAGCTTCTGTGGTAAAAAAAATTTTTTTTTGCTTCTGTGGTAAACATTCTTTTTTTTTTTTTTCTTAATGCAAGATGGTAGGGTAATAGATGCATTTATCGTGATTGCTTTCAGATGAAACTGTTGGATTTTTTAATTTGTTTCTTGTTTTTTAATTCGTTGTCTACTTGTGAGAACACTCAGTTTCAGGTTTGCATTTTAGACATTGGTCAGACTTGTCTGGTTTCCAGAGCTTTGTATTCTTTCTGTCTCTTAGAAGACTTGGGATTCTGTCTTTCTCAGGGTCTTGCTCATTCAATTAATGTTTTCATAATCAATGCAAGTCAGAACTTGCAATTTGTTCCTGATTTGCACATTAAAGAGCTCCATTAATTAAGAATCCTGGTGTTTGGCATGTTCCCGCAGGATCTGTGCATTATTTACATGGTGAAAGTGCAAGATGCAAGTTTCTCAGTTGTAGGGGCAATTGCAGTTAATCCTGCTTTTTCTTTCTTTTTCTTCTTCTTTTTTTTTTCCTTTTTGCTTATGAGCAACAATTATTTCACAACTCATTGAAACTCCTTAGGGATACATTGTACCAAAATAGGAACAAATGGTTCAAAAGAGGGGGCCCTGGTGAAAAAGTAGAAAGTAAATCCTTTGTTTAAAGGAAAACATTTTCCTAGAAGGTATATAACATTTATGGGGTGACCCCTACTTGGCTAAATGTATTACAAAACGTATAATAATGTTGAGTTGTAATTCTGTATATTCTGAATTTGTGGATTTTTCCACCTTGACAATAGTAGCTGTACTGATAAATGAAGTTGCCTTTCAAAACACAAATAATCTCAGAAATGGAGACAAGCATAACCCTATGCTTATGTCAAATACCTGTTTTGTAATATTCCTGTTCAGTTGCTTTTGCTTGAAATGACTTTTCAAGAGCATTCGGGTTGTTATCGTTTCTTTTGAAAGCCTTTGTCTAAGCCAGTGGTGGTCTTCATCTTGATGTGTAAGAGAGTGTAAAAAGCAGTTGGAAACATGAAATCAGATCAGTGGTTCAGCAGGTTCCTCCTTTCTAGTTTTAACCATCACTAATGCTTTATCTATTCATAATATATATTCCTAATACTAGCTAGTCTGTCTCTATAAGTATCACTAGAAGCTGCAAAGCATTTTCAAAAATAATGGAGGCTTTTTTTCCCCCTGGTATTTATGAAAGTTGCTAAGGGTTTTATGGGTCTTAGTTTAGTTTGTCCATATGTTCTTCTATTAGTTATGTTAAAATGTATGTACAGCAGTACATCTTCACTGTGAAAAAGTGTAAATAGTATAGATGTATATAAAGGAAAAAGTAACAGCTCTCCTCGTTTCCAAATTCCTACATCTACTTCTCAGAGAAAACATTACTAACAATATATATACATGTATATGTTTTACACATGTCTAGAAGTTGTTGTTAATATGTATACATTTTCCTCCATTTATATTTTCTTCTGTGAAATTTTAGTGACAGTTTGACAAGGAGAGGAGGTTGGGGATGGTGGGATGAGGGAAAAAAAGACATAACATAGGCTGTAATGTTACTTTTGAATTTTCTGGCAGACAGGGTGGCACACAAGCATCTGTAGCCCTAGCTACTTGGGAGGCTGAGGTGAGAGGATTACTTGAATCCAGGAATTTGAAGTTGGAGTGAGCAATAATCATGCAGCTGTACTCCAGCCCAGGCAGCAGAGCAAGACCCTGCCTCTTAAAAAAAAGAACTATCTTAGAGAGTCTGTATGTCGTGATACCTTAAAACATAAAATTATCTCTTGATTATTATAATATTATAATTGTTATATTTGTAACCCTTGCCCAAATAAGTTTGCTCATATGACCTGCTTTGAAAGTTTGCTGTACATGGACACACTTACCTTTAGCTTGTGTTCTTAGGTAATTTTAAATGCCTTTCATATAACATGGATTGTTTTGCTTTATGTTTAATCTCAAATCTACCAGTTCCTATTTTTCTTGGGACAGTTGAGTAAATTTGCCTCTGAAAAAATCCAAAAGGCTACTATTTTAAGAAATTCATACCAGCTGTTCCCACAGTTTCATACAGGAAAATGTTTACAGGTGGAGAAGCTGCTCAGACAATCTCTTAAGGATTACATCCTAAAGATGAGGCATGGCATATGCTACACAGATGTCAACAGTGGTGAGAGTTGAGGGTAAGGGCAGAGACATTCTAACTCAACAAGCTAAAAAGCATTTCTGGTGTCCCCAGTAAGATGCACAAGATAGAAGAGCATGAGTAAAAAAAAATTAAAAATAAAAAGATGACATTTTGAGAATAGGGATTAATTTTCTTCTGTCTTGGTATTTTTACTGTGCAAATACAATGCTAGATGCCAGCATATGCAAAAATAACAAAAGAGCTCCCATTTGTTATTTGTGCAGTACCTCCCGTGTACTGTACTAAGCCTGTACGAACATCTCATTTAGTTCTCACAACAGCCTGTGCAGTAGGCTCTAGTAACTGTGTTGTACAGACGAGGAAATCAAGGCTTAGAGAGGTTAGATAACTTCTTTTGGTCACACGATTGGTGAGAGGCAAAGCCAGTGTAGAAACTGAGGCCAGCTCTGTCTCCCAAACATTGCTGTTGGCCACACTGCCCAGTCACTGTGCATCTGGTTTAACTTGACTCTTTTATCTGAGGGTTTTCTCTCCTTTTCAAAGAAAAGTATGAGTAACCATAGATATGGAATAAATGTCACAGCTTAAAGGAATGAAGGCAGGAGAAATATGGAGATGAATTTGTTGTAGGACAGAGGTTTAGAGCACAAAAAGTAGACACGTCCTTCAGTTTTTCTAAAGACGCTATTTGCTGCATGCTGTTTTATTTTGTAAAAGATAGACTTTCAGGAGATCAACTGATCTAGTCCTTCTCTAGGTAGGTAAGACCTTTTTTAGGTGATAAATAATGGATTTTTTCTTATGATAAATTATAAATGTGTAATATGTATTCATTGTATAAAATTTAGAAAATAGCCAAGCAGTCTGGGCATGGTGGCTCATGCCTGTAATCCCAGTACTTTGGGAGGCCAAGGCAGGTAAATCACCAGAGGTAAGAGTTTGAGACCAGCCTGGCCAACATGGTGAAACCCTGTCTCTACTGAAAATACAAAAATTAGTCATGTGGACGCACCTGTAATCCTAGCTACTCGGGAGGCTGAGGCAGGAGAATTGCTTGAACGCAGGAGGCAGAGGTTGTAGTGAGCCAAGATTGTGCCACTGCACTTTAGCCTGGGCGACAGAGCAAGACTCTGTCTCAAAAAAAGAAAATAGCCAAGCAAAATTAAGGAAACATTTCTTCCCTAATCCTAGCAGCTAAGTTTTTTTGTTTTTTCTTTTTTTTAAATATTTTGGTATATGGTAAATATCTTTTCCACCACTGGTTTTTTTTCTCTGTGGGTATGTACTTAGAACAAAAATGAGACCCTATTCTGTAATTTGTTTAGCAATCTATTTTTTTCTTCTTAACAGAGATCGTGAATATTTTTCCCAGTGCTTAAATATTATTTTATAACATTCTTTTTAATGATAGCATAGAGTTTCCATTGTGTGGATAGTTTGACCAGTTCTTTATTGTTGGACATTTGAATTGTTTCCAGGTTTTCATTTATATAAATAATGTAATAAACATAATTATTACTAAATCTTTACTCATATGCATGCTTACTTTGTTACATAAAGTAAATTTCTAAATGTGGAATTAGTACATTTTCTAAGAATATGCAAAATTTTAAGACTTTTTATCTTTACGACCAAGTTGCCCTCCAGAAAGTTGTATTTGTAGATTTTCACCTTTTTATATGATTGTCAGTTTTTCTTATTCTTGTCAACATTGGATATAATAATTTTGCCTCATCTTGTCACTTTGACAACTGGTATCTGGGAAGTGGTGTCTGTTATTTTAATTTACATTTCCCAGTGTTTAATGAAGACAAACACTTTGCCCCCTTACATTTATTGGTCCTTGCCATTTCTTTTGTGAATCAAACAGGGAAAATCTTGAACTAGTTCTAGGGATGGATGATCTCCTCGTCAGTCAACCTTAAGGCCACTGTAATTCTCCTGTTTTTATTTTAATCTGTTTCTTCTTCTTTGGTTTTCTGGAGTTACATCTACCTCAGGAGACCTCCTTGTAGTGTTGAAGATCTTTATTTAATCTTAATTGCCTTAAAAAAATAATAAAAGTAAAACTTGTTTGTTGTGAAATATTATTTTTTTCAGACAATACTGAGTCTACTCCACCCCCAACAATGCTTAATGAAATATATAACATAGATTGTGAAAGTATTCTTTTTCCTACTCATAGAAGTGTCCTCTAGAGACAACCATTTTCAACAATTTATCTATCTTTCAGATGCTTATGTCAGTATAAAAATTTTTTCAAAACATAAATGAAATCATGCTTTACATCTTCCGATGTCAATGCCTGTAGGCCTACTTTTCCTTTCTTTAAAAAACATGTGTCTTGTATTTGTTTTTTTTTCTTTTTGAAGCATTTTAAAGTAAGTTACAATCATGCCATTTGCCTCTCAATATTTCTGTGTGTGGCTCTAAAAAAGGAGGATGTTTCATAGTAACACTATCATCTCACCTAACTAAATATTCCTAACACTATATGTGTACTTCATATTCAGATTATTTAGTCCAAAAAGTTTTTTTTTTTTTTTTCTTCTTTCTCTAGTCTAAGGTTTAATTCAGGTATAAATAGCCCAAAAAGGTTTTTATGGTTTGGTTTTTTTAAGCCAAGTTCCATTTTATCCTAATCTTTTCAACAGCTGCACTAAAAGTTATCTGGCTAAACTAAAATTAATTTAAGCAATCCCCTATAAATGGACACTTAAGATGTTTGCAGAAACTATTATAAACAATGCTGAAAATAACATTTTTGTACCTACCTCTTTGCTTTAAAATTATTCCCTTAGGGTTAGTTTCTGGAAGAATAGTAGGGTCAGGAGCTATGCATGTGTAAAACTTGGATACATTTTGCCACATTGCTTTCTGGCTATGTCATGCTAACTAAACTCATCAGTGGTATACGCAGAGTGCCCCTTCCTCAAGTTCTTGCCAGCATCAAGCAATCAGAAAACTGTCCCATTGTTTTAAGTTTGTATTTAAAAAATTATTTTTCTTAGTAAGGCTAAGCATCTTCTCTGATATACGTGGGCATTTGAATTTTAGAGACTGTTAATCTATTTGTTATCATTTTTCTTCCAAATTCAGCAAGTATTGCTTTATCTTGCCTTACTGGACCTGCTTGCTGTCCATGTGATGTGGACTTCCTTTAGTTTCTCCACTGTTTTTTCAAGTGTGGGAATCAAATTTGGACATGACATTTTAACTGAATCTCACTAGTGTTTTTTATCATGTGATAGTATTGGGGAAGGAAGTTTTGTCATTTTTTTAGTAATTGAAAATTTCATTACACGCTGTTTCCCAGATAGTTTTGATACATAACCCTCAAGGGCACATTGATCTAGAAAGTGAAAACTGTGCAATTGTTTTTTAAGCTTATAGTAATGTTTCATTTTCTGTATCTGTAAAATGGTGATTCTATAATAGTGTCTATTTTAAAGGATTCCTGTGAGGATTCAAATGAGTTAATACATATAAAGTGCTTAGGTGAGTGTGTGGTGCTTAGTAGGTCCTAACTAAGTATTAACTATTAATCTGAATAGTGATAGTACAATCTTTTAAGCGTATAGCTCTTGGGACACAGTATTTGTTTTCCTCTTCTTGAAAGGCTTATATATATAAATACAGTACTATACATAACAGTTCTTTGAAGATGTGAAATCTACATGTAAAAAATACATACCAAAAAAGATATTAGGATTTTATTTTTTCAGTTTTTCATTCAGTAACATAGAATCTACCATTTGCCAACACTAGACATACCCAAGTGAGTGGTTAACAGTTTCTGCTCTCAAGGAGCTTACAGTAAGGTATAGTTGTAGAGAAGCTACTTTTAAAGCATATTTAAGTGTTTTTACATAAACACAACCTCTCAACGTGTTTCATTTTGGGTTGGAGAATAAACAACCCTTAGTCTTACTAGTATTAAAAGAAACACAAAACAATCTTTCATTTTCTGAGTCTCGGTTTTTCAATTTAAGTAATGGTAATTACTAAATTTTCAGGAGAATGCATTGTAATGTGCCTAGCAAAAGTTGTTAATTAGTTTTGTTTTTAAATTCCTGTCTGACAAAATGGTTTTGAGACACTTAAGAGTAGCCTGTGTGTCATATAGTTGGTATATTAAAATAAATTGTTGTTTGACCACTTGCTTAACAAAAGGTCAGTTTGTTGAAGATACGTAGTTGATACTGAAGTTAGGAAATATGTAGTCTACATTTCATTTGCTTGTCAGCAGTTAGATTTGGAAACGGTCGTGTAATCATATTCTGCCATATGATTTAGGCAGCATCTCTCTGAGATGAAGAAAACATTTGTAGAATACCTTTTATGGCCCAGGTGACGTGTTGGATGCAGGATGACAGACTGAGGCTGCCCCGAAGCAGTTTTCAGACTCAGAGTACAAAATGGTAAGTCTTGAAGGATCCTGAGAGAGGAGTGATTAATTTTGCATTGGATCCCTGTTTTAGAAAGGTATTTTCGGAATCTCCATTTTCATCAGTTTTTTCTAGATCCATACTGTAGAGGGAATCTGGGCATTTGGTTAGAGACAGTTTCACCACAGCAGAGGCTGTTTTTTTTAAAGACGTTGTAATTTGAAAGAGTCAGACTTTTTAAAAATCAGAGGGGGTTATTTGGATTGTGGTTCTAATATTATTTTTAATGAGTTTCTTTTCTTCACAGTTTTTTAAGTTTTAATAAAATTTTAAATTATAAAAGTAATACATGCTTATAAAATATTCAAACTGTTCAAAAGTATATCAAATAAAAATGAAACTATCCCCACTCTCCCTGGGTAACTGCAGTGAGACAGTTTAAACAATTACAGTACTTGTAAATAAACTTGGTTTTTAAGTACCTCATATTCTGAGCATTTACTCTTTTCTGTTTAAAGAGAGTAAATTTTCCTTTTTGGCAAAGTCCTCAACAGTGATGGAGGTAGTCTAGGAACTGTGAAGTGGAAGGTAACTGTTGTAGATTTCAGAAAGTACATTGACCAGCTAGATTGCTGTGTCCTACAGGGCTTTTTAAGGATTTATTGACACACTTCATCAAGGTATTTGAGAGAGTATTCAGGGAAACCTAAGAAATTCTGCAGTTCTTTTCCCTTCCTTATAAATTCATGCCTAGTCAGAAATTACAGCTTGAGTGGGATGTCCCTCCACAGAACTCAAATGCACACTATCTATCATGTTACTTAGTGTGGCAGTAATGTAAAATGGTAAGAATTTTTTTCTTTTTTTCTTTTTGCTTCTTTCTGTGAGGAGGCTCGCCCAACATATATTTTATCATATGTCTTTTTATCTCTCCCTTATTTCAACTTCTACTTACTCCCCCAATTCCCCACATCATTCTGTTAAGAGAAAAAAAATAAGTTTTGTCCACTGAGTTCTCTTTCTTATTTGATTTAATATATCTTGGGTTGAATGTTTCTCACAAAAACACTTTGCATTCAGAATTAGCCTATCAAGCTGTTTCCTCTGTAGACTCCTCCATAGATCGCATGCCTTTACTGTGGTGCCCGCTGAGATATGAAAAGCCACGTCTGCTTTTGGCTTAACCTTCTTGATTTTGGAGCATAAGTCTCTACGCTGTGCTTTGGAAAAGTTGTCCTTGTGGTTATTTTGTACCAGTAAAAAAAAATTCTACTTTTAGTCCACAGAACTCACCTACATACTGGGGCAGAAGTCCTGTCACTATTCCATTTAAAACCATGGTCCTCATAGTAGCACACACATTTATCTAAATCTGAATATATATACACAAATACCTGTATATGTGTATATACACAGGGATATGTAAAAATTCTAGTTGGGTATATGTTGGAAATGATAGTAACTTATCCAAATGGTTGATATTGAGGAATTTGTAACCTACAGTCCTGTCTCTTACTGGTAACGCCATTCTGCTTGGGGAATATAGAACAAGCCCAAACAGTAATACTGACAGAATTCGGAATTATGATACAGTGGAGCCTTCACGTAATTCTTTGTTGAAGAAGTTAGGGCCTAAATGTTAAGGCTTATTGTTATTCTGAGTTGATAATCTCTGCCTTGCTTTAATAATTTTTCCTCATGCCTGGGTAGCCCGCGAGTTGCACAATAATCACTCACACAGCTTTGTAATCAATGCCCAAAGTAATAGGATTCCTCTGGCCACCGGCAATTAATAAATTTGTGTCTTTTTTAAAACACTAGCAAGTCGGGCCTGAAATACGACTGACTGGCTCTCCTCATTTGCATATTTATTGCAGTGGAAAAATTCTTACCAGATGATTGATGCTGAGCCTGCCTCTTGAATTCCAAGCAGCACATTATTATGAAATGAAAAATGCTGGCCATACAGTTGATTAAAGTTGAAGACAGTGGAATCGGTGTTTTTTAAGATTGTGGGAGAATTAAAGGCATATTTTAATAGATGTTGACAAGAAGTGAACTAACAAAAGCAAAGCAAAGGATTTGCTTGAAAAGATTTAATCAAACGTCTTTCTTGGGGGATTAATTGCCGGGGATGACTAGTGCAAGTGGCAGGCTTGTGTGGATTTGAATGAAAAGTATTGTTCTCAGGCCAATATATCGTGTGTCATTTTGACCTATAGTTTAGCTCTAGTTCTAGAGTTACTTTTGAAGGAGAAAAAAAAATGCTCTTGTAATCTGTAAATTCCAAATCAATGTATTTATATGGGGTAATATGAATGTGGGAGTTTGTGTATACTTGTACATAAATAATTGTAATGTTTGCGTATTTATTTAAAAACAACGATATAGATACTTAAAAACTGATAAAGTAAGCTTTATTTATTTAATACACTCACTCTTCCTGTTCCCACTTCACCCCATTGCCAGAAATTGCACTTATTGGTTTATAATCTAATTAATGAACTGTGTGTCCATGCTTAAACTTATTCCCTGCTTACAGTTTTGTTTATGTTGGACAGCCTAGATGAATCAGGGAAAAAAATAAAGCTGTTAGGTGAAAATGGTTTTTAGATTGGTGACATTTTATATATAGAATGCTTGCATATGGGTAGCATATAAATGAATACCTAAATAAGAGTCTGTGAATATTGTCCAATCCTAGTACAAGCAGAGCTTAAGATTTTTACCATGTGAAAGATGATTTTTGATAGAAATATGTTTTATAGCATTAAAAAATTATAAAATACCTTAACATATAATAACACAGTTGCTATTTTTACCTTATTTCTGTGAGATCAACAAGAATTGATCCACATTTTATAAAGAATTGTCCACATTTTATAAATGAGAAAATTGAGACTCAAAGAGATTAAATTGGTCCATTCAGCATAACATGACTAGTTAGTGGCAGTGTCGGTTAAAATACAGGGCTCCTAACCCCCAGTAAAGTATTATTTACATTTACTCTCTACTGAAAATTATTCCTAAAACTGGAAGCCAGATGCTTAGGATGAATCTTGGTAATATGATGAGGCATATGTCCTTCTTAATCTCCTCTTAAGGGAAAGACCTTTGGAAATGGACCATGTAGGGTAAAATAAACATATATATTCTTGACAGTATCCATTTGTTTTGTGGCCATGTGCCAAGAGGGAGAGGGATGAAAGTATATGAATCTTTACTGCTTTTCTTAACTTTTAACTCTTATAATAATTGGGAGAAAAATTAGAGGTGAGTTAGAAACTATTGATTCATTCTGTTTATTATTCACAGGATTGAACAACTAGAATTCAGCCCTGTATGAATAATAGAGAGACTTTTTAGAAAACAATGGGTTTATTTGTTTGTTTTGGTTGGGAAGAATTCACTGTTGGATTTGAGTCTCCAGGAAAGAGTCTTTCCTCACTCTTGTCAGCTCTGGTTTGGAGGAGGCCTACCACCTGCAGCAAAGGATTGTCCCATTGTCTCAGGTTTTACATGCCAACTAGAAGGAAATGCAGCCCTAATATTGCAAAGAAATAAGAATTGTGTTCTGTCTTCTAAATCTCTCTATAGGAAGTTGTCTACATATTGGGCCGCTGGTGACATTTACTTTGATAAACTTTTTTTTTTTTTTGGTGGTTAGAAGGGCAGAATTGCAGATTTCATCTCTGGTGGGTCTCTTGACACTTTGATGCATGGTAGTGCTATCCCTGAATGGAGCCTAAATACTTCAGGGCTACTTTCTGACTGGGTGAAGGGGTGTATAAAATAAGAACATATGAGAGAGTATTAACAGAAAGGCACACTTTGATTTACTGATACTGGCTCTCTGCTTTCTTGTTGGATTGATATGCTGCCTAATATATCTGCAATGGATTTTTTAGAAACTGACTTGAACAAAATAAAAAGGCTCGTGTAGCTACCTGAAAGTGGCCCTTAAAAGTTGTAGTCTTTCGTTGGGTGTTTTCATAATTCTTGGGTATGCTACATGTTAGAGTCAGATTCTGACTTGCATGTTGGGGACAAGCAGCTATAAATAATATAGACAACTTTGCAGCTTATTCTCTGAGTAGTTCTTGATTTTATTTTTTAGATCATGGACACTTGGTACTTACAGGAATTAAGTGCCAGATACTTTGCTCTTCTTGTTCTTTTAATTTTTTTCTTTTTTCTTTTTCTTTTTTTTTTTTTGAGACAGGGTCTTGCCCTGTTGCCCAGACTTAAGTGCAGTGGCATGATCATGGGTCACTGCAGCCTCAAACTGCTGGGCTCAAGTGATCCTCCCACCTCAGCCTCCCAAGTACCTGGGACCACAGGCCTGTGCCACCACATCTGGCTGATTTTTTTTTGTACAGCCCTGGTCTCACTTCTCACTGTGTTATATAGGTGGGTCTTAAATTCCTGGGCCCAAATGAACCTCCGCTTTGGCCTCCCAAAGTGTTGGATTTACAGGTGTGAGCCATGGTAACCAGCTAAATTTTTCATTGTGGTACAAAACATACAACAAAATTTATTATCCTTACCATTTTTAAGTATACAGTTTAGTAGTGTTAAATATATTCACATTGTTTTACAACCAATCTCCAGAACTTTTTCGTCTTGCAAAACTGAAACTCAGCCCATTAAACAACTCCCCATTTTCCTCTTTCTCCAACCCCTGGTAACCACCATTCTGCTTTTCTCTGTGATTTTGACTACTATAGGTACTTCATATATTGGAAATAGTATTTGTCTTTTTTTTTTTTCTTTTTTTTTTGAGATGCAGTTTTGCTCTTGTTGCCCAGGCTGGAGTGCCATGGCATAATCTCAGCTCACCGCAACCTCCGCCTCCTGGGTTCAAGTGATTCTCCTGCCTCAGCTTCCCAAGTAGCTGGGAGTAGCATGCGCCACCACGCCCAGCTAATTTTGTATTTTTAGTAGAGTTGGGGTTTCTTCATGTTGGTCAGGCTCGTCTTGAACTCCTGACCTCAGGTGATCTGCCCGCCTTGGCCTTCCAAAATGCTGGGATTACAGGCATGAGCCACCGCACCTGGCCTGTATTTGTTTTTTTCTAGCTGGCATATTGTACTTACCATAATGTCCCCAAGGTTTATCCATGTTGTCAGAATTTTCTTCCTTTTTAAGTCTGAATAATATTTCATTGTTTTTTTTTCCTGTTCTTTTTGAGTAGGTTCAGTTTGAAGGATTATAGATGACTCTTTTCTATACAAAGATGAACTGGGATGATGGGATTATTTATTACACTCTGGTTTTGGGATTTTTTTAGGTGCTTTTTTTTTTTTTTTTAGATGGAGTCTCACTCTGTCACCCAGGCTAGAGTGTAGTGGCATGATCTCAGCTCATTGCAACCTCTGCCTCCCAGGTTCAAGCAGTTCTCCTGCCTCAGCCTCCCGAGTAGCTGGGACTATGGGTGTGCGCCACCACACCCAGCTAATTTTTGTATTTTTAGTAGAGATGGGGTTTCACTGTGTTAGCCAGGATGGTCTCGATCTCCTGACCTTGTGATCTGCCCTCCTCAGCCTCCCAGAGTGCTGAAATTACAGGTGTGAGCCACCACACCCAGCCGAGGTATTTTTTTAATAATGGTGGTAAAATAGACATGACATAAAGTTTATCATTTTAAGTGGACCGTTCATTGTCATTAAGGACATTCACATTGTTGTGCAACCATCACCACCATCTACCTCCAGAACTTTTTCACGATCCCAAACTGAAACTCCATATCCATTAAAGAATAATCCCCCATTTCCCCTCTTCTTAGCCGTTGGTAACTACTATTCGACTTTCTGTCTCTATGAGTTTAACTCATTTTAGGTACCTCATGTAATTGGAATTATACAGTGTTTTTCCTTTTGCAACTGGTTTATTTCACTTAGCCTAATAATTTCAAAGTTCCATCTGGGAATTTTTTTGTGTGTTTTTTTGTTATTTATTTATTTATTTATTGACACAGAGTTTTTTGCTCTTGTTGCCCAGGCTGGAGTGCAATGGTGCAATCTCGGTTCACCACAACCTCTGTCTCCCAGGCTCAAGTGATTCTCTTGCCTCAGCCTCCTGAGTAGCTGGGATCACAGGTCTGCGCCACCACACCGGGCTAATTTTTTGTATTTTTAGTAGAGGCAGGGTTTCTCCATGATGGTCAGGCTGGTCTCAAGCTCCCAACCTCAGGTGATCCGCCAGCCCTGGCCTACCAAAGTGCTGGGATTACAGGCCTGAGCCACCACGCCTAGTGTTTGTTTGTTTGTTTTTTTAATTTTGAACAATTTTATTGTTAGAAACAGGCTCTTGTTCTATCACCCAAGCTGAAGTACAGTGTGGTGTGATCACAGCTTACTACAGCCTCCACCTCCCAGGATCAAGGAATCCTCCCAACTCAGCCTCCCAAATAGCTGGGACTACTGGTGTGTACTGCCATGTCTGGCTAATTTTTATATTTTTTTTGTAGAGACAGGGTCCCCCTGCATTGTCTGGACTGGTCTTGAACTTCTGGTCTCACGCAGTTTGCCCACCTCAGCCTCCCAGAGTGCTGTGATTACAGGTGTAAGCCACCACATCAGGCCTTAGATTTTTTTGTTTTTGTTTTTATGTTTTTCGAGATGGAGTCTAACTCTGTCATCCAGGCTGGAGTGCAGTGACACAGTCTCAGCTCACCGAAACCCCCACCTCCCGGTTCCAGTGATTCTTCTGCCTCAGCCTCCCAAGTAGCTGAGACTACAGGCATGCGCCACCACACCTGGCTGATTTTTTTTGGTATTTTTAGTAGAGACAGGGTTTCACCATGTTGGCCAGGCAGGTCTTGAACTCCTGACCTCAAGTGATTTGCCCGCCTCGGCCTCCCAAAGTGCTGGGATTACAGGTGTGAGCCACTGAGCCCAGCCTGGTTTTTGCTTAAGATAGAGAGCAGCTTGTTGAGGATCTTGGTTTGGAACAAAGGCATTTTGGGTTTTTTAGGTGATAGTTCTGTATTACAAATTCTCCCAAGTGGTATGATATGCATATTGTAAAGGATTACAGAATTTAGAAATGATATGATCAAAGATCTTATTTTAAACAAGGAAGTTATATTTATATGGTTTTATATGCAGATTATTTGAAGGAATACAAAGTAGTTATTGGACCACTGAGTTCCTTCTGACTAGTCTCAGATGGCTTTCTCAGGTAGGTTGGTTCTCAGGCCTGATGTTGAAATAGAATGCTGTAGTATGAAATACATGGAGAACTTGTCTAACTCATGTATTGGTGTCCTACTGCTGTAAAAGGTTGGGATATAAACTAGTGAGAAGGCTGCTCATGCTGGACAGGGTAGAAGCAGAAGCGGAAAAGAAAGAGTAAGACCTAAAAATCATTTCACTTAAGTTTGTGTGGTCTGCAGTTTGTGTGGAATGTAAAATAAAATCGAATGCCAGGATTGTTGAATGGAAGTAGAGATGCTTATGAGACTAAAGTTACGTAAGTGAAAGGGAAAGAGTGATAGAAGCATGGCCAGAGGTAAATGGGCAATTAATAGTGACAGTAAGAATGGAAAACGTAGAATTCAGCAACCAATTAAACATCTAGAATAAGAGCACCCAAATGTGAGTGATCCATGAAAACACATTAAACAATGCACAGAGGCTCAGACAGGGAGAGGTATTAGGTGGAAAAAGGTTCTGTTTCTGACATAGTATGCTGAAGGAGTGATGGAAAAACCCCATGAAGGTTTTCCAGTAGTTGCTGGAAATGGGAGAGTTTGATTATAGGAGAGGTGTCTGAGTCCTTTCAAAATATAAATGGTGACTCTCAGTGTCTAGTTAGCACCTTTAGTAGAGTTATTCTGATAGAGAAGGTAAGAATTCTGTTGTCAGAGGACGAGTTTTGTTTTTTTTGGGGGGGCGGTTTGGAGACAGGGTCTCAGTCTGTTGTCCAAGCTGGAGTGCAGTGGCATGATCATAGTTCACTGTAACTTCAAACTCCTGGGCTCAGGCAATCCTCCCATCTCAGCCTCCCAAGTTGTTGGGACTACAGCACACACCACTATACCCAGCTAGTTTAAAAAAAAAATTTGTATAGCTGGGGTCTTACAGGGTTAACCAGGCTGGAGTCAAACTTCTGTGCCCAAGCAATTATCCCATCCCAGCCTCGCAAAGTTTCTTTGTTTTTTTTGTTCGTTTGTTTTTGAGATGGAGTCTCACTCTGTTGCCCAGGTTGCAGTGCAGTGGCATGATCTCAGCTTGCTGCAACCTCCACCTCCCAGGTTCAAGTGATTCTTCTGCTTCAGCCTATGGGTAGCTGGGGTTATAGGCGCATGCCACCATATCTGGCTAATTTTTGTGCTTTTAGTAGAGATGGGGTTTTGCCATGTTGGCCAGGCTGGTCTCAATCTCCTGAACTCAGGTGATCCACCTCCGCCTCCCAAAGTGCTGGGATTACAGGCATGAGCCACTGTACCCAGCTTCCAAAGTTCCGAGATTACAGGCACAAGCATTGCCCCTGGCTGAGGATGAGGTTTGTTCTGTATGCATAGTGTTTTTTGGAGACAGGGTCTTGCCTTCACTCTGTTGCCCAGGCTGGAGTCCCATGGCGTGATCACTGCTCACTGCAGCCTCAACCTCCTGGGCCAAAGCAATCCTCCTACCTCAGGATCCCTCTAATAAGTAGCTGGAACTACAGGTATGTGCCACCATGCCTGGCTAAATTTTTTAATTTTGTTGTTGTTGTTTTTAGAGCTGGGGTCTCACTATGTTGCCAAGGCTGGTGTTGAAATTCCTGGACTCAAGCAGTCCTCCTGGAAGACCAGTTTTTTTTGTTGGTTGGTTGTTTTTCAGACAGAGTCTTGCTCTGTCACCCAGGCCAGAGTGCAGTGGTGCAATCTCAGCTCACTACAACCTCTATCTCCCAGGTTCAAGCAATTCTCCAGCCTTAGCCCCACTAGTAGCTGGAAAGACAGGCACCCGCCACCCTGCCCAGCTAATTTTTTTGTTTTTTTTTTTTTTTTTTTTTTTTTTAGTGGAAACAGGGTTTCACCATGGAGGCTAGGCTGGTCTCAAACTCCTGACCTCATGATCCAGCCGCCTTGGCTTCCCAAGTGTTGGGATTACAGGTGTGAGCCACTGCACCCAGCTGACCAATTTTTATTCTAAAAGTTTTTACTCATAGACTATATACATAATCTTGACCAGCTATATTACAGATACATCTTATTGGCTACAAGGAGAACCAGGTGAGAATATATTCTCAATGCCCACATTTTTAATATACAATTCAGTACTGCAAATAGAAAGCCATTAGCTTGGGTTTTCATATGTGAACAGGAACTTTCCATAGGGATATGTGTTGAGAGATGGAGTGGAGGGTGTGGCAGCTCAAACCAGAGGCAAATGAGATCTCCTGGGGGCAGGGTGGAAGGTGGTGGTGGTGAGGATTCCTAGACAAAGTCCCGCTCTGTAGGAGAAGAGAAGGAAGTGCCCAAGGAGCTGATTGGGAGAAGGAATAGTCCAGGAGGTCAGTGGGTAACCTGTAGGAAGATACCTAAGAAACAACGCCAGCACAAGAAATGAATGGTCATAATGATGGACAGGGGAGGAGTTTGTGAAACTTAACACATTTAAGAGCCGACAATGCATTGGACTCTTACTATTTGCAGACACTTTTCTAAGCACCTTACACACATGGTCTTGCTTATTCCTCACAACAATCCTGTGAGGTAGGCATGTTGTTATTTCCATTTGCGAATCTATATTTCACAGAGTATTTAGTTCCTGTGTGTATCCTGTGCCTCCCCTTCACTCCCCACAGCCAGAACTCTCAGGGATCATGAGTTATAGGCATCACCTACTTTGGAGAATTGTAGGTAATTAATTGTCCTATTCTCTGCCCTTTATTTCCCAGGTCACAAGGCACTTAAAGCATTGTTGAGGTCATTGGTAGATCTTCAGGAAGAGTTGCTTTTCCAGTACCCAGACACTAGCTATCTCGTAGATGGGACAAAGCCCAGTGCAGGAAGGTAAGAGAACAGAACCATGGAGTTGCTTATTTTCTTTTTGTTTGGGTTAGTTTCCCATCATTTATGAAAGAGAAATTCAAGTTCTTTTCAGGCAGATATTAATGTTAGTAATATAGAGTCTCTTATGTTTAACTGGTGGTCAGAATGGCACATAGTTGGTGATTAGATTTTAGATTTTTGTATTTAGTTGTACCTGATATGCTTTGTGGTCTTAGACAAAAGGCTTGCCTTCTCTTTAGATCTATTGGAATTAGAAGATAAAAGCACTTTCTTTTTTAGAGATGGGGTCTTACGCTGTCATCCAGGCTGGAGTACAGTGACGTGATCACAGCTCACTACAGCCTCAAACTCCTGGGCTCAAGCAATCCTCCTGCCTCAAGCCTCCTATGTAGCTGAGACTGCAGGCATTTGCCACCATGCCTGGCTGGTTTTTTCTTTTTTTTTGTAGAGACAGGTCTTTCTGTGTTTCCCCACCTTGTCTTAAACTGCTGGGCTTGAGTCGTCCTCCTACCCCAGCCTCCCAAAGTGCTGAGATTATAAGCATGGGCCACTTTACCTGGCCAAAAGCTGGCCAAAAGCACATTTTAAATATTAATGCTTAATTAATGTTTATGAAACCTTCTGTGCCCATATCATAGATTCGAATCACTGGTCACAGCTAGCTATCTCCTTTGAATAAGAGCCATTATTTTGAAAGTTGGAAAAATTTCAGAAAACAACAGCAAAATAATCATTTTTTCCCCTGAAATTGTTACATTTAATGATTTTCCCCCTTTTGTTTATACCTGCTATAGATACCTGCTTGTTTTTTTTTTCCCTTGGGCTTGTCTTTTATTTTTTGTCTACTGAACTAGTTAGGAGGGCAAAAAGGAAGCTCTCATTTATTGAGCACCTATTGTATGTTGGGGTTAGTAATCCAGTGAGTACAATTGGCAGATGGTTGGAGGTTGTATTACATTGTCATGGCAGTTGCATATATGGCATTGCAGGTTAGTTAGCACTAATTCTGTTGCCTACCACTTTGAGTTTTCTTCACATTCAGCTTCTATTCTATTTGGTTCAACTAATATTATTTATCTTTCCTAAACAGTTGGTTACAGAGAGACACATTTCCCTTATTGAT
>NW_016107436.1:4525782-4549792 GCF_001604975.1 Cebus imitator
TTTAATAGAGACGGGGTTTCACCATGTTGACCAGGATGGTCTCGATCTCTTGACCTCATGATCCACCCGCCTCGGCCTCCCAAAGTGCTGGGATTATAGGCGTGAGCCACCGCGCCTGGCCTATATGCTTCATTTTTAAAGATTGTTCTATAATAGTACAGTCCTGGTTTATACACATTTCTAATAATTCTTTTAAAACCTCATTTATTTTGATGGTTTGCATATCTTTTAAAAAATATTTTGAAACTAGTTCTTTTTATATTTATTTTAAAAGTTACATGAGGCTGGGCATGGTGGCTCATGCCTGTAATCCCAACACTTTGGGAGGCCCAGGCGGGTGGATCACTGGTGGCCAGGAGTTCGAAACCAGCTTGGCCACCATGGTGAAACCCATCTTTACTAAAAATACAAAAAAAAATTAGTTGGGCATGATTGCGCACAGATGTAATCCCAGCTACCCATGAGGCTGAGGCATGAGAATTGCTTGAACCCAAGAGAAGGAGGTTGCAGTGAGCCAAGATTGCGCCACTGCACTCCAGCCCGGGCAACAGAGACCGTCTCAAAAAAAAAGTTACACTAGTTTTTGATTGATCTTATGAACATTCTTCTCAACAGCAAAAGCTATCCTCGTATCTTTGGTGTTATTTTAAATGGAAACAGAACAGGAGGCCTAAATATTCTCTCTCCTTTATGTGAGCCTAGCTTTTTAAATTTAAGTAATGTTTGTTTACATTGGCCGTAGTACTCTTACTGGTTTTCTAGTGAGGAAATTTCTAGTGAAGATGATGAGCTGGTAGAAGAGAAGAAGCAGCAACGAAAAAGGGTCCCTGCAAAGAGGAAGCTGGAAATGGATGACTATCCCAGCTTCATGGCAAAGCGCTTTGCTGACTTTACAGTCTTCAGGAACCGCACGCTTCAGAAATGGCACGATAAAACCAAGCTGGCTTCTGGAAAACTAGGGAAGGCAAGTGTGTATATGCATGCATGTATGTGTAAGCTAGGTTGAGGCAACCTGAAGCAGTTTTAAAAAATTGGAACCACAGCTCATTTATGTGGATGTTGTCATGTTGTAATGGTAATCATTCACTTCTACAGCAAAATCTGCTGAACTTCTGGCACTGGGGTTTATACAATTCAGACTTGGGATTTTAACTTTATTAGAAAGAATGTTTTATCCTTAAAATTGAGGCTTTATAAGTGTTCAAGCGCTGAAAATACAAAATATTTCAAAGGAGTGAATTTCAAAGCAATAATTATTAAAATATCAGAAGTTAATCTGTGCGCATAGAAAAGCGATATAACCTGCTTAAGACTAACTTTTTTTAAAGAACAATTATAGCCACTCACAAACTCAGTCCTTTACAGAAAGTCTCTCCTGAAAAGACAATCGTCTCTCTGGTGACACAGAAAGATAGAGAAACCAGTGTAGCTGCCTTCAGCACTGATTTTCTGCATTATCTGACACTGCTTAATGTTGTTGCAGGGTTTTGGTGCCTTTGAACACTCAATCTTGACTCAGATCGATCATATTCTGATGGACAAAGAGAGATTACTTCGAAGGACCCAGACCAAGCGCTCTGTCTATCGAGTGCTTGGCAAACCTGAACCAGCAGCTCAGCCTGTCCCAGAGAGTTTTCCAGGAGAACCGGTAATAACTCTGTGATGCAGTGATTCTGGGGAATAGTTTCTATGAGGCTAATTAGCTGACAAATTTGTAGCTGTTATGTGTTTGTATAAGAGGTTAGTGAGAGAAAGGAAAGCAACACTACTTTGCTGGATTATTGAGAGAAATTTAAGTGTATGTTAAAGGAGAAAGTTTTTAAAAATGGGGCTTCTATTAACTCCTATGTGTCATTGTCTCTTAATTTTGAGTTTGATGCAGGAGTCTGGTAGTGGAAGCAGTCATAATCCAATTTTCAAAATCCAATTTTAAAGCTACTTCTGTAGAAATGTCAGTATTGAAACAAGTGTGTACTTTAGGCTCAATGTTTGCCATTTAGGTACTTCAGAACGGGTCCCAAAGTGGAATAGTCAAATTCTTTTGTTTAAAGGAAACATTTAAATTTTTTTAATTATAGAAGAAATATATACTTAATGCTTTTTTAGTTTATAACAACTTAAAATGAAAAGTAAAATTCTCTACTCTGAAAATTTCACTCCTCAGGTTTTACCAGTATTAATAGTTGTAACAAGTTTTTGTTTTTTTCTATTTGTGTAACTATATAGTAAATATATATATATGAATATGGTTGCCTTTTTTAACTAAATGAGATAGACATTTATAGGTGCATAAATATGTAAAATACTACAAGCACATTTAAAGTCTTGCAACTTTCAAAATCTAATGTATCCTAGATACTCTTTCCATTCATTACCTAGAGATCTACCTCATTTTCCTAACGACTGCAGGGTATTCCATTTATGGATATGCACTATCATTTATTCGACAAGGGATATTATGTTGTCTCCAGTTTTAGAAACGGTGCTACAGGAAAGATTCCTGTACATTTATTACGTGTTCGTTTATAAACATGTAGGTAGATTTGTTGAAGTGGAAATGTTAAAGAAAAGACACCGAATTCTGATAGATGTTGCCAAATTGCCTCCAAAAAGGCTGCATAAATTTCCAGTCCCTCCAGCTGTGTTCTTTAGTACTAAGTGTTGCCATTCTTAGAGGTGAAAAATGGTGTCTTCTCATTCTAATTTACACATACTTAATTAGAATGAGGGTAAACATGTTTTCATATGATTATTTATGGTTCTTTTTCTGTCAACTGCTTGTTAATGTTTTTGCCTGTTTTTATATTGGACTGTTTCATTTTTTAATTTTAAGAACTTTTTATATCTTAAGGAAAACAGTGCTTTGGCTATTCTACATATTATTTATAGTAGCTACATTAGTTAGATAGCCTTACCGGGATTCACTCTTTTCTTACTCCTTGTTAATGCAGGAGATCCTTCCTCAAGCCCCTGCCAATGCTCATCTGAAGGACTTGGATGAAGAAATCTTTGATGATGATGACTTTTACCACCAGGTGAGACTTAGACACTCTCTCATTGCAAAAGGTTTTAGCATTTTAAAGCAGCTTATAGAATTCTCTGAACAAAAATGTTGCTTATTTTGGAAGGATAGAGTCAGACAGTGATTAGAACTCCTACATTCAAAATTGACTTATGGTGTCATTGTGGATTTGTTGCTTTTCTTCTATTTTATGTTTTCCCTTTGAAATGAAAACAGCTATAGTTACTTTGTTAGTTGTTGCTTGAGTGTAAATTATCTGTAGAACAGTTTTAGGTTTTTCTTTGAGTCAAGTGGTTTCTTCTTTCTGAGCCATTTTTGAGGATGGAGGATTTGTTAGTGTTTGGTTTCTTGTCTCATTACTATTAGAATGGGACGTGGAACTGGAGGGCTGGGATCCCAGAGTTCTTGAATTGCACTACTGATTCTATTACTGTTAAATCTTGTTCTTAGTGTCTTTTGTGCCTGTTGAAGTCAGTTAAGTATGTACTGAGAATGTCTGCAACTGTTGATTACAATAAGAGTATAGTGCATTGAAGATGGAACTGGTAGAAGTTGAAATATAGCCCAGTTCGCAATATGTTTTCACAGACTCCCTCACTTCTTTCCCTGACATTACTCTCTGCTGGCATGCTGTTCTTTTTAATGATGCCTGCCGGAGACTGTTAAGATAGACTAAACATTCGGGCTATTCTAAAGAACTGAAATAACTTCCTGTATTCCTGAGTCTCTTGACAAGTTATACTTCTTAATAGAGAGTGTGTTAAGCTTGCTGTACCCTTTCTAGCTTAGTGGAGAATCAAGGACTCTGTTCAGCAGTGATATGTCAATTATTGTTCAGCCATTGTTTATCAAGATAATTTTTTTCTCTGTCAAATTTTTAATGTGCTAACTTTTGCCGAATAATTTGCGACTGCTTGTTGAGGGTTTAACCATGACTGCTGTACTGTGTCTATGAATATGAAGAAAGGGACTTCTTAGGAAAATTACGTGTAAAGTCAATATAGAACAAGTGATTCTATATTGGGGATACCTCTGGTTTTGCCCTAAAAAGAGAAAGATTGACTTTCTATTAATTTTTTAATTCATCCTGTAATGTTTGATAAAATTATTGCCATAAGTAAGTCTTAAAAGTAATGATGAGAGGGTACAGGAAAAAGGATTGGTGTGGCTGCCACTGTTCCCTGTCAGAAGTCCTGATTCTTTTTTCCGCTTCTCTTATTATATTCATTTGTCAGAAGAGTAAGGAACTCTATTTTGTTCTGGAGTGTCTAAGGAAGTACCTGATATGGGATATTAATGCTGTATAATTGTGTGAGATCACGGGAGACAATCAAAAATGTTCCAGTCCTCATTAATTGAAGTGTACATTGTTCGATGGAAAGTGCATCATAAATTAAATAGGCTTAATAAAATAAACTGAAATTACTGGGGAGAAGTTGCCTCTATTGGCAATCCTTACTCTGAAAGATTTTTTTTTTTTTTTTTTTTTTTTTTGCCTGGAGGTCCGTTTAAAAAGAAGTAGCATTACTTGATTGGCCCTTCATCCCAATTAATAATTTTAACTTCGATAAATTCTGATTTCAGAGTTATGACTAGTCGCATCTTAGCTTTTCCCCTTGCCGGTTAATTGGGGTGCTGGGGTTAATCTAAATTAAAACTTAAACTAATAGAGGTCAGCAAGGCAGCTGAAACACCTGAGTGAAACAAATGGGGCTGCCAGGCACAACTTTATCTTGGCTGTTTCCCAAGAGGGAAGTGGCAGCAAATTGGAGTTGTTTCAGCCTTCTGTAAAGGTGAATGATGGGTGACACTTGTTAATGTACAGCATCTCCGGAAGCATTCCAGATTGCTTTGCTGCTACACCAACTGCTGCCATCCATGCAGAGTCAGTAGGAACTGGACCAGTTGCCAACATCTGGCAGCACAGCGAGGAATGGGTGCAAGTCTTGAAACCCCGCAGATTCTAAATATGGTGCTTAGAACTGTGCAGGCTTTAATCACTTACCACTCTTTGGCAGCAGGCTGCGACAGCTTATCCTAGCCTCGTACATCACATTCCGACATCTGCTGAGCTGCAAGGCAGCTGCACATTCATTTTCTTTTCTTGCCTTTTCTCTTTGCTTCCCATTCCCCTTTTTCTTCCCACTCCCTCTACCCTTCAGTTTTCCTCCCCCCTCCCCAATATGCTTCTTGGGAGAGATGATCTATAAAGATTACTGCTTCATTGTGTGCAAGTAATTGTGGTGATGCCAGGCCCTTGACAGACACAAGGTAGCACCTGTTCTGCTGACCTGGTTAATTTCTTCTGTTGAGTGGGATTTGCCAGAGATTGGAGCTGAAGCCAATTCAGTGATAAGGCTAAAGAAATCGGCTGTATGTTTTCTGTCACCTCCCAATTAAATTGGCTTCATAAAGTGCTTTCCTTTATTTGTTAGAGTAGTAAGCCTGAGCTAAGTGTTGCATTCAGAAGTGGTTCAATATATTACAGTGGGCCTGTGAGTTTTCATTTGTGTATGTGTGTGTGTGTGTGTGTGTGTGTGTGTGTGTGTGTGTTTTAACATGGTCATATGGAAGAGCTGGGTGGTGAATATAATACATTTCAGTTTTTTTAAAACCATACTTGAAGCCAGACTCTTTGGGTTCATGTTTTGTAAAGAAGAGATTATAGCCACATTGAATTTTAATGTTCCATTGTAAGGGTTTAAAGGCTTACTTGGTTAATTCAGGTGTCTTGAAGCTGTGTAAATGCCCTAACTACTGAAAATGATGTGTGGGGTCAGAACACTCCCCCTCTACACACACGTACTCATTCACAGTTTTATTCTTTGTTTCTTAATGGGCTTTAAGTTACTATAACTTTTAAAATACATTTGTATCATTTAACAGTGGTACGTGTGTGTGTGTGTGTGTGTGTGCGTGTGTGCATATGAGTTTTCATTTCTGTGTTTTTTAATGTGGTCATAATGAGTTTCACATATATGAAAACTTACATGTGTATGCATATGTATGTATGTGGGCCATAGAAGATAGTATCTGATATCATAAATAATCTTATTTTTAGAGCTGAAAAGAACCGTAGAAGCAACTGAGACCCTGAGAAGTAACTTCCTGATAACATAGAGTAGAAGGCAACACTGGTAGTTAATTTCAGGATTTCTTAGACCAAGTCTTGTTCTTTCCATACCTTTATTTCTTTTCTTTTTTCTTTTTCTTTTTTTTTTTTTTTAGACAGAGTTTTTTTTTTTTTTTTTTTTTTTTTTTTTGGAGACAGAGTTTCGCTCTTGTTACCCAGGCTGGAGTGCAATGGCACGATCTCAGCTCACCACAACCTCCGCCTCCTGGGTTCAGGCAATTCTCCTGCCTCAGCCTCCTGAGTAGCTGGAACTACAGGCACGCGCCACCATGCTCAGCTAATTTTTTGTAGTTTTAGTAGAGACGGGGTTTCACCATGTTGACCAGGATGGTCTCGATCTCTTGACCTCGTGATCCACCCGCCTCGGCCTCCCAAAGTGCTGGGATTACAGGCGTGAGCCACCGCGCCCGGCCTATTTCTTAAATATTTCATTACTGAGCCATAAAGAGATTTCACTGTAGTATTACGGTTTTCAGTTTGTGAATAAATAAGCTTTATTTTCATAGAACCAGAAAAAGTATTTTGTGTTAGAAAGCAATATTTTTCCTTAGAAGACAAATGATTTATTCAACTTCTGTTACTTAACAATTCTAATGAAAAAATTAGCTTTATAGTTTTGTTACCAGCTTGGAAACTGGAATTGCTGAAAGTGTGAAGTATAGCCAGTGGTGAAGGTTTTACGAGAGGAACTGTTTCCCTGCTGCAGAAAAGCATTGCAGGATTTTACTTCCAAACGGAATTACTTTACATTTGGTCTATTTCTTGTCAAAGCTCATTCCTAAAGGCAATTTCACAAAACATGAAGGTTGTAAATGACCATGAAGGATGAGCCATTCAGAAACATTTTCAGTATCTGCTTGTTATTGTCATGATCCTATCTGCTACTTTATAACATTAAGTCCTCTTCAGATGTGTTGTCTGTGTCACCATTTAAGGCTTTTGTTTTGTTTTGTTTTGTTTTAAAACCATCAGATCATCTTTTTTAAAGAATCAGGGAAGGACCAGGATTTGCTAAACACTAGTGGCGTGCCAGTCCCTGGGCTAAGCAGATAGGTACTTGGCACGTGTCTTGATTTAATCCTCACAAGATCCTCATATTGTGATATAACTGCACTTAGCAATAAACTATATAAAGTGATTGGTTTTATTCTTTTCATATCCCAGATCACAAACTAGTTTCTTGTCACTTCATGAGATATTTTGTTCTGAAAGGACTAATTGAGCCTAGATGTCGACAGATCAATACCTAGATTTCCAAGGGTTCATTAGGATTTTATATGTTGCTTCTAGCTCTGTTTAGTTTTGATCTGGTTTGTCCTGTCACTTTGAATCTAGCCAGGAGTGTCTAGAGAAAGGCATAATAGGTTTTGCTCTTTTGATGACCACTTTGATGGGTTAAATTTCTTCTTTCATTTGCCATCAGGACATGTCTATAACTGACATTGCCACATGCTGAACTTTTGTATCTAAGACGTTGGATAATGCCATAAACAAGTAATTACTAATTCAGTGAACTATTAAAAGTTGGTAATGTTGAGAAATAGAGAAGAGGCAGGCTTTCTGACAAGATGGTTTACTTTAATTGGTGAGTGATTAATAAGGACAGGTGATGTGGTGGAATTGTATGCATTTAGATTTCAGTGTGAATGAGAGATGTCTCAAGCTACACTTATGTTAATGGTAATAGATATTTTTTATATATCTTGTTTTTATGTATTTATTTTGTTTGTTTGTTTTTGAGGCAGGGTCTCACTCTGATGCCCAGGCTGGAGTGCAGTGGTGTGATCTCAGCTCACTGCAGCCTCAACTTCCTGGGCTCAAGCAGTCCTCCCACCTCGGCCTCCCAAGCAGCTAGAACTATACACAGGCACCACCACATCCAGCTAATTTTTGTATTTGTTGTAGAGACGGGGTTTTACCATGTTGCCCAGGCTGATCTTGAACTCCTGGGCTCAAGTAAATCCCAAAGTGCTAGGATTACAGCTGTGAGCTACCGCGCCCAGTCTGGCAGGATGATATTCTTACTATTGGCATGTATTTTTCCAGTGGTTCAATTGATGGCTAATAACATGTTTTAAAGTCTGATTTGAACCTGCCTCTATGAATGAGTTGTTGGATAATATATGCCTTCTGTTCAGGGCAGTATTTTGTTTTAGTTTTACTTTAAAATATTGCTGTTATGTGAGATCTGGATAGTGTTTCTGAAAAGTTGGGTGAAACTTATTACACATAGATTTATGATTATTTTAGAGAGGACATATGTATGAAGTCGATAAATTTTAAAATTGGCCAGCCATTGTGGCTCACACCCATAATCTCAGCATTTTGGAAGGCCAAAGTGGGTCAATGACGTGAGCCCAGAAGTTTGAGACCAGCATGGGCAACATGGTGAAACCCTGTCTCTACAAAAGCAAAAAAAAATTAGCCGGATGTGATGGCTCATGCCTGTAGTTTTAGCTACTTGAAAGCCGAGGTGGGAGAATTATCTGAGACCAGGAGATTGAAGCTGCAGTGAGCCAAGATCATACCACTACACTCTAGACTGGGCTAGAGTGAGACCCTGTCTCATAAATACATACATACATGAAAATTTAAAATTGAAATTATGATTGAAGATATAGCATGGAATTAGGTTTCTCGGGGCATAGTAATGGTGTTTTTAAAAAACTCAAAGAAAATACCTACTGGGGGCCAATTAAATTCCAGTTTTAATAACTGCAAGATTATTTTATATACCATGTATAAGAATTTTATTGGAACTACATGGTAGTTTCTGCTTAAGACATTTTCCACCAACAGTGCTGCCATTGTATATCTGTCAGTGCTTAGACCCAGGTATGGCATCAATATTAGCATTTGGTTGCTAGCTTGGGCTCACTATTGTGGAAGCTGCACAGAACAGGAAGCAAAAGCCACATTTTAAATGCAAAGTCTAGAAATTTCATCAAACAGGAGTGTCAAGGTAAGGTGCACACGACTGGCCCTCATTTCTTTCGGCTTTCTTGCTTTAAAAAACATCAGAGCATGACTTTAGTACTACTACTTTGTTTAAACAAAGGTAAAACCTCAGAACGAAGCCTAAAACAGTACATTTTACAGGGCTAGCAAGGAACGAGATAGAATTGGCTTAGAAGTATTGAAGAAACTTTTTCAAACACAAGTGATACCTGGAGAGTTTGCTAGGCAAATATGTGGCCAAAATTACCCTTTTTGTACTAATAAGCCCAGTGTCAGCTGACTGAGTATAAATTAAACACAGGATCCCAGCAGTATTTTAGCAGCCTCAAGTACAGAATTTGGCACTCCTCAAGAAATGGAGACATTACCTCTTCACTAAAGTAGGCATGAAGTCTTGATATTAATGTGTTGCTCCTTTAAAAGTAACGTATAGGAAAAAAATGATTTAGCAAAGAAAGGGGAAGTTAATAGGCATCTTCAAAAATGTGTATGTATTATGAGAAAATCTTCACAATCTGTACATCTGACAAAGGACTGATAACCAGATTCTACAACAAACTCAAACAAATCAGTAAGAAAAAAAACAAACAATCCCATCAAAAAGTAGGCTAAGGACATGGATAGACAGTTCTCAAAAGAAGATATACAAATGGCCAACAAACATGTGAAAAAATGTTCAACATCACTAATGATCAGGGAAATGCAAATGAAAACCACAGTGTGATACCACCTTACTCCTGCAAGAGTGGCTGTAATCAGAAAGTCAAAAAACAGTAGACGCTAGCATGGTTGTGGCGAAAGGGAACACTTCTACACTGCTGATGGGAATGTAAACTAGTACAACTGCTGTGGAAAACAGTGTGGAGATTCTTTAAAGAACTAAAAGTAGAATTACCATTTGATTCAGCAGTGTCACTACTGGGTATCTACCCAGAGGAAAAAAAGTCATGACTTGAAAAAGATACTTGCACACTCATGTTTATAGCAGCACAATTCATAATTGCAGAATTGTGGAGCCAACCAAATGCCTGTCAATCAACGAGTGGATAAAGAAACTGTAGTGTATGTATATGATGGAATACTATACAGCCATAAAAAAGAATGAATTAACAGCATTTGCAGTGCCCTGGATGAGATTAGAGACTATTACTCTAACTGAAGCAACTCAGGAATGGAAAACCAAACATCATATGTTCCCACTGATATATGGGAGCTAAGCTATGAGGACACAAAGGCATAAGAATGATACAGTGGACTTTGGGGACTCACAGGGAGTAGTGGGAGAGGGGCAAGGGATAGAAGACTACAAATATGGTGCAGTGCACACTGCTTGGGTGATGAGTGCACCAAAATGTCACAAATCACCACTAAAGAACTTAGTCACATAACTAAATACCATCTGTATCCCAATAACTTACAATTTGGATAGCATCTTTGGAGACCATCGAGTCCAAACTCTCTTTTTGCAAGTGAGGAAAATGGACCGTGAAGGAAGTATGTGACTGTTGTAAGATTACCCACTTAGTGAATTAGGACACTGAAACCTGCGTTCTTGCTCCCAGTTTGATTTTCTTTCTGGCACATTATAGTCCCTTCTGATTGGACAAGTTTCAAAATTCTTTGAGCATTTAATTTTCAAATCTCTATCTGTTTAGGAAATTTGAGATCTACTGTATCTTTTAGCACTCTGACAATTCACAAATATCACTTTTATACAGTTTTAAGCTTTATTCAGTTAACATTTATTAGTCTGAGCATGGTGGCTCACATCTATAGTCCCAGCACTTTGGGAGGCCAAGGCAGGAGGATAGCCTGTGTCCAGGAGTTCAAGACCAGCCTGGGCAATATAGTGAGACCCTGTTTCTAACAACAACAACAACAACAACAAAAGAACGCCTTTATTATGCCAGATGCTAGGTTTATAAAGGCTAGTAAAACCAAAATCCCTGCCCAAAGAATTTGTGAAGATCTCTCTAATTCTCTGTAGTCACAAAATTAATGTGACTTTAATAAAATTAAGGTGGAGAAAACAAATGTTGAAAAGAACAATCAGGTATTTGATATAACAATGCACATGTGGTTCTCTACCGTTCTCACAAACATGCCTCAAACATTCATTAGCTTACTGGTTTACCCCTCAACATAAGCATGATCTAATTTTACAGTAATTTCTCTATAACGTGTAAAAGGCCTTATGAGGCGCTATTTGACATAAACATTGGATAATACAAATTCCATATTTTCCAAGAATGTAATCATTGTTGGAAGTCAGATTGAGATGCTGGTTTCCACTGACACTTATTTCAGGGTAGAAGAACCTTCAGACTGATGATAGGTAGAAGAAGGTTCATTTTGCTATTGTCTGCCTTTGTGGATGTTTGAAAATTTCTATAATAAAAAGTTAAAGATGAAAAAAGTCATATTTCTTTTTTCCTTCCATTCGTTCAACAATTATTTGAGTATCTTTGTGTATTTATTGAGTAACTGCTGTCCTAGGCTGTGCTGTCTAATGTAGTAACCACATGTGACTGTGGATTTAAATTTTGGTTAATTTAAAAAGAGTAAGATAAATGGTTCAACTCCTCAGTCACACTAGTTATATTTCAAGTGCTAAGCAACCACATGTGCTAGTTGCTGTTTTATTGGACAGTGCAAATGTAGACATTTCCATTACCACAGAAAGCTCTCTTGGAGCTCCATTACAGGCTGGAAGAAAACAAAGTTCCTGCCCTCATGAGCATTCATTCTAGCTTAGTGGCAGGATAAAACAGGGAACTACATTGTGACAAATGCAGTAGAGAATGATGAGATGGGGTATGGTGAAAGCGAGCCCTAGGATAGGGAAGTGATGGTTACTGTTTTCACTTAGGATGTTTAGGAGATAAAGATATTTGAGCAGAGACCTGAGGAGGTGACAAACAGAGCTATGCAGGTGTCTGGGGAAGAGCGTTAGGGACAAAGGGGATGGATGATGGCAAGTGCACAGACCCTGAGGCAAAACCGAGGCTAGCATGTTCCAGGAAAATCAGGGAGGCCAAAGTCACTGGGGAACGGTGGGGGAGAAGGCAAGAAAGAGGATGGTAGGAGAGGAAATCAGAGGTAATGGGAGGCCAGGTCCTGTGAGACCTCGTAGGCCACTGGAGCACTTGGATGTGGCTGAGATGGGAAACTACCAAAGGATTTTGAATATAGAAGAGTAGTGTGATTGGACTCATATTTTAAAAGGATCACTAATGGCTGTATTAAGAGTAGACACGAGAATATGGGACAGGCTGGTAGACAGGGGACCAGTTAAAAGACTCAAGTGATAATGCAGGCAACAAATGGCAGTGGCTTACACTAGAGTGGTTTTGGAAGAGAGAAGTGGTTGGATTCTGGATTTATGTTGGAGTTTGAGCTGACACAGGATTTGCTGGTGGATTGTATGTGGTATATGAAAGAGAGTAGTCAAGAATGACTATTAAAGTTTTGGTCTGAGCAGTTGGAGGTATTAAGTTGCTATTTACAGAGATGGAAAAAAACAGTGAGAGAAGCTAGTTTGGAAGAGAAATCAGAAGCTCAGTTTTGGTTATATTGTTGCCTCCTCCCAACCCCTGTGGACCTATATTGGCTTTATTTTGGTTACAGATTAGTTATATTGTTTATGATACTTCTGCCACATTCATGTGGAGTTGTTGAGGAGATATATATATATATATATATATATATATATTTGGGATTCATGGGAAGGTCCAGGCTGAAGGTATAAATTTGTGAGCCATCAGCATATAGATTGTAATTAATACCATGAGACTGAATGAGATTACCTAGAAAATGAAGGTAGAGAGAAAAAGAGAAGAGATTTAAAGCCCAAGTCCTGGGACATTCAAACATTTGTAGACTGGGGAGATGGGAAGGAGCAACAAAAGTGATGAAGAAGGAGCAACCAGTGAAGTAAGAGAGAATAAAGAAGAGTTATTTTCCAGGTTGCATGTAAAGAAAGTGTTTCAAGGAGGGGATCACTTGAGCCCAGGAGTTTGAAGCTGCAGTGAACTATGATCACACTACTACGCTCCAGCCTGACAGAATGAAACTCTGTACCAACCCCCTCCCCCACAAAAAAAGGTGAATTCAGTATCATCGTGATACCCAAACCAGACTAAAACATCCCAAAGAACATATTATAGGCCAGGTGCAGTGGCTCATGCCTGTAATCCCAGTATTTTGAGAGGCCAAGGCAGGAGGATTGCTTGAGCCCAGGAGTTTGAGACCAGTCTAGGCAATGTAGGGAGACCCTGTCTCTATAAAAAGCAAAAAATCTATCTGGGCATGGTGGTTCTTACCGGTAGCCCCAGCTATTTGGGAGACTGCGGTGGGAGGATCTGCTTGAGGTTGGGAGGTTGAGGCTGCAGTGAATTGTGATAAAGAGAGAGAAAGAAAAAGACGAAGGAAGGAAGAAAGGGAAAGGAGAGAGAGAAAGAAAAAGAAAAGAGGAAAAAAGAGAGGGAGGGAAGGAGGAAGGGATGTTGAGGCTGTAGTGAATTGTGATTGTGCAAGGAAGGGGGGGAGGGAAGGGGAAGAAGAGAGGGAAGGAAAAAGGAAAGAAGGGAAGGAAAGAAAGGAGAGAAAGAGAAGGAAGGAAGGAGGGAGGGAGGGAAGCAAGGGAAGGGAGAAAAGGGAGGGAGGGAAATAAATTACAGGTAGTGCTCGACTTACGACCACGGTCAGGACCGCGGACCAGTTGTAACACGATTTGGTCGTAACACGATTTGGTTGTAAGTTGAGTAGGCTATATGTACAGTTGAAATGGTGCATGCGGAGATGGTAGTGCTGCTGGAAGCTGGTCCGCACTGTCGTACGCCCAGCTGGGCAACATTTGCGCTGCCAGATGTGGAGCAGTCATGGCTAGTGATTGTGGTCGTAAAGTTGAATGGTCGTAAGTTGCATAGGTGGTAAGTCGATCAATACCTGTACAAACCAATATGTAAAATTCAGCAAAATACTGGAGGGAGGGAGGGAGGGAACGAAGGAAGCAAAGAATTACAGACCCATATGTAAAAGTCAGCAAAATACTAGGAAACAACCCTGCACCAAGGATTATACACGCTGATAAAGAGCATCTATGAGGGCTGTGCGCAGTGGCTCATACCTGTAATCCCAGCACTTTGGGAGGCTGAGGTGGGCGGATCATGAGGTCAAGAGATCAAGACCATCCTGGCCAACATGGTGAAACCCCGTCTCTACTAAAAATACAAAAATTAGCTGGGCGTGGTGGCACATGCCTGTAGTCCCAGCTACTCGGGAGGCTGAGGCAGGAGAATTGCTTGAACCCGGGAGGCGGAGGTTGCAGTGAGCCAAGATCATGCCACTGCACTCCAGCCTGGCGCCTGGCAACAAAATGAGACTCTGTCTCAAAAAAAAAAAAAAAAGAGCATCTGTAAAAACCACAAATTACATCATACTCAGTGACCAGAGACTGAATGCTTCTCCTAAGAATAGTGGCAAGGATATCTGCTCTTGCCACTTATTCAGCATTATAGTAGAGGTTCTAGCCAGGGCAGTTAGATAAGAAAAAGAGATAAAAGACATACAAATTGGAAAAGATGAAGTAAAACTATCTTTTATTTGCAGATGATACAATCCTGTGTATAGAAAGTACTGGCTGGGTGCAGTGGCTCACGCCTGTCATCCTAACACTTTGCAAGCCAAGGCAGGTGGATCAGCTTGAGGCTAGGAATCGAAACCAGCCTAGCCAATATGGTGAAACCCCATCTTTACTAAAAATAGAAAAATTAGCCGGGCGTGTTGGTGCACACCTGTAATCCCAGCTACTTGCGAGGCTGAGGCAGGAGAATTGCTTGAACCTGGGAGGTGGAGGTTGCAGTGAGCCAAGATAGCATCACTGCACACCAGCCTGGGCAACAGAGCGAGACTCCATCTCAAAAAAAAAAAAAGTACTAAAGAAGCCACCAAAAAATTACTAGAGCCAATTAATAAATGAATTCAACAAAGTTGCAGGATACAAAGTGAATGCACAAAAATCAGTTGTGTTTCTATACACTAGCAATAAATGACCTGAAAAGGAAATTAGAAGAATAATTATTCTTACAGTAGCATCTAAAAGAATAAAATATCTAGGAATAAACTTAACCAAGAAGGTGAAAGATTTAACATATGGAAAATTATAAATATTGCTGAAAGAAATTAAAGATCTAAATAAATGGAAAGCTATCCCATGTCCATGGATTAGAAGACTTAGCATTGTTAAGATGACAGTACTCCCCACATTGATCTAAAGCTTCAAAACAATCCCTATCAAAATTCCTGTTGCCTTTTTTCTCTTTTTACAGAAATTAACAAACTGATTCTAAAATTCACATGGAAATGGAAGGACCCCAAATAGCCAAAACAATCTTGGGCGGGGGGTAAACAAAGTTGGAGACTCACACTTTCCAGTTTCAAAACTTACCACAAACCTCCAGTGATCAAGACATTGTGGTACTGGCATAAGGCTAGGCATGTAGATCAGTGGAATACATTTATAGTTAATTGATTTTCACCAGGAGTACCAAGACAATTCAGTGGGCAAAAGAACAGTTTTTTGTTTCATTTTGTTTTTTAACAAATGATGTTGGAGCAACTGGATATCCATATGCAAAAGAATGAAGATGGAGCCTTCCCTCACACCTACACAGAAGTTAACTTATAGTGGATCATAGACCCAAATATAACAGCTAAAACTATTAAACGTTTAGGAAAAAACGGGAGTAAATCTTCATGCTGCAGGTAGATCAAGTAAGACGAGGGCTGAGAGAAAGAATTGATCTTGGTTTTAGCCAGTAGAAGCCATTGGTGACCTTGATAAGAACTTTTTTTTTTTTTTTTTTGAGAGGAGTCTCACTCTGTCCCCAGGGCTGGAGTGCATTGGGTCTCACTGAAACCTGCATCCCAGGCTCAAATGATCCTCCCACATCAGCCTCCTCAGTAGCTGGAACTACAGGCATGCGCCACCACACCTGGCTGATTTTTGTATTTTTAGTAGAGATGGTGTTTTGCCATGTTGCCCAGGCTGGTCTCAAACTCCTGATCTCAGTGATCTGACTGCCTCAGCCTTCCAAAGTGCTGGGATTACAGGTGTGAGACACTGAATCTAGCTGACAAGAACTCTTTTAGTAGAGTGGTGGAGAGAGTTCAAGAGAGAATGGGAGGAGGGCAGGCATGGTGGCTCATGTCTGTAATCTCAGCACTCACCTGAAATCAGGAGTTGGAGACCATCCTGGCCAACATGGCGAAACCCCGTTTCTACTAAAAATGCAAAAAATTATCCAGGTGTGGTGGCATGCACCTGTAGTCCCAGCTACTTGGGAGGCTGAGGCAGGAGAATCACTTGAACTCAGGAGGTAGAGGTTGCAGGGAGCCAAGATCACACCACTGCACTCCAGCCTGGGCAACAAAAGTGAAACTCCATCTGAAAAACAAAAGAATGGGAGGAAATAAATTGGGGACAGTGAGTATAGACAACTTTGAGGAGGTTTGCTGTACGGGAATAGAGACAGGACAGCTGCTGGAAGGTTTGAGAGAGAGTTTTACATAGGAGATGTATTTTGTATGTGGATGGAAATGATCCTGTAGAGAGGGAAAAATGGACATTGCAGGAAAGAGGTAAGAACTTCTGGTCAGTACAGTACCTAAGTAGGGAGGGGTTGGTGTGACAGATAGAGGGAAGGCAAGACGTATGAACACAGTTGCAGGGAGGTAAGGGCTGAGAGCATGTGTGGAGTCCTCATGTGAGTACCTCTGTGTTATTTTATGTTATTTTTTATGAATGAAGGAGCTGAGAGTGATAAGATGTAGGAGGAGGTGGGGGTTTTGAAAAGAGAGGGTAAGAAAAAGTCACCTCAGAGAGTGAATGGACTAGGAAATCATAGTTGCACTGTCAGGTAGCCCAAAAAACCCACAGAAGGTTACTGGTGATGATATGAGAGTGAGGCCAGCTTGCAAGATCTCGTCTTTTCTCTCACCGCATTCATCCATGTGGATGCAGGTACTGAGATTTAACATGGCTTGGGGTTTTGCCAGGGAAGTACAGGTAAATAAACCTTTCCCCACACTTCTGAGATTAAAAACCTGAAAACTCATAGCTTTTGTTTAAGCTTGGCAAACTATTGTGGTAGCAACACCTGATGTGAATGAACATGAAGCTGCGTATAGGCCTTATTTATTCCCTTTATGTGGGAATATGTATTTTGCTACAGAAATTTTGTGTTTGACTTTGGAGTGCTGCCCCAGACTCTGCTGACACGTTTCTAACATATGCAATGTGTTACCTTTCTAAAATACGAAACATTCTGAATTCCAAAATACACCTATCCTTAAGGGATTGTACAACAAAGGGACAGCTTGCAAGGGAGTTCAGGGAGTATGTCAGGGGTGATTATCCTGATGGATTCTGGAATCTCATTCACCTGAGTAAGGAGGGAAGCGAGCCCAGGAGGAGAGGAAGAGGGATGCTGAAAAGGTAGCAGGATTGATGGTTTATGGATTCTGGTGAGGCTGAAGAATTATTGGCATCTGAATGCTAGAGGGAGAATGCTGGAAATACAGGGAGAGATTAGTTTCAGCTGGGCTTTTGGTTCTTAAGGGACATAATTACAGAATACAAGTTAGTACTGCCCTTTCGCTTTCTTGTGAATTCTTCTCTAGTTCAGAATGACTTCCTTTTTATTCTTTAAACACAAATGACATATCATATAGTAAAAGAAACCTTGCTAAATAAGGAATGCTAAAAAATAGTAGCTGAGCTGGTATCGGAGAGGATCTATAACCCTTCTTCCTACCTTTATTATAAATGGAGGGGGAGGTACCCACCCAAGACATCCATCTAGTGATCAATGGGCAGAATTGTTGAAGTGGAAACTCTTGGAAAATCTAAACAATAGCCCCTTCCGTACATTGTTACTTTTAGTATTGACTAGAAAGTATAACTTGCTGGGTATAGTGGCCCACTCCTGCAATTCCAACACTTTGGGAGGTCAAGGTGGGAAGATTGCTTGAAGCCAGGAGCTTGAGACCAGCCCGGGCAACAAAGTGAGACCCCATCTCTATAAAAAATAAACAGTAAAAAAATTAACCAGGCATGGTGGCTTACACCTGTGGTTCCAGCTACTCAGGAGGCTGAGGTGGAAACTTGAGCACAGGAGTTCAGGTCCGTACAGTAAACTGTGATTGTGCTGCTGCACTCCAGCCTGAGTGACAGTGCAAGACCCTATCTCTTAAAAAATATATAAAAATAAATAAAAATAAAAAATAAAAAAAAAGACTTCCTTAAATTTAAAAAAAGAAAAAAAAGGGGGGCCAATGGCTGTTGCCTGTAATCCCAGCACTTTGGGAGGCCAAGGCAGGTGGATCAGTTGTTTGAGACCAGCCTGACCAACATGGTGGAACTGTGTCACTACTAAAAATACAAAATTAGCTGGCTGTAATGGTGCCTGCCTATAATCCCAGCTACTAGGGAGGCTGAGGCAGGAGAATCGCTTGAACCTAGGAGGCTAAGGTTGCAGTGAGCTGAGATCACACCATTGCACTCTAGCCTGGGCAAAACTTCATCTCAAAAGAAAAAAAACAAAGAATGGCATAAGTCAGTCGCCAAGTCCTTGTAAAATTCCTTTTATTTGTTGGAAACAGAAAAGCAAATTGGCAAGAAGTTCTTTAGCATTCGAATTGCTTAATTCTTACTCTGTCTTCACTCATCAGGGCCTAATACTAAGAGTGATTTACTCACACTTCTAGTTAATAATTAGACATTGGGAGACATTATATATCATGCCTAATGGAATATATGGGGTCTGATGAGAAAGTTTTCTGTGTTGACTAATAAATTTTAACCCAAATGGCCAAGCTTAGTGAAATATTATGGGCTTTGAAGTATTTTAGGGCTTTTGCTGAGAAAACAGTACTGCTTTATTCAATGAATGAATTTATCATTCCTTCCAAATCACAGGCCTTAGCGCTAGCTCCCGAGTGGAGGCACACTGCAACTTGGAATCAAAAAGTGGAAAAACTAATCAAATCCTTAAAGACCAAGGGCAATGAGGCAGAATTAGGCTGACTTTTTCAGTGGTATCCTCTGGCTATACATTCTCTTATTTGAGTAACCAAAAGTGAACTATTTGTAACTTTAGTATTAAGATGCTTCTTAGACTTTATTTGCACACCCTGATTTCCTTTCATTCTTCCCTGTGTTGTTCTTGTAAATATTGCACTTCCCCTTGCAAAAGGTGGCTGCTTTTCATGCTTGTTGACAAGATCTAGAAGACTGATTGCTACTTGACTCTTTGATTTTAGGAATATTATTTTGAGATAGGATCTTGCTCTGTCACCCAGGATGGACTGTAGTGGTGCAGTCATAGCTCACTGCAACCTCACATTCCTGTGTTCATGCTCTCTTTCCATCTCAGCCTCCTAAGTAGCTAGGACTACCTAGCCACCACACCTGGCTAATTAAAAACAATTTTTTTTTTTAGAGACAGGGTCTCACTACATTGCCCAGGCTGGTCTTAAACTGCTGGCCTCAAGCAATCCTCCTCCCTCAGCCTTCCAAAGTGTTGGGATTACAGGCATGAGCCAGTGTGCCCAGCCCTTAGAAATATTATCGAATAATCACTGTATGCAAAGGCAGTGTTGGAATTCCAGTTATTAGGGGTGAGAGTTTGCCTTAGACGTATCCCCTACCTGCAAGAAGCTTATAGTCAGGCAAACCAGATGACGTTATAAGCATAATAACCAGAATGCTTGGTTATTATCTTATCTGGTTGTAAACATCAGTAACATGTAAACCTATATCTTGTCTGGTTATAAGCATAAATAACCATAATGCTTGGTGAGGGTGTATTGAAGAATTCAGAAGAGGGAGAAAAATAATAGTTTCAGGGAATTAGAGAAGGCTCCAGGGAAGAGGACATGGCATTTGATCTGGGCTTTCAAAGAAGGATAGCCAGGATTTTTAGATAATCTAAGTTTGGGAAAAGGCCTTCTACATAAAGGAATTGGGTGATCAGGGGATTTTGGGGGAGCTCAAGGTCAGGGAAAGGGAAACAATGGCAGGTAGTTCAAATAGAATAAATGGTAAGGGAGAGGATGACTTTTGCTCCAATTTATCATGGCCTACTTTGGAAAAGTTCTACAACCAATAGCATACTTTTTCAATGTATGACTTAACATTTTTGTGGATTTTCTATACTTGATACATTTTTATCCTTTCACTCTTAACTTGTTACACATCTTATTTGTTACCTACTTTTGAAAATCAGTAGAAAGGAAAATTAAATTAGTGTACTTGTTGATTGTTAGCAGCTGTGGCGATTTAGCTGTGGAAGATGATTTATTTTAACCTAAATGGGGTTTAGGGATTATCTATGAGCATGATCTGATGTTCACAATATTTCTGTTTATTGAATACTTATGTTTTGGTGAGTGCTTTACTTTTATCATCTTCTTAATTCCCAAAACAACTTTATGAGCTATAATTACCACTATAAGATGAGGAAACTGAATCTCAGGGAGTTCAAGAAACTTGTCTGAAACTACACAGGTAGTAAGGGGCAGAGCTAGAATTCAACATAGGTAAGTTAGACTCTTTCGCAGATAGTTACAGTTGAACTGTGCAGCACACACACTTCACATAAGTGAAAACTGATACCTAGAAGCATTAGATCTTAGAGAGTGGGAGATGGAAACTTGTAACTGGTATTTGACAAGCCTATTTCATAAATAAAAGATATTTAAATAGAAAACCCTGTAACTAGGCTGGGCATGGTGGCTCATGCCTATAATCCCAGCACTGTGGAAGGCTGATGCAGGAAGATCACTTGAGGCCAAGAGTTCAAGACCAGCCACGGCAATATAGTGAGACCCCATCTCTACAAAACCTAGAAAAAATTAGCTGGGCATGCATGCCTGTAGTCCTCGCTACCCAGAATGCTAAGGTGGGAGCTGGGGAGGTCGAGGGCATAGTGAGCTATGATCATGCCACTGCATTCCAGCTTGGGCGACAAAGCAAGGCCCCATCTCTAAAACCACACACACTGTAACTGAAATTAATTCAGACTTTTATTAGACAGATGTGAAGACATACGTCTTGCAGTAAAAGGACCAATACACATGCCTGTAAACTCAGCATTTTGGGAGGCTGAGGTGGGTGGATCACGAGGTCAGGAGTTCGAGACCAGCCTGACTAACATGGTTAAACCCCGTCTCTACTAAAAATACAAAAATTAGCTGGGTGTGGTAGTACACACCTGTAATCCCAGCTACTCAGGATGCTGAAGTAGGAGAATCACTTGAACCCAGGAGGTGGAGGTTGCAGTGAGCTGAGATCGTGCTGCTGCACAGAGTGAGACTCTATCTCAAAAAAAAAAAAAGGACCAACTTAAAGAGACTACAGAAAAGGTTAAGAATTGTGGGGGAGCATAGAGGAAGCACCAAAGATGTGCTTGCCCTCTTTTTCTGAAAAGAACCAGCTCTTTCCTTTAATAAATGAGACACAAGAGGGAGCATAGATCTATATCATTTTAATAGTCAAAGAATGAGTTTACATAGTTAAATGGTATGTGTGTGTTTGTGTGTGTGTGTTTGTGTGGTTTTTTTTTTTTTGAGACGGAGTTTTGCTCTTGTTACCCAGGCTGGAGTGCAGTGGTGCAATCTCAGCTCACTGCAGCCTCTGCCTTTGAGGTTCAAGTGATTCTCTTGCCTCAGCCTCCCAAGTAGCTGAGGCTACAGGCATGTGCCGTGATACCTGGCTAATTTTTTTTTTTTTTTTTTTTTTTTTTTTTTTTTTTTTTTTTTTTTTTTTTTTTTTTTTTTTTTTTTTTTTTTTTTTTTTTTTGTATTTTTAGTAGAGACGGGGTTTCACCATGTTGGCCAGGCTGGTCTTGAACTCTTGTCCTCAGATGATCCACCCACCTCGGCCTCCCAAAGTGCTAGGATTACAGTACAGGCGTGAGCCACCGTGCCCGGCCCCAGTTAAATGGTTTTTATTTTGTTTTAAATTCAAGTACTCTTGGAATGGTTAAAAAGAGGCTAATTCTCATCCACGTAAAACCATCCAGGCTTGTTAAATAGGCCATTCTGTGTATTTGTTGTGTAGGCCATCTGGCCTATGTAAGACATGTGAGAAGGAGAATATTGTAGTCATATCATTGAAAACGGCAATGACAAAGACAGTTCAAAAACAACTGACAAAAACAGATAGGCTTCTCTATTCCTAGGTAGATAATGGTGCCCTGGATTACAGCCAGGTTATTATATTAATTTCTTTTGTGTAAAAACACTGAAAAGGTATGTGTGTGTGGCCAGGGAAATGACAAAGCAAACACAAATTTGGCATTTTCTCTCAGAAATAATTGTTTTACCCTCTGTGTATATATGGAGCTCCTTCAAGGGGCCCCTGCAGGGGCTAGAGTGGTGATTGTGTTCAGATGGAGTCTCTGCTCTCACACAGCACACAGTCGGCAAGGGGAGGAAGGAGACGTGAATCAAGGAGTCCCTGGGTAGCGTGTACAGTAAGAACAACAAAGATACGGAGCCTGCATGTGAGTGTAGCTGTGGTTAAGAAAGGTTTAGATTTAACAAATGAGTGGAGGAGGAGGCGTGGGAGGTCAGTGGCTAGGGAGGCCTGTTCTGGCAGCGCATGTGCAAAAACAGCCTCCGGTGCAAGGGCCCTAGAGCATTTCACATACAGGATAAAGCCTGGTGGGACTGTAGGCCAGAGGCAGAGGTGGGTTAGGCTGGAGAGGTAGACAAGGGGCCTGTTAAATGTCCTGACACATTTGCTTTTTGAAAACACTACTCTGAGTACAATGAGGAGACAAAAATGGAGGAGGGACAAGAGTAAATCATTATACTGCCTCAGGTGAGACCATGTCTCCAGTGTACTCAAAAAATATGTATGTGGGCCAGGTACAGTGGCTCACGCCTGTAATCCCAGCACTTTAGGAGGCCCAGGCGAGCAGATCACCTGAGGTCAGGAGTTTGAGACCAGCCTGACCAACATGGAGAGACCCTGTCTCTACTAAAAATACAAAAATTAGTGGGGTGTGGTGTTGCATGCCTATAATCGCAGCTACTCGGGAGGCTCAGGTGGGAGAATTACCCGAAACTGGGAAGCAGAGGTTGCAGTGAGCAGAGATCGCACCACTGCATTCCAGGCTGGGCGACAGAGCGAGACTCCGCCTCAAACAAAAAATACATGTATGGGGTAAACAAAGATGATAGTATCCTATACTGGGTGAAGGCAGTGGAGATGGTTAAAAGTGGACAAATCTGTGAATATAAGACTTGAGACAGATGAGATATTGGGTATAAGGGAAGAGAAATTTCCAGGGATAACTGTTACGTAATTGAAGCCTTGAGAAGAGGAGGAGGTTCTTGGGGGAAAGCCTGTGGAGTGAGAAGAAAAGGAAGATTGGAACTGAGTCGTGAGGAGTGGTGGTATTTAGTGGCTGGCTAGAGGGGCCAGCTGAATGAGGAGCAAAGCCAGAGAGGTGCCTCACCAATGCCAAGAAAAGAATGTTTCAGTGAGGGGAGAACATCCAGTGTCACTTGCTGCTTCAAGATGTCTAATAGGACGAGTAGTGCCGGGTGCCCACTAGACATGGAGATCTCCAGACCTTAGCACAGGTTGTTCCAGTAGAATAGTGGAAGCAGAAGCATTAGGTAGCGGACTTGTTGGTTTAGGAGTGAGTGGGCAACGTGGAAAGGGGACATATAGTTGGGGAGTGGGTCATTTTGTGCCAAATTGTACTATAGGCATGTATAGTAATTCCTTCCGAACTATCTGAAATTACAGTATATGCAATTTATTTTTGGTGTTTAAAAATTGCAAGTGACTTCTTTTTGGGATAGGTTTTTTTTTTTTTTTT
>NW_016107436.1:4550772-4565880 GCF_001604975.1 Cebus imitator
GTATCCAGAATATATAAAGAACTCTTACAAGTCAATAACAAAAAGACAAATAACCTCATTTTAAAATGGGTAAAGGATCTGAATACACAAATGGCCTTACGTAAGCACAGGAAGATGCTCTGCATCATTAGCCATTAGGGAAATGCAAATCAAAGCTGCAATGAGAATGTATCACACCTGCTAGAATAGTTGTCAGTGTTTACATAATTATTACTAAGCTAATGTTGTTCTCAAGTGTCATAGTCTGTTCTGCATTGCTATAAAGGAATACCTGAGAGTGGGTAATTTTTTGAGGAAAAAAGGTTTCTTTGGCTCACTCTTCTGCTGCTGGGAAGATTGGGCTTCTGGTGGAAGCCTCAGGCTGCTTCTGTTAATGAAGGAAGGTGGAGGGGAGCTGGCATGTGCAGAGATCACGTGGCAAGAGAGGAGGCTAGAGGACTGAAGCACGCCAGGCTCTTTTCAACAGCCAGCTCCCGGGCTCTAATAGAGTGGGAACTCACTCACTCCCCACAACCAAGGGAGGACTTTCATCTATGCACGGCCCAGACAACATTGAGAGCAAATTTCAACACGACCTTTACAGGGGACGAACATCCCAACTATAGGAACAAGTGCTATATTATGATTACGTTTTTCTTACAAATTTGTTTTTTCCTAGAGTTAATAATGCCTGTTTTTAAAAGATTTGCTTAGTTTTCTGTGTTAACTATTGCTGTTTTTCCCTATATGCTCCACATGCCTTGAATATATAGAATAACCTTTCCTTTTGCACCTCCCTCTTACTTCTTTCCCCCCTTGGGGACCTCAACCTAGAGCTCTCTGGACTCTTCTGGTATGGCTGCACAGCAGGCCTGCTGGCTGTATTCCTTGGACTTGCCTTTGCTTCTTTCCTAATTAGACTTCTCTTTTCTAATGTCTTTTGTCTTGATTTTTGTATACTCATTTACTGAAGTACATCTTCCTGTGAAAGAGTACATAGGAAGTAAACTGTTGAGTCCTTTGGTGTTTGAAAAATGCATTTATGTAACTCTCATTATACTGGGTTAATAATTTGGCTGAGGAGGCGGAGTTTGCAATGAGCTGAGATTGCACCACTATGTTCCAGCCTGGGTGACAGAGCGAGACTGTCTTAATAATAATAATAATAACATTAACAAGGCTGTACATGGAATCTGAGTCTGGAAGTCATTTTCTGTAGAATTTTGAAGGTAACTTGCTGTCCTGTGCTATCTGCTCTTGCTGTTAACTTGTCTTTTCCCATTTAGATTTTCGTTCTTTAATATGTAGGGTGACCGTATAATTTGTTATCAAAAATGGAACATGTAAGGTGCTAGCCTGACAGCATATTAGGAAAACAAGTATAAACCAGGACTTTCTTGGGTAAACTGGGACATATAGTCACCCTATTCATATGTAACCCATTTTTTCTTTAACTGCTTAGGATCTCCTCTTTACTCCTGGTAATCTGCATTTCATGCTGATGTATCTTGACAAAGGCCCTTTTTTATTCGTAGCACTAGGTCTTTGCAGGTGCATTCCTATTCTTTCTTTGATTTTGGAAAATTTTCGGTATTACTCCAAACATTTTCTCCCAGCCTTTGTTAGATATTTGACTTTCTGGATTATCCTCTAAATTTTTGTCTTGTCTTGCAAAAAAGCAAGAAGATATTATCTTGTTGCCTTTTGGTTTTCTTTTTATTAGAGATTTTCATTCATTTAAGTTCTTCTGTTGGATTTAAAAAATTTTTCTGTTTAGTGTTTATTTTCCCATTTTAGTTGTTTTTCACAGTATCCTGCTCTCATCAGAGTGTACCCTCTTCCACTCCTCTGGGATATTCCTTGTAAGTTTTGGGGCTTTTTCCTTCCTTTTTAAGCATTTATTTTGTTCTCTGCATTGCTTCCTCGAGCCTCTTTTCCATTTGCTTGGTCTGTGCATGAGGATTCCCTCAGATGCAGGCAATCCTTAACTGTCTGTTCATATTTAAGAATAAAGCATTAAAGTTTATTATTTGGAATCGCTGAAAGTTGGGGAGAGCTTTTGGCTTCTTTAAATATAATTATGTAGTAAACTGACCTCTTTGTTAAAGTAGCCTTGGATGTCAGGATTTGTATTTGTTTGCCTAGTTTTCTATATGTCTATTTGTTTGTGCTGCTATAGCAAAATACCACAGACTGGGTAATTTTAAAAGAGGAGAAATTTATTTCTCACAATTCTGGAGGCTGTAAAGTCCAAGAACAAGGAGCTGGCAGTTTCTGCAGTTTCTATTGTCTGGCCAGGGCTGCTCTCTGCTTCCAAGATGGTGCCTTGGTGCTGAATTCTCCTGAGGATATTCACGTAGGAGAAGGTGGAAGGGCAAAAAGGAAAGACTCCTTCTATCAGGCCCTTTTAGAGGAATACCTAATCCCATCCACGAGGGCAGAGCCTGCATGACTCAGTCACCTTCCAACACTGTTCATTGGGGATTAAGCTTTCAACCTGTGGATTTTGGGGGACACATGCAGAAGAACATAGCAACTTCGAAATCTAATTTTGGGGGTGGGGGAGCAGACACCATTCAGTTTCTTCTAGAAAAGACTCCTCTGCTTTCCTGCCTAGGAAATTATAGCATGGGCTGTTAGCTTTCTACAAATAAGATGGGCGAAAGGGAGGTGTTTTAGAGGTTAACATAGAGCTTTTCCTTTGTACCTCATTCCAGGCTTCTTTACTCTGGACCTTCTGTGGTTCAGTTTTTCCAAAGAATAAAATTTCTTTTCTCTCAGCGAGTGGGGGGAGGTGGTAGAGATGGTTGCCACTGGGCTCTGTGGGATAATGGAGAAAGCCCAAGTGGTTCTGCTCCTTCTCTTTTCCCACCTTGCATGGTACCTGCCAGAGAGCTGACCCTCACAGGAATTCTGCGGCCTAATGCAGTTGTCTTCATCTTCACCTTTATTCACTCTGGGCATTTGGGTGATAACTCCTCCATCTTCTTACTGTCTTGGAAAAATTTATGAAAATATGCACTCATTAGCTCTCCCTTTCTCTTTTTTCTTGTGGGTTAATATTTATTTTATTCTTCAGCTGCCTCTTAGAGGGGTTGAGAAGAGATAAACTACTGTGTTCAATCTGCCGTTTTTAGCTGTTAGCTGTTTCTAGGGTGCATTTTTTCTGGTGTGAGTGTTACAAATGTTGATTGGATGCTGAATAGTACTGTTAGTACTTTTCCTCTTGTATATTGGTATGGGTTAAATAGCTTTCCGTGGCCGACCTGAAAACCTAACTGTATCTATGATTTTTCCCTTAGAACTAGAGGTGTAATCAACCCTTTCTGAATTGATTATCCAGAGGAATTTTAACGGACTAGAGCAAAAACATTTTCTCTCTCTCTCCATTTTCCAAATCACATAGAAAATTATTACAAATACTAAATCATCATTGTTGAAATAAAAAGCTCTAATAATTGTAACAGAAACTTGAATTTTAGTAGAAAAGTTTATTTGTAAAGTTAAAGCTATACAAGTTAAAATCAGAAGTAAAATCAAATTCTTCAGCCAGTATCCCCAGAGCTTTTTTTTATAAGTGAGTTTTTTGAAAACAATTTTCTAATTAAATTTAAAGCCAGTGATAGTGGTAGCTACGGGAAATAGTAATAGCCATGGGAATCATTTGTTTAACTGTATTTTTTGTTGTTGCTTTCTTTTTCTTACCGTGGACACAACAGAATCTTCTGAAATATGGTACTGAATAAACTTGACCTGGCCAGATAGACCAATAAAACAATCTTCCAAGTCATGAATGACTAGGAATAGTCATGCAAAGCACTTGTGTGTGAAAATGCAGCTCAGAATATGTATAGTACACAAAGTGCTTGAAAGTAAATGCTACACCAACTTGGTGTTTGAATTGCAGAGACCACTGCAAGTATAATAGATCCACTTGTGAGCTCCAATTTCCAGCCTTCAGCAAGGGCCTGTGAGGCTGTCTTCCCGAGGGTCGGCCCTGTGGTGCTGGGGCAGCCTTCCATGAGTGCCTGCTCCCCAGTGACCCTGACTGCCCAGTCTTAAGGGATCTGAGATGATTAGGAAAACCAGAAATGGTTATTGTAATCTCTTGTGTGGCTCGAACAAGGTAAGGGCAATGAAATGCAGTTATTCCATTATTTTCCTTCCTTTTTATTTTTCTTTCTCTTCTTTTTCTTCTTTATTATTATTAACCACTCCCCCTCACTCCCCCTACTCCTTGCTTTTGACAGAATATTGACTAGGAACCAGAAGCCCATTTCTGCTTAGCCTTAAGGGCAGCTGTTTACACAGCAGCAGTGTTACATAGGTTTACTGTGTCGTATGTCTGTGTAACACTGGATTTGGATCTTGTATTTAGCTGCCAGAAGTGACTGTGATGAAGTAGGAGAGATAAACTGATAGATTGGCTGCCAGAAAGATGTTGGGAATCAATCAGATAAACAGGGTAGAGAAATAGCGTGCTGTTTTCTAGTGATAATAAAACCAGCCGCTTCTGGTCCCTGCATTCTTAAACATAATTGCTGTGGTAATAATGTCCAAAATAAGCAAATGAAAAAACATCATGGGAGCTTTTCTAATTGCAGTTGAGATATCTTTTTCCCTTTTGCAATAGAGATTCATCTTTTGGAAGCGAATATTTTTATAAATTTGTTTTACTTCTTCCAGTGCCTACTTACATAAACAAATGAAATTAGAAAGAGACCTGCTTTCAGAGGAATTTATTCCTCTTTCTTCATCTTCTCACAGGCTTCAGCTATTTGATTTGGTGAAATATCTCTATTGCCACCATGTCTCACCTACAAAATAATTGCTAATTTTTATGAAGAAACAAGTTTTAGGGTCAAGCCTGTATTATTGTCAGATGATTAGCAGAACTAGTTTATCTTAGTGTCTTCCCCTAAGTTTCTCTCCGAAGATTTTTGGAATTTTAATCTCTATTTCTCTTTCTCCCTAGATAGCACTTGTAGTTTTATTATCATAATTTAGAATTCTTGTCCTTTAGTGTTTAACTTTAAAATCCATTGCTTCTCTTTACCCAGGACTTTAAGATCTGGTGCAGATTCTTAAGTCTGTATGAAAGGTACAGATGTAGATTTCAATTGGGTGCAGTAGAGTCAGGATTAAGATGACAGTAGGAGAGTCATTTAGAATCACACCTGTGGAGTTAATTATATGGGATGAGAGACTAGTCCTCTGTCATATATTTTCAGTATACACAAATCACTTTCTTTAGGTTCCCTCTTAAAATTTTTGTGTCTATGAATGTGTCGGTAACATATGTAGTAGTTAAATCACTTAATAGCAAGCTTGGTAGAGTAGCAGCTATGGAAAACAAGAAGATGATGCCCACACTTTTAATTATATGCAATAAAGGCTTTTTGCCTGAGGAAGACCTTCCTGACTGCTGGAGGTTATAGTTCAGAAGTTAACCTTGTGCCATTATCCTATTGGCGAGAAGCTGGTGTATTTTTCCCTTTTTGCCACACAGCCCTCCCACCTGACCTTTTAAAGATTCTCCATTAATATCAATGGAGTAGACAAAACTAATTATAAAAACAATGAAGGGGGCTGGGCGTGGTGGCTCATGCTTATAATCTCAGCACTTTGAGAGGCCAAGGTGGGCAGATCACGAGGTCAGGAGATCGAGACCATCCTGGCTAACATGGTGAAACACCATCCCTTCTAAAAATACAAAAGATTAGCCAGGCGTAGTGGCACGTGCCTGTAGCCCCAGCTACTCGGGAGGCTGAGGCAGGAGAATCGACTGAACCCAGGAGGCGGAGGTTACAGTGAGCCGAGATTGTACCACTGCACTCCAGTCTGGGTGACAGAGTGAGACTCTGTCTCAAAAAAAAAAAAAAAAAAAAAAAAAATGAAGGGAATGTTGCACACTCATCGATCTATTTGAAATGAACTGCAGTACAGTAAGTCTTCCAAATGGGCTTCTGTTCTCGGCTACCGCTATAGCCACCCTTTTAAAGATATATAAATATGAAAGGGTTAATAGGAATTCAGTAATGCTCTTGCCATTGGGTTGTCCCTTATTGATTGTAGTTTTAGAGCTGTCACTATGCCATTCAAAATTCCTTCTGTCCCCTTTTAAAGTCAGTTGTACTGGAAGATGATAAATAAATCTGTTGCTTTCCTTTTTCCCCTAGCTCCTTCGAGAACTCATAGAACGAAAGACCAGCTCCTTGGATCCCAACGATCAGGTGGCCATGGGAAGGTAATCTAGATTTGCTTTCTGTTCATGCAAACAGCCAATCTAATAATTTCTCCTCTTGAGTCCCTTTAATTCTACCTGCAAAGCAATGATTGGTCCTGTACCTACTGAAGTTAAGCAAGATAATAAGAGCTAGAAAGACAATGTGACCAACTGTTTACCCTACATTGCCTTAAGTGCAATTTGAAAAGGAATTATAAAACACCTATGTGTTTATTTTTAGAGTTTATTTTCCGGAGCTTTTCTTATGCTCTTTGCTCCCTGGTTTGCGTTGTGATTGTATCCATATCAATCTGTTGACCAGTGGATACAAAGCAGCCACCCAAATGTGTGCTCTCAGCTGTCAGAACACGGCACTTTGCACAACAGGTTCCTTGCTCTCAGTCGAATCTGCTTTGTTAGAGTCTGCCCTAATTTAGACCTCCACCCCTTCAGTAAAAGCTTCAGCACAATTAGAAATGGAACGTGGCAGCATTACCCAGATGTCGGGTTAGAATGTAAAGTAGTGAAGGAAGGCTCTTGTGTGTATGCTTCATCCTGTGGTTGGAAAATAAAAAGTGCATTTAGAGTGCTACCTAATGAATAGTGTACATTTAAATAGCCATGAGTCATAATTTGCAAAAGCATGAAAGGAAACAAAAGCCGAAAGTGCCAGAATGGGATTCTAGGCAGAGCAGCCTTTCGAGAAGCAATGGAAAATTTGTGTTGATGAAATAATTTTGAGTAAAATATTTGAATTTTATGGTAGGATGTTGTTGATACTTCGTTTATCTCTGGAATGTTATGGAGAGCTGTTCACTATAAATTTAATGTGATAGAGCAAATTGCATTTAAGTGGTGATTATATTGTACATTTATCTGACTTTACAATAAAATAGATTATGGTAATTAAGATTATATTAAGATTACAGTAATTGGATTTCCCTAGATTTTTTTTTTCTGATGTTGAGTTTTCGTTACATAAATCACGTAAGATGACTAGCTGCTGCTGCTATTTCTCCTTTTTCTTTTTTTCACTTTTGTTCATATGAGCAATTCATGAAGATTTTCTTAGCCTAGTATCCCTTATTGAAAAATTAATTCCTTCTTATCTAAAATGACTGTAGAATATGTGACTCTTTTTTGGATTCTGATCCAAACAGGCCAACTGTAAAATTGAGACATTCCAGGAAATGTGAAGACTGACTGGATATTTGATAATAAAGAATTATTGTTGACTTTTTTTTTTTTTAGATGTGGTAATGGTGTTGAGATTATATTGAGAGGAGAAGAGTCCTTGTCTCGTCTCTTGTATAGCAACATGTACTGAAATATTTGTAGATGAAATGAAAATTAACAGTTTAAAACAAGTAAAACAAATATAAACAATTTAAAACAAATAAAAACTAGTATCAGTAGTGGATAATTATTTAAAAATTAGCAAAAATTTGGAAAGCACGAGAAAAAGCACTGGAGGATTACCAAAGGGAAAGTTAGATTTAAAAAATTCATACACTCAAACCAACCAGCAGTTGCAACGTTAGTAATAGAACATGCTGCATAGCTTAAACATTAAAAAGAAACCCAAGCAGCTATGCTCAGTTTGATGGGTCTGCCTGCAGACTGGTAGATTTAGTGCTTGTCACAGCAACTTCAAATACTAAGGAGCATTGTTAACCAAATTTGCTGTAGAATTTCCCAGTTGCCATTTGTTTTTTACCATTGCACAAATCCTGTTCAATTGATTAGTCAGTCTGGCCCCAAACTAGCTTGAGGAACTTGATGTAGGTTGATGATTTCTTTCTGCAGGGTTGTTAGTAAGAAAAATTCCAATTTGTCAATATGTATAACTATTTCTGTTAGTGATGGTGCATAACATTGTTCGTGAATTTTCCAGGCAGTGGCTTGCAATCCAGAAGTTGCGAAGCAAAATCCACAAAAAAGTAGATAGGAAAGCCAGCAAAGGCAGGAAACTTCGGTGAGTTACTTTTTGGAAAAATGTCAACATATATTGTATGTGTATCTCTTCTCTTGCATTCGGGCTGTTAGGCTATGTTTTCTTTTCTGCTGATGATTCTGTTTTTAAGGATCAGGAAAATAATTAAACCAATATTTGAAGGTTTGTCGCAATTCAGGTTTTCTTATTCTAAGATGGAAATATAGTTCCATTGACTTTTGTGCTACTGTTGTGAATGGATGGGTGAAATAATGTATGCATTCCTTGGAAGAGAAAAAATAAGAAAACAAAAGTAAGATAGTTGAAATTATATTAATTTTAATAATTTATATAGAATGATATAAAAATATTACGGCCAGGCACAGTGGTTCCTGTACTCGGGAGGCCGAGGCAGGAGAATCACTTGAACCCGGGCAGTGGAGGTAGCAGTGAGCCAAGGTTGCGCCACTGTACTCCAGCCTGAGCAACAGAGCAAGACTCCATCTCAAAAAAATAAAAAATAAAAATGTTATTGTCTTATTGGTCCATTTTCATGATGCCATATGTGCACACAGTATGTTAAAAAGACATAAATGAAGGACTGCAGGGAATGTTAACAAAGTTATTAAATGAGATGGGAAATAAAATGTTTATGGGAAAATAGAGAAATTTCTGACTTAGAAAATCCTCCCCTGTGAGCCCTTTAAGGAGTTTTATAAGGGTACAGATGAGAAGGAGCAAGAGTAGAACCTGGCATCGCTATACTTTTAGACTTGGTAACTGTCGTGTCTGTGTGTGTGTGTGTGTGTGTGTGTATGTGACACAATATCATCACACAAAGTCTCCGTATCAAAGAAACTACCTGTAATTCAGGTGCACACTGAGAAAATCGTAAACTTGTGTTAGGACAGTTTTAGGCAGACAGTTAATCCCACATCCTTTTTAGAACCTACCTATCATTAAATTCCCTTTAGACAAATGTGAGTCTATCTGATTTTTTAAAGATCTTCAGAGAAGTAGATTTCTCAATTACTTTAATTAACTTGTTTTAGTATTTAACAAAACTCATCAGGAAATGCTTATTTTTCTTTAACTTCACAAAAGTACAAAGTATCATCAACTTTGGAAAGTATCATCCTTTGATTTAGTGTCTCTTTTTTTCAGTCTCAGGTTAAATTGTTATAATTTTTTTTTTTTTTTTTTTTTTTTTTTTTTTTTTTTTTTTTTTTTTTTTTTTTTTTTTTTTTTTTGGAGACGGAGTTTCGCTCTTGTTACCCAGGCTGGAGTGCTATGGCGCGATCTCGGCTCACCGCAACCTCCGCCTCCTGGGTTCAAGCAATTCTCCTGCCTCAGCCTCCTGAGTAGCTGGGACTACAGGCATGCGCCACCATGCCCAGCTAATTTTTTGTATTTTTAGTAGAGACGGGGTTTCACCATGTTGACCAGGATGGTCTCGATCTCTTGACCTCGTGATCCACCCGCCTCGGCCTCCCAAAGTGCTGGGATTACAGGCTTGAGCCACCGCGCCCGGCTGTTATAATTTTTTAATTTCCAAATCTTCATGGTTCTCTAGTTTCATTTTTAGAGGTTAAGAACATGGATTTAAGAGGCAGACTGCCTGAGTTTGAATCCCAGCTTTGACGCTGATTAGTAGTTACTTTGGGCAAGACCCTTAAACTCTGCTAGTTTCTTCATGTGTAAAGTGAATATGACAATATACAAGCCTTGAAGGGTTGTTGTGAGGGTTAAATGAATAGTGTATGTATGGCTGTTAGAATAGCGCCAGGTACACAGTAAGCACTATATAAGTGTTTGTTGCCATTATTACTGTCATTACTATTGCTATCAGTACTCCAAGGTTGAATTTGTCTCTTTTCCTAGTGTTCATTTATTTGCTTACTGACATGTCTCTTCTGTACCTGTCTCCCCCCCCACCCCCAGCTCCAAGGATTTAAAGAAGAATGTTACTAATAGTACTTCATAGGTGACCAGATTAGATGATTACCTTATTCTTTATTTTTGGGATCAAATTTTTCTCCAATACTGTACTTTTAAAATTATAATTTTATGAGGACATAAATGTTCTGTAGAAGGAGGAGCTCAAGATTTCAAATCACCAGACTTGCGTTCACATCTTGGCTCTGTCTGGCAATATAATTTTGGTTGTTCTTTATTCTCTGGGCCTCACTTTTCTCATTTACTGAGTAGAGATAATAATCCCTGCTTCAGGGATTTGGTATGGAAATTAAATTAAATCATGTGTAAATATCTGGTACATAGTAGGCACTCAGAAATGTTCATCAGTTTGAAAGAAAAAAAACAGGATTTTTTTTAATAGCAACTGCTTTTTATATTAATGAATTCAACTAATTTCATTAAATTGTTCATTACAGGTATGTGTCAATGCAATTAGATACCTTTGCTTTTTCAACATTTTGATAGCAGTGGAGATTCCCATACATTCCCATATATCCAGAGGTAGTAAAATCTTATTCTGGCAACAGTCAAGCAAGAGGCATTGTTTTTAAACAGGGTTAAACATGAAAATATAATAAGTAGTTTTAGTGTCCGTCTCCTTCCAAGAAGATGGACATTAGATGGTAGGTAAGACCCTGTCTGCCCTCAGGGACATTCGCAGTCATCCGTGGTATCTGTGGAGGATTGGTTCCAGGATGTACAAACAGTCCCACACCCCCACCCCTGCAGATACCAAAATCCACGATGCTCAAGTTCTTTATATAAAATGACGTAGCATTTGCATATAACCCACACACATCCTCCCTGTACTTTAAATTATCTCTAGATTACTTGTAATACCTAGTCTAGTAGAAATGCCATATAAATAGTTGTTACACTATACTGTTTAGGGGATAATAACAAGAAAAAAAATTGGGACATGTTCAGTACAGACACAACCATTTATGTCTTAAGTATGTTTGATCCGTGGTTGATTGAATCTGTGGATGCTGAACCTGCAGATACAGAGAGCCAACTAGTCTGGAGAGGGTGGCAGGCCCTTGCCGACTGAGGTGCTGTGTGGGAGCTGCAGCAGTAGAAATAACCCTGCTCCACCCTTGAGGGATGCAGACTGCTCTGGAAGACTTGCACAAGATATGACATCCTCACTGAGCCTTGAGAAATTAGTAGGCATTTGCCCAGTGAAAGCAAAGAGAATGTGTACAAAAAGGTTTGTAAGCTTGAGAGATTGTGGGTTCCATTTTGGAAACGCAATTATTTTGTTTTGGCAGAGACTTTTGTAGCAAACTGAGATTTGAACTAATTGGTCTGATTCCAGACCTGTTCTTCTAACCTTCTTCAGTGAGTTGTTTCACTGGCAGGACCAACTGGCCTACATAGCCACCAAAAGTGAATATGTGAGAATAGCAGGAGTGAGGCTACATGCATGGGTGAGTGCTAGATCATGGCCATGTTAAGAATTTTGGGCTTTAGGCTGGGCGCGGTGGCTCAAGCCTGTAATCCCAGCATTTTGGGAGGCCGAGACGGGTGGATCACGAGGTCAAGAGATCGAGACCATCCTGGTCAACATGGTGAAACCCCGTCTCTACTATAAATACAAAAATTCAGCTGGGCATGGCGGCGTGTGCCTGTAATCCCAGCTACTCAGGAGGCTGAGGCAGGAGAATTGCCTGAACCCAGGAGGCGGAGGTTGCGGTGAGCCGAGATCGCGCCATTGCACTCCAGCCTGGGTAACAAGAGCAAAACTCCGTCTCAAAAAAAAAAGAATTTTGGGCTTTATTCTGTAGACTGACTCATTGAAAGATTTTAGAGAGAGGAATATTGTTATCACATTCACATTTTAGAAAGATAATTGGCCAGGAGCGGTGGCTCACACCTGTAATCCTAGCACTTTGGGAAGCCAAGACAGGCGGATCGCCTGAGGTCAGGAGTTCGAGACCAGCCTGGCCAACATGGTAAAACCCCATGTCTACTAAAAATACAAAAATTAGCCGGGCGTGGTATTGTCTGCCTGTAGTCCCAGCTACTCAGGAGGCAGAGGTTGCAGGAAACAGAGATCGCGCCACTGCACTCCAGCTTGGGCGACGGAGCAAAACTCCGTCTTTAAAAAAAAAAAGATAATTCTAGGGGATTTTCTATAAAGGACTAAAAAGTTATGAGAGCAAGGCCTGGAAGGAATAGGAGATGACAGATTGAGAGACATTTATAAAGGTGAGTAGTTATTACTTAGGAGTGGCTGCCCATGAAGAGGTAAAAGAAAGTGAGAAGGCTGCAGTGACTCCCAGGGTTTCAGGGAACTGGATAGGTCTTGGTAGTAATCACTGAGATGTATAAGAGATAGGCTGCAAGAAGAAAATCTTTTTTTATTGTTTTTTTGAGGGAGGGAGAAGATTCAGTTTCTGAATATGTTGAAGTTTGACACAACCTTGAGAAATCCAAGTTGAGATATTTTTTAGTTGATAGAAGGATGTAGGTGTTTATTAGTTGATAGTTTGGCAACAGTTTAATTGCTGTTTCCCAGGAAGATACAGTGTGACAAGAATGCAGAGTGACAAGAGTAGAACCCTGAAGAATGTCAACATACGTGAGATAGACAGGGTGAAAGAATCCCATAAAGAATGCTGAGGAACAGTGGCCATTGAGGGAGGAGGGCAGGGGGAAGTTAGCGACAGCAGTGAATACAGGGAAGTGTTTAGTAAGGGGTCAGGAGTGCCTGGTGCCTCAGACAAATCACCAAGGGCAGCATCGTTTCATTTGTGATCACATTTCTTCACATGAAATGCCTTTGGTTCCTGAAGAATTCCAGAAACTGCAAACTAAAACTGCATGCTTGAAAGGCCTCTAGAACTTCTTCGTAAACTTTTACTGCCTTGATTGGTTTGTTTCATAAAAGCCTTTTGGAATCAAATTGATGTGCCATCAAAAGGTCCTATACCATTCCAGCTATTAAATGTAGAGAGGATGAGAGAAATAGAAAACCACCACTAGGGAAACCCCATAGTAATATTTTTTGCAGGCAAGGTCCACCAATAGATGATAAAACCAATGGGCAAAAGTTTGAGGAGAGACTGTATTTGTATGGTCTCTAAGTATCTCCCTCAAGATATTTGTCCATTACAAAGAGAAACATCGTGGCTTTACAGTAATCTAACAGATGCCACCTTAACCTAGTGTTCAAGATGAACAGCACCAGTAAAAAGACATGTCTACACCCCTCTGTCTTCAGTAGAAGGATACAACGTCATTTCTGTGGTATTCTTGCCAAAAATGCCTAACCTTAATCTCATCATAAAACCAGCATACAAATCCACATTGGGAGACACAATACCAAATAACTGACCAGTACTCATCAAGTGTCAAAGTAATGAAAAAACAAGGACCGAGAAGCTGTCATAGATTGCAGGAGACTAGGGAGACATCACAACTAGGTGTAATGTGGGGTCTCAGGAGCCTAAAATTATTACAGAATAAAAAGGTTTTAACGTCATAGATAAGTTCATGTATGTTGAATTGGTTTGGGTTTTGTCATCTTGTACTCACCTGGCTCTTCTTGAGACCGTAAATGTGAGGAAGTGGTCAGAATCAGAGTAGTCTTTACTCATAGCAATAGTGTAACAACTAACATCTCCAGAACTCCCAGGTCAGGCACTGCTAAGCAATTTACATGCAGAGGCAGAAAGAGCACAAGCCCTGGAGCCCACTGCCTAGGTTTGAAAGCCGACTTTTCATTTCCCAGCCTTGAGACTTCAGACAAATGACTTTACATCTCTGTGCTTCAATTTCCTCATCTGTGAAAGGAATATAATCATAGAAGTGACATTTCTTAGGGTTGTTATGCAGATTAAACGAGCTAATTCATGTGAAGTAACATCCCCAGCGTTACATAATTAGTAAGTAGCAAACTGGGATTTGAACTAATTGGTCTGATTCCAGAGTCCATTCTTCTAACCTCTGGATGTTGAGTTGTTTCACTGGCAGGACCAACCCTATAAAGGCACCACAATTACATCTTGGCTACCTTAGCATTCTTTCCTAAAGGGTTAAACCAGGGGGCCCCCCAAGCTAGATGAGAATATTATAAACAACTTTCTTGAGTTAGACTTCAAGAACAGACAATGTATGGCCAGCTGTCATTGCTGATACTAGGTCCCACCATTGAGTAATTTTTACTCTTTTTTTGTGATAGGGTTGTATATATAAGACTTAGAAATGTTGTAGCAAAGATTAACATTACCTTCTGGAAACAGTTTAAATAATAGCACATCATTTGTTTAAATGATACAGCTTGGTCAGACTTGCTAATTGGATGCTAGAAAATAACCTTTAAAAAATTTGGGTTTTTGGAAATACAGTAATTATAATTATTGATTGTCAGTATTCTACTCAGCATTACATATAAGTGGATTTGGTTATGATTTAATCACAAATCCTAATGTAAATTGATCAAACTCCCAAGCCTTTAATAATATGATGTCTTACTTTCTTGGGTCTGTTCTTCCACAACAAAATATATTTATCTTTTCTTAGTATAGCTGGTAAAAGGCAATTTAATATTAAAACATGCACCCATTTTCAGTGCACTGAGATTAGAGGAATCCATTGCACTAAGTATACTAAATAGTCTTTAATCTGATTTCTTCATAAAGCCTGTATTTCATCATGTAGTTTTAATAGTTATTGATGATATTGTATTTAATGTAAAGATATTCTATGGAGTATTTCCATCTAATAAAAATATTAATGTGTATTATATATGCAGTTTTAAATGTTCTAGTAGCCACATTAGAAAAGTAAAAAGGTGAACTTAATTTTAATAGCTAATTTCATTTAACTCAATATATAAATATTTTAACAATTTACTATTTTAAGAATTATTAATGGCTGGGCATGGTGTCTCACGCCTGTAATCCCAGCACTTTGGGAGGCCGAGGCGGGTGGATCATGAGGTCAAGAGATCGAGACCATCCTGGTCAACATGGTGAAACCCCGTCTC
>NW_016107436.1:4565930-4568310 GCF_001604975.1 Cebus imitator
GCTGAGGCAGGAGAATTGCCTGAACCCAGGAGGCGGAGGTTGCGGTGAGCCGAGATCGCGCCATTGCACTCCAGCCTGGGTAACAAGAGCGAAACTCCATCTCAAAAAAAAAAAAAAGAATTATTAATGACATGTATTCTTTTTTTGTCCCAAGTCTTCAAAATCTGGTTTGTATCTTAATTACAGTACATCTCAATTCAGACTAGTCACATTTCAAATGCATGGTAGCCATGCGTGGCTAGTAGCTACTATATTGCATAACACAACTGTAAGGTATAGTTCACAGTCTTTGTCCACACAGCCAAGAATAGTAGTTATACTTTCAGATGGACACTGAAGTTTAGTGAGGCCTAAGGACATTAAAATATATATGTAATTAACAGTATTTTTGCTTTATATTTAACTAAAAAGGTTGTTCATACATTGACACAACTTTTGGGAGGGCATTTTGACCTAGTCAAGTTTACATATACATATCTTTCAACTCAGCAATTTCACATCTAAGAGTAATGTTTTGGCTGGACTCAGTGGCTCATGCTTGTAATTCCAGGGAGGCTCAAGTGGGAGGCTCAAGTGGGAGGATTACTTGAGCCCAGGAGTTCAAGACCAGCTTAGGTAAAAGTGAAGTCCCATCTCTTAGAGAAAAAAAAAAAAGTTATCTGTTAGGTATTAGCCAGGCATTGTGGCATACACCTGTATTTTTAGCTACTTGGGAGGCTGAAGTGGTGGATCACTTGAGCTCAAGAGTTTTGGTCCAGCCTGAGCAACATAGCAAGACCCTTCCTTGTCTCTTTAAAAAAATAAAATATATAGAGAGAGTATTAATTTTTTGGTGGTTACCAGAGGCTGGCAAGGGTAGTGTGGAGAGCAGGGGAAGAAGAAAGGTTGGCTAATGAGTATAAAACTATAGTTAAACCAGAAGGAGTAAGTTTTAGTGTTTGATAGCACGGTAGAGCGACTATAGTTATCAAGAATTTATGGTATATTTCAAAATTGCTAGAAGAGAAGATTTGAAATGTACCCGACAAAAGAAATTATAAATGTTTGAGGTGATAGATATCCCAGTGACCCTGATTAGCTCATTACACGTTGTATGTGTGTATCAGAATACTGCATGTACCCCATAAGTATGTACAATCATTATGTATTAATAAAAAACTTTAAAAGTTATATATTTTATAATTAGAAGCTAACAAGCAGACTTCAAAAAAATTTATGTGACTGGACATGATGGCTCTTGCCTATAATCCCAGCACTTTGGAAGGCTGAAGTGGGAGGATCACTTGAGTTTAGGAATTTGAGACCAGCCTGGGCAACATAGCAAGACCCTATCTCTAAAAAAAAAAATTTTTTTTTAAATTAGCCAGGAATAGTGGTGCATACTCTAGTCCCAGCTATTTGGTGGTGGTGGGAGCTGGGAGGCAGAGGTTGGAAGGATGGCTTGAGCCTGGGAAGTCAAGGCTATAGTGAGCTATGATCACACCACTGCACTCCAGCCTGAGTGACGAAGCAAGACCCTACCTCAAAAAACAAAACAAAACGTCACCAACAAAAAACAAGGTGACATAGAGGCCTTTTTTCATTTTATAAAAGTGAAGAATTAGACTGGGCATGGTGGCTGACACCTGTAATCCCAGCACTTTTGGAGGCCAAGGCAGCTAGATAAGTCCAGGAGCTCAAGACCAGCCTGGGCAACATGGTGAAACCCCATCTCTACTAAAACTACACATATTAGCTGGGCATAGTTGTAGGTTTCTATAGTCCCAGGTACTCTGGCCAGTTTTTTTTTTTACTCTTTGTAGAGACAGGGTCTTGCTATGTTGCCCAGGCTGGTCTTGAACCCCTGGGCTCAGGTGATCCTTCTGCCTCAGCCTCTCAAAGTGCTCAGGTTATAAGCATGAGCCACTGCAATGCCAACTGCATGTGTTTTGTGTGTGCTTTGTTTTTAAATTTTCTGTATTTTATGCCTTTTCTATTATTTTTTTCTAGTGTGTGGGGGGTACAGATGGGGTCTTACTGTGTTGTTCAGGCTGGTTTTGAACTCCTAGCCTCAAGCATCCTTCTCCTCGGCCTCCCAAAGTGCTGGGATTACAGGCATGCGCCATCACACACTGCCAATATTACTTGTATATTGGGGAAAATCTTATCAGTGTTATTCTTGTAAAATTTATTTGCTGAGAAAAAGAATTACCTTTAGGAGGCTGAAACTGTGGGTGGTATAATAAATAAATTATTATTATTATTATTATTATTTTATTATTTTATTTTTTTATTTTTTTGAGACAGAGTTTTGCTCTTGTTACCCAGGCTGGAGTGCAATGGCGCGATCTCGGCTCACCGCAACCTCCGCCTCCTGGGTTCAGGCAATTCTCCTGCCTCA
>NW_016107436.1:4568339-4587059 GCF_001604975.1 Cebus imitator
TTTTTAGTAGAGACGGGGTTTCACCATGTTGACCAGGATGGTCTCGATCTCTTGACCTCGTGATCCACCCGTCTCGGCCTCCCAAAGTGCTGGGATTACAGGCTTGAGCCACCGCACCCGGCCAATAAATAATTAAATTATTTGACGTGTAAAAATGTTCCTAAAACTTTAAAACATTATGTATTAAATACATGAAAATATCACATTTTGTTTACGGATAGTGTTTTGTGTTAGTAGAGTTTTTTGGGTTAGAATTTCATTTTTTGTGTATAGAGAAGGCACGTTAAAATGAGTAGAAAAGGATACCCCTTTGAATTATCGTTAGTGTGATTTGGTCTGTATAAGGTCATATATTTTCTAGAGAATTTCAAATATATCATACAAAAAAAACTTTTTTTTTCCAGTTGGTGGGAAATGTAGATGATATAACTTAAAACTTCGTAGTACCTAGATTGAAGATCTAGGAATCATACTTACTGTGAACTCAGTTGTGCTTCTCCATTTAAAGATAGGGGAAACAAAAGACCCCATGGATTTAGTGCATGGAGATGCTGTGGAATTGCAGATGCCTTTTCTGACATGGGGAACTAGTGTCAGTGAGTGATGGTGTTGGTGAGGTGTTGCATTCAGATGCTGTACCACTCACTACCTGTGCTGCTGCCAGGAAATGACTTTTATGACATCTATTAAAATGAAAAATGCTTAAGATATATGTAGAGGAGGAAAATGAGGTAGTCAATTCCTCATTGTCTTTAGTCTGGAATAATATTTAAGGATTGTATATTGTTCAGCAGCACAAGTGCACCTATTCTTTTTTGGAGCTGTGATATAAATGAATCTGTGTTGAACTGTCATTTACAGTAATCTGTTTCAGACTTTTCTCCTGTAGCATTAAGGAAAAAGAGGGAAATGTAGCAGTCACCCCTACATATTCGTGAGTTCCACATCTGTGGTTGCAACCAACCATGGATTGAAAATATTCAGGCATGGGGAAAGGATCGTTGTGCTGTACCTGTGAACAAGTGCAGACTTTTTTCATGTCGTTATTTCCTAAGCAATACATTATAACAACTATTCACATAGCATTCATATTGTATTAGGTATTTTAAGTAATCTAGAGATGAGTTAAGTATGTGGAAGCATGTGTATAGATGACATGCAAATACTATGCCATTTTACATATGGAAATTGAACATCCATGGATTTTCGTATCCATGGGGATTCCTGGAACTATTCCCTTACGGATACCAAGGGATGACTGTAGTTGGTCATCCAACGACAGTGCTAAGTGCCTATGAATTTTTTTCCCTATCCCACTTTGTAGCCAAATGTTGTAGTGATCAGTTCTGGAGTTTGTTAACTCATGGAATGTTTTTCCTTTCCTAGGTTAATAGTTACTAATGTTGCTGCCTGTTTGCTTCCTGCTTTATTTAGGTTTCATGTCCTTAGCAAGCTGCTGAGTTTCATGGCACCTATTGACCATACTACAATGAATGATGATGCCAGGTGAGTAATGGATTAATTATGTGTCTCAAATGGCTTCATGACAACCTGATATTGACCTGTTCTACAGCCTTCGCCCTCTCCATTTCTTCTTATCAGTTAACCATTTGTCATTCTCATCGTAGTAAGGGTCACATCTCTTCACCCTCATAGTTACTATAAAACCAAACCAGAAACTCGTATAAACCTCAGTGCTGCCTTTGGTGGTTTGTTTGTTTTTCCTGTTTTGTTTTGAACTTTAGCCCACCTGCCTGGGACATCTGAGCTCTCTAGGACAGGGCGGGTGGCCCATGTGCTTGCCATTTCTACTTGCAGCTGTTGTGCATATTCTTTCCTTTTGAAAGTGGCTCTAGTGACTGCTCTGGAGATGTGCATATGTTGTATTTGTTGGGGATTGTGAATGTTTCTACAAAAGATGTATGTACTGGCCAGGCATGGTGGCTCACACTTGTAATCCCAGCACTTTGGGAGGCCGAGGTGGGCGGATCACCTGAGGTCGGGAGTTTGAGACCAGCCCAACCAACATGGAAAAACCCCATCTCTACTAAAAATACACAATTAACTGGGTGTGGTGGGGCATAACTGTAGTCCCAGCTACTTGGGCAGCTGAGGCAGGAGAATCGCTTGAACCTGGGAGGTGGAGTTTGCAGTGAGCCGAAATCATGCCATTGCACTCCAGCCTGGGCAACAGAAGTAAAACTCCATCTCAAAAAAAAAAAAAAAAAAGTGTCCTCATAATATTACTATTCAAAGATAACCTTTTTAAAATAAGTTTCTTCTGTATGTATTAATTGGCATTCTATAATGAAGAGCTCCCTCTTCTCCCTCATTTACCGTTTATTTATTCATTTCTTTTAATATGGACTTGTGTTTTCCTATTTTATTCAATGGGTTATATTTATTTTGATGATAAAATTGTCCCAGATAGTGTAAGTGCCTTCAAACTGGCTTGTGTCCTTCAAAGTTGTCTTCAGTCATTCTTTGAATACTTCCTTATTTTCTGGCACAACAAGATATTTAAGGCTCATTTTAGACTTTCCATCTTCCAGCCCTGAAATCAGTCTTTCTTGAAGGAGCCCTGGTTCTGTTTAGTAGTGCTTTTTAATGGTATTTAGAAACCAAGATCTAGGTACTGGGGGTGCTCCTCATTAGTGAGTATTGTTATTTCTAGGCCCTGTCAGCATACCGAGATAGAAAATGTATGTGTATACATTCACACATACACAGAAGACAGCCGCTTTGAACATCTCACAGTATTTCATTCCAGTTTTTATAAGTTCCCTTTCAGTATGTTCCTGTTTTTCTTTTTTGTATAATTGAAATTATATTTGGGAAATATTTTATATGCTGAGAGCATTTTCATGTCATTAATTTAAAATTTTTTAATGACTAAATAATATTGTTACAATATTTATTTAGCCATTCACTGGTTGTTGGACATTTAAATGGCTTTTAATTGTCATTGTTGTAAATAATGCTGTGAGGAACATTTTTAAACATATTTACCAAGTGAAATTATTGATCATAATAAAGGCACAGGTGGTTTTTGCTAGTTTTATCCCTCAAACTACATATAACCTTTTTATTTAAGAGTATTTTGTTTGCTACCAAATGCCATCAGATTCCCCTCCTTGCCTGAAAAGTATGAGATCTGCGAATTTTGGCAAACACTATTATTATTTTTTATTTGGTTTATTTAGTGCTTTGAGCACAAAACAGTTTATGGATGGTTCTGAGTACATTTATATCTAGCTTTGTGACCCCCGTCTGCTGTCCTCTGCTTTGCAAGTGCATGTCTAGATATGGCTGTGGTTTTTTTGTTCATTTCGAGATCTAGCCTGTTTAAAAATTGCACAGTAAAATGAGTGCCTCTTAGATTCCCTGTCAGGATGCCAGGAAAAAATGGCATCAAGAAGAAAGCAAAACTAGATTTTGAAAATTAAACCAAGCCCTTTAAGGTTACATTATTATCCCAGGCATAAAATGAAACCTGGTTTAGAAATTAGTGGCATCTTTTGAACATAGCACTATAAAATCATTCAGAAATCAATGGTATGCCTTTCTTTGTTGGAATTTTACTTGAATCCCTAGAGGGGTAGTTTTTCCAGAATCTTATCTATATTCACTCAATTTTTGAAGGTCTACTGTTTGCTAGGAATAAAAATTATTTGAATATGACTCTATTAGGATTAATTTGGGTATGGTCTATAAGAAATATATAACCTGACTACGAAGGCATAAGCAAATGGAAGTCCATCTTTCCGACAGGATAATTCTCGGGGTGAGAGGCAACTGTTGGCCATGGCTTTTGCTTCTCAGTGGTGTTTAGATCAACATCTCTCAGTCTTTCCCCTGTAGTCCCAAGATGGCTGTTGCAGCTTATGCCATCAGACATGCATTCAATGCAGGAAGAAGAGGAAAGAGTTGTGCGAGCCATACCTGTTTGTTTTTAATCAGAAAAGTAAAGCTTCCCCAGAATTCCCTTCAGCAAACTTTTTGTGTTTCACTTGCCAGAACTGTGTTACGTTGCCACTCCAGGTAGAGCAGGCAAGGGAGAAGGGGTTGGGAATGTGTTTGCTGGGTGACAGTGACATAAGGAAAAAGGGCTATTCCTTGTGGACTGATTGCTAATTACCAGCATTGTTCTCCAGCTGGTTTAGCTACTTAAGGAATGTAATAATAGTCTTGTAGCTGGAGAACTGAACATTGTTTTTACCAAAGTGCACGCCATTCTCATTGTGTTTCCTAAGGATAGAGAGACGCGTCCATATCAACTGTTCGTGCTTTTGGTTTGAATAGGCCAGATTAACCATGGGCACAGTAACTAGGCATTAGCTCTCTCTCCTAGTATCAAAACTTTTAGAGCCAGTAGGTATTGTTAACTTTATCTTAAGTAAAAAGGAAGCAGTAATAGCTTGTCCTTCTTTGTTTTTCCTTACTGGAAAAACGAAAGTGGAAATAATCTAGTACCATTCCATCCTGTGTCTCATTTGTACACCACAAATAGGAAGCTTTTATAATTGTTAGAGTATCAATATTACTGCATGCTACTTTTCCTCAAGTAAATAGTTTTGGTTTTCCTAAGTTACACATATATCATTCTTGGTGTGCTGGGGGAGTAGAGAAAAAATTTTAATGATTTTAAGGTAGTAAAGAACTTTATAAGCATGACTACAGGGCCAGAAACTGTAAGGAAAAATATTAATAGACCTGACTACACAAAAGTCATATTGAAAAAGACATCAAAAACAAAGCTAATAGGTAAATGATGAACAAAAAAATCCAGCAGATGACATATTTTTCTACTATGTAAAGAGTTTTTACAAATCTCTAAGAATATCCCAATAAGAATAATAGACACAGCACGTCAACAAGCAGGCTTCAAAATCAAAAAAGAGGGCCAGGTGCAGTGGCTCACACCTGTAATTCCAGCACTTTCGGAGGCCATGGCAGGTGGATCACAAGGTCAAGAGATTGAGGCCATCCTGGCCAACATGGTGAAACCCTGTCTCTACTAAAAAAATAAAAATATAAAAATTAGCTGGGCACGGTGGCATGCACTTGTAGTCCCAGCTATTCAGGAGGCTGAGGCAGAAGAATCTCTTAAACCCGGGAGGCAGAGGTTGCAGTGAGCCAAAATCATGCCACTGCACTCCAGCCTGGGCAACAGAGCAAGACTCCATCTCAAAAAAACAAAATCAAAAAAGAAAAATTTCAAGGGCCAAAAATCAAAGAAATGAAAGTTAATATAATGAGATTTCTTTTTATTATTTTTTTTTGAGACAGAGTTTTGTTCTGTTACCCAGGCTGGAGTGCAGTGGCACTATTTGGGCTCACTGCAACCTCTGCCTCCTGGGTTCAAGTGATTCTCCTGCCTCAGCCTCCTGAGTAGCTGGGACTACAGGCATGCACCACCATACACACCGCCTCCCCTTTTTGTTGTCCTTATTCAGTTAGAAAACATGAAAAGGATTAGTAACACCCAGTGTTGATGATGTAAGGAAAAATGCACTTTTGCATACTGTTGTTGGAAATGTAATTGGCAAAATCTTTTGGAAGGACTAGTTGACATTGTGTTTCCAACTTTTTTTTTTTTTTTTTTGAGATGATATCTTGCTCTGTTACCCAGACAAGTGTTCAGTGGCTCAATCTTATCTCTCTGCAACCTCCACCTCCTAGGTTCAAGTGATTCACCTGCCTCAGCTTCCCGTTGGTCAGGCTGGTCTTGAACTTCTGACCTCAGATGATTTATCTGCCTCAGTCTCCCAAAGTGCTGGGTTTACAGGCATGAGACATCGTGCTTGGCCTTGTTTCTGACTTTTAAATGTGCCTGTTAACACAGAAAAATCTACTTGAAGGAGTTAACTAAGGAAATAGCTATTAATAGTTACCAAATACATTGTGTCAAGGATCTTTATTGCTGTATTATTTGTAGACAAAAAACAATCCAAATGATCAAAATTAAATAATCACAGTAAAATCATTCAATGAATTTATTACTTTTTTTTCTTAGTAGAGACAGGGTCTCACTGTATTTTCCAGGCAGGAATGCAGTGGTGCAATCAAGCTCCCTACAACCTCCAATTCCTGAGCTCAAGTGATCCTCCCACCTTAACCTCTTGAGTAGCTGAGACTAACAGGTGCACACCACCACACTCCACTAATTTTAATTGTGGTAAAATACATGTAACAGAATGTTCTGCCCTTTTGATTTCTTGTTCCCAGAGACACCTTTGCTTATGGTTCTTAGCTTACCCACATCCGGAAGTAGAAGCCCTTTTCTTTTCCTTAGTTGCTCCTTGGTTCCAGGTTTTATCTTTCCACACGTGTGCCTAAATTGGATTACTGCTCAGTGGTTTTGCTGGTGGGGGGGGTGACATATCCAGTTGTGCATCCTTGAATCCCCCCCATATCCCTTTTCCAGTTTGAACTCAGTAAATATGCCCATGTTTGACTTAAATTGAAACTGGAACGTAGCTTATTAAGGGAGAGAGAGAGATCTTTAACACAGGGTATTATCATGGTGGAGAGAGAAATGCTATCTTTAAAAGGATAGTGGTATCTTCATTTTGTTTCTCCTGTTTTGTGTTGTGAATAGTATTATCTTTTAGTTAATTTTTGCTGATAAAAGTTCTTTTCTCATGCTAGGAATTTTTCTCTTTGAGGGATCTATTTAAAAAAAAAAAAAAAGACAACTTTTAAAATGCAAAGTGGCCAAGTTGTGTCCCTGTGTTGCCAAGTTTCCCTTTGGGACATTTCCTTCTAAGTGGACGTTGGACACTGATTTAATGTTTTTGGATCTCCTTTGTTAGTGAAAATGTCATGCAAACCCTGATATTCTGTGTGCTGGTCTAGTAGATCTTTACTCTTCTCCATTATGAGGTTTATAGGTGGTTTGTATTGCATGCCTGATGAGCATTCCTAATATTGAAAGAAAACAAAAGAAAGCCCAATTTGTCTGTGTATTATGTGTTTGCCTGCAAGGGAATAGGTTACCATGAGCCTAAAAATGATCCCTGACTTTGCTAAACCCTTGATACTGTTGACATGGAGCAGCTCATCTCCCAGGACAGCGTCATCTCTAAGAGGCAAAGGACCACTTGATTCTGTAGAAACAGAGCTATCAGTGACCTAAGGAAAAGTAAAGGCTTGGCATCTCATTGGTAGAGAATCCTCTAAGCATAGTATCACCAGCAAGGGCAGATCAGTACTTTGCTTGCACGATTTGTAGGCTGTTGTTCAATTCTCTATTGTAGTTATTCTAAGCTCATCAAGGACCTTTTAGAAACAGTGCTTATATTGCCTCGTGTGAAATCCCACCGCGCCCCATGCTGTTAGACCAGAGGGAGTATGATGTGAATATTAAACGTTCTATGCGGCAGGGTGCGGTGGATCACACCTGTAATCCCAGCACTTTGGGAAGCTGAGACGGGCAGATCACCTGAGGTCAGGAGTTTGAGACCAGGCTGACCAACATGGAGAAACTCCAATTCTACTAAGAATACAAAATTAGCCAGACATGGTGGCTCATGCCTGTAATCCCAGCTATTCAGGAGGCTGAGGCAGGAGAATCGCTTGAACCCGGGAGGTGGAGGTTGCAGTGAGCCGAGATTGCGCCAGTACACTCCAGCCTGGACAACAAGAGCGAAACTGCATCTCAAAAAAAAATTCTGTGCATATATCAGAATATCACATGCACCCCATAAATATATACACATATTATCTATTAATAAAGGAAAAGAAATGCCAGTATTGGATACTAAAATGGTTTGAATCTGTGTCCCAGGCAAATCTCATGTTGAAATGTAATCCCCAGTGTTGGAGGTGGGGCCTGGTGGGAGGGCACTGGATCATGGGGGTGGATTTCTCATGAATGGTTTAGCAGCATTCCCTCAGTGCTGTCCTCATGACAGCGAGTTCTTGAGCGATCTGGCTGTTTAGCAGTGTGTGGCTCCTCCCTGTCCCCACTCTCTCTCTTGCTCCTGCTCTGGCCACGTGAGGCATCTGCTCCTCCTTTGCCTTCCGCCATGATTGTAAGCTTCCAGAGGCCTCACCAGAAGCTGGACAGATGCCTGGCGCCTTGCTTCCTATACAGCCTGTAGAACCGTGAGCCAATTAAGCCTCCTGTCTTAATAAATTATCCCGTTTCAGGTATTTCTTCACTGCGCCTCAAGAATGGCCTAATACAGATGCAGTCCAAAAATAAAAATAAAATAAAATAAATGCAGATGATCTTTTACTATAGTTCTAACAAAGTGAAGAATTTGGGGTTATGGAAATAAGCATCTGCTTTTTGCCTGTGTTTTTGACAGACCCTCTGAGGCAGAGTTTTAAAGAAGTTAATTGTCATTTGTTGTGTGGATATAAGTCAGTAAAATGCTAGTGTGAAAGAGCAATAAATACTGACTGAGACCCCTGAGACAGGAAGAGCTGTGTTCCTCAGAACTGACCACTGACTCAAATTTGGGAAGGGGCATCCGTGTGAACCTGCTCTGTTGGCATGGGATTTGGTTGTCAGGATGGAAAGGGCCTGGTGACAGCAGTCAGCTTGATGCATGCCAAAGAAAATAGGTGTCTGCCTTGCATTAGGTGCTGCCACAAGGAGACATTACTAGATAGATGTAATCCTGGTACTGTCTGTTAAAAGTGTAATTATTGAATTTTTTTTAGTAGATTCCTCCCTCATTCCAAAAATGGTAGCAAGATTAACATTTTGTTGGTACTCAATTCCTTTGCAAATAACTTAAAGAAATTCTCAATATGTACAGCAAGAGTTTCAATTTTAGCTCCCTGCTCTGTCCCCAAAAATAAAAAACCACCTTTTCCACTCCTTTTATAAAGCTGCTGGCATTAAAAAAGAACAAGGAGAGGATCCTTGAATGATAAGTACTGAGCACCAAATACATTATTGTTTTACATCTGGAGTTTTAGAAAAGAAATGTACAAATGTAATCCAGCCTTGTAAAGTGCTTTGTCAACATCACTGCCACGTTGTTCTTGAGATGCCTTGGTATAATAGAATTTGTACAGGCAATTTATCTTTGGCTTGCCATTTTTGTGTATGGGTCTGCACCCTAAATATGGGCATATTCTACCACTCTACTGATGATATTCTTTTCCCCCAGTTGGTAACCCAGAGTTTAGTTAAACCATTTCTTACTCCCCCTTACCTATATTATAGGAATATGCACTGAATCATGGTGAGATAGTCTGGCATAGCTTGTTCAGCATTTGAGAACACATCAGCTAATAACCCCTGAAATACCCTCCATAGAACGTTTTCTGTTGGTTAAAAACTTGCAAGCAAGAATGGTTAGAGTACAGATGTTTTCTCTAAGGCTTCTTATCTCCTAAAAAGACACAGGTTATTCTGACAGGTGAAACAAGACCGGGCAAATATGCAACATTGATCTAATCAGCAGGAACAAGAGCAATGTTTTAACTGGGGCTGCCTTTTACCAGAGTCATTAAAGGCTCCCATTACTCTTTTATTAGAGGTTCCCTCTCTTCCTTATCAGATTACAGAATGAACATAACTCATGGCAGTGATTTGATCTCTTGTTAAAGAGGATTACAGCTTTGCATTACCTCGGATTGACACAGTTTATAATTCGCTTGCTGATTCTCAGGCGGGTAGCACCAGACGTTTGACCCCCCAGCACTGCTGAGGGGAAAGGACCCGCATATATCATCATTAAAGATGGCGGCCAGCATAGAGATAGGGGGCACAGGGCCTTCTTCCTCCAGTAATGTCAGAAAGGACAAAAGAAACACTCTCAAGTTCAAACCTAAGGCTTGGGCCAGCATTTTAAAACTGGGTTGGAAAGAAAACACTGCTGTTGTCTCTTCTCCTTTTCCTGATTTGCTGCTGTTCAGTCTCTTATTCTAGAGAATTTGCATTGTCAAAATGAAGCCTTGGCTCCAAGCAGGAGGTAGCATGATAAAAGCGCATCTTCTAGAAAGAGATTTGTAGATGCTGAACAGATAAATCCTTCCTCAAAATGGGCCTTTTTGACTATAGTTCTCATTTCTGCAGTTATATTCTCGTCGCTTCTTCAAAGGATTATAAATCCTTTTTTCCCCCAAAGGGATATTTTACATTCTTTAAAATGTGTGTAAATGTTTCTCTTAAGGAGTTGTTTTAAAATTTTTATTATTAATGGCTTTCTAAATATATTGCAGTATCTTACAGATATTGTATTAATCACAACTAAGTAACTTACAAGTTACTTGTGAGCGGGTAGGCAATAGCTAAGTTTTTCGACTTGATTTAGTTAGTCATAACTATGTTATTAATATTTCCCACAGTGATCACTGAGCCAACGTTAGATTGCTAAGATACCATTTCTAAGTGCAGTTGTCCTTCGCTCTAATTTATCCACTGTAAGCCTGTCCCCTGTGTCTGATGGGCAATGAAATGACATAGAATAATGACATCATATTTCACTTACTGAGCATTTACTATATGCCAGACATTGCATTAAGTCCTTCACATACATATTCTTTTTTTTTGAGACAGAGTCTTGTTCTGTCGCTAGGCGCCAGGCTAGAGTGCAGTGACGTGATCTCGGCTCACTGCAACCTCCGCCTCCCGGGTTCAAGCAGTCCTCCTGCCGCAGCCTCCCAAGTAGCTGGGAATACAGGCACACACCACCACGCCCAGCTGATTTTTGTATTTTAGTAGAGAGGGCGTTTCACCATAGTGGCCAGGATGGTCTCTATCTCTTGACCTAGTGATCCGCCTGCCTCGGCCTCCTAAAGTGCTGGGATTACAGGCATGAGACACCGTGCCCAACCCATTTTCATTTGTTCCTTATTAAAAAAAAAAAAACAGTGATTGATGTTATCCACATTTTGTAAGAATATTAAGGCGCTCTTGAAGCTCGTCAGTTCGGGACTTGTGGTATCTGCTGTGGTCACGAGGGACGAGCGGCGGCCTGGTTGGCAGCGAGTAGCCTGCAGCATTCGCCCGTGGTTACGATGAGTTTACCCCTCAATCCCAAACCTTTCCTCAATGGACTAACAGGTGAAACTTAAGTGGGGAATGGAGTACAAGGGCTATCTGGTATCTGTAGATGGCTACATGAACATGCAGCTTGCAAATACAGAAGAATACATAGATGGAGCATTGTCTGGACATCTGGGTGAAGTTTTAATAAGGTGTAATAATGTCCTTTATATCAGAGGTGTGGAAGAAGAGGTAGAAGATGGGGAAATGAGAGAATAGCATATTTTGTGGGAAATTTTTTTTTCCTGACCCCAGCCCCTGGGATTATATATATATATATATATGTATTTCTAGACAATAAAGATTTGTTTGTTCTTCAAAAAAGAAAAAAAAAAGACACATATTAGGATGTGTTTAGCAGGGATATTTGAAATGGCCTCATACTGAAAGTTTCCCTAATGTTAATTTTATTAGTTATCTATTGCCATGTAAAAAAAAAAGTCACTCCAAAACTTAGTGACTTCAAATGCTAAACATTATTATCTGATAGCCTTTAAATCAGGAATTTGGGAGTATCGTGGCTGAATGGCTCTGGCTCAGGCGCCTTCATGAGGTTACAAAGGGGCTACAGTGAAGGGATTACAGTCATTTAAAGACCTGGCTGGGGCTGGCATACCCACAGGCAGGCCTCTTCCTGGGGACTATTGGCAGGAGGCCTCAGTTCCTACTGATAGGGGGTCTGGGGACTCAGCGCCTCCCCACACAGGCATCCCCACCGTATTCCGGCTGTTCCCTTGCTTTGATTTTCTCCTTCAGGGATTTCGATTTGCTGTGTGCTGGGTCTTACTTTCCTGTAATGGTTAATATTAGGTGTCAATTTGATAAGATTGATGCCTAGATAGCTGGTAAAGTATTGTTTCTGGGTCTGTGAAGGTGTCGCCAGAGGAAACTGACATTTGAGACAGTGGATTCAGCACCATCCAATCCACTGCCAGAAGGCTAGAACAAAGCAGGAGGAAGAAGGTGGGAAAAGCTGGTTTGCTGAGTCTTCTGGCCGTCATCTTTCTCCTGTGCTGGATGCTTCTGTTCATTCCCCTTGCCCTTGGACATCAGACTACAGGTTCTTTGGCTTTTAAATTCTTGGACTTACACCAATGGTTTGCTGGGGGCTCTAGGGCCTTTGGCCACAGACCGAAGGCTTCACTGTCAGCTTCCCTGTTTTTGAGGCTTTTGGACTCTGACTGAGTCACTACTGGCTTCTTTCCCCCACAGATTGCATATGGCCTATCGTGGGACTTTGCCTTGTGATGGTGTATGCCAATTCTCCCTAATAAACTCCTGTTCATATATACATATGTCCTGTTAGTTCTGTTCCTCTGGAGAACCCTAATGCATTGTCTATCTATCTTCAATATTTGTAATTTTCTCTTTCTTTGAATTTTATTCATCTAAAATTTCATTTCAATTTTTCATAATTTCCTCCTTTTGATCTTCTATTTTCTTTTTGGAATTACTTTTTCTTTCATTTTTTTTTTTTTTTTTTTTTTTTTTTTTTTTTTTTTTTTTTTTTTTTTTGAGAGGTAGTCTCATTCTGTCCTTCAAGCTGGAGTGCAAGTGGTGCAACCTCGGCTCACTGCAACCTCTGCCTCCTGGGTTCCAGTGATTCTCCTGCCTCAGCCTCCCAAGTAGCTGGGACTACGGCACACACCACCACATCTAGCTAATTTTTGAATTTTTAGTAGAGACAGGGTTTCACCATGTTGACCAGGATGTTCTTGATCTCTTGACCTTGTGATCTGCCCACCTTGGCCTCCCAAAGTGCTGGGATTACAGGCATGAGCCACTGCGCCCGGCCTACTTTTTCTTTCATTTCTAAACTTTTTCTGATTCCTGTCAAATCACATTTTGGAGTTTTTCTAACTCTGATTTATGGTTATTCCATGTCTTACATTATTCTTAATGTCTTTTATCTTCTTTTTAAATAGTTACAGTTGCAAGGTTTTATTTCGTTTTGTTTTTCCTTTGAGACTGGGTCTTGTCCTATTGCCCAGGCTGGAGTGCAGGTGTGCCATCATAACTCACTGAAGCCTTGATCTGTTGGGCTCAAGCAATCCTCCTGCCTCAGACTCCCAGGTAGCTAAGACCACAGGCACATGCCACCATGCCTAAGTTTTGCAAATGTTTTACAGAAATGGGATCTCACTATGTTGCCCAGGGTGGTCTTGAACTCCTGACCTCAGGTGATCCACCCACCTTGACTTCCCAAAGTGCTGGGATTATAGGCGTGAGCCACCATGTCCAGCCAATGTAGGGATTTAGAGTAACACATGACACGACTGCTACAGCTATTTTCACAGAATTCTAATATCTAAATATTCTTGTAAATGGTGGTTGTGTTCATTGGTAAAATGTCACTGAGCTGTGCCCTTCATATGTGTGCACTTTGCTCTACGTATATTATAAATTAATAGGAAGTTAACTCCCATGTTAGTCAGGATTCTCCAGAAACACAGAACCAATAGGGGTGTGTGTGTGTGTGTGTGTGTGTGTGTGTGTGTGTGTNCAGTGGGGGGTGGGGAGTTGGGGAGAGAGATCATGGGGAGAAATGCCAGATATAGGTGATGGGGAGGAAGGCAGCAAATCACGCTGCCATGTGTGTACCTATGCAACAATCTTGCATGTTCTTCACATGTACCCCAAAACCTAAATTGCAATGAAAAAAAAGAACATTATTAATACTTTTACATGTTTTCTTATAGAAATTTTTGTGTATGTATTTTATACAGTTATATACATATGTGTTTGAACTTTTCACATTAACTTTATAGTATAAGCATTTTAATGATGTATTTTTAAAAGCATTTTAATAATATAGAATATTATTGTTGGACATTTAGGTTGCTTGCAGTTGCTTTCCTTTATTTTCAGGTAGTGCTGCAGTGAGCATATATATACAGAAATCTACGTTCTAGGTTTTGCTGTGTCTATAGAATAGATTTCTCAAAACAAATTTCTTGAAGAAAAACATTTTTCTTTATCCTTTCTATATTTTTCAAATTTTCTTCCATAAGCATGTACTATTTTTATTATAAGGGAAAAAGATATTGTCTCTAGGAAAGGTAGGTGACAGATGCCTGACTGGCAGAGAACAGAATTACCGAATGACTAAGTAAACTGACTAAATATAGCAGATCAGGATTCAAAGCTAATGATGAGGTCTAAAATCTTTGTAACCAGAATGATAGAACATAAAACCAGGTTTGGGAATCCAGTGATTCACACTCAAATATGTAAACTTTCTAATGATTCTTGATGGGTTATTCTAAGTCATATGACTCCTTTCTTTTCAGCTGAGGCTTATGTCATTTTATCTTTGCTAAGAGGGAAAACTATCTTTTTCCTTTTTCTTTCTTTTTTTTTTTTTTTTTTTTGAGACAGAGTCTTGCTCTGTTGTCCAGGCTAGAGTGCAGTGGTGCAATCTCGGCTTACTGCAACCTCCACCTCCTGGGTTCAAGGGATTCTCCTGCCTCAGCCTCCCAAATAGCTGGGACTACAGGCGTGCGCTATTATGCCTGACTAATTTTGTATTTTTAGTAAAGATGGGGTTTCACCATGTTGGCCAGGCTGAGCTTGAACTCCTGACCTCAGGTGATCCGCCCCGCCTTAGCCTCCCAGAGCACTGGGATTACAAGGGTGAGCTACTGTGCCTGGCCGGGAGAGCTGTCATTTTAAAAACATTGTCTATTTAGTAATGATAAAAGTTACTTATTGCTTTAAAGTTCATAACAAAGGACACCTTATTGAGGACCTATAATGTAGTAGGCAGTGGGCTATAATCTAATGTTTATTTTCTCATGTAATAGTAAATTTGAAGAATATTAACCATTTATTTGTATCATTTGCAGTTCTGTTTTTATCCTTTGCCCATTCTCTTTTTGAGTTTTAGCTTTCCTTTATGAATTTTCTTTGTCTATGAATTCTCTACATTACGGTTATATAACATTTCCTGGTTTTTGTAGATTTTTGCATTTTGCTTACCTGTCAATATTAATGATTTTTATTGGTCACATAGAAGTTTTACTTTTTAACCTAATTAAATACATAAAAACTTTTTGGGGGAATGTTTTTCACTGTTTTGTGATTAGGTAATCTCTCCTGTATCCCAGATCAATTACTGTTCACCTATATTTTATTTAATTTCATCTGATTTTTTTCCTTTCTTTTAATCTATTTGGAACTTTATTTTAATATATTGCTCAATGATCTTCACTTTTTATTTCTACTGCCTCTTTTTTTTCCTTGTAGAGACGGGGTCTTGCTATGTTGCCCCAGCTAGTCTTGAACTCCTGGACGCAAGTGTCCTACCTTGGCCTCCCAAACTGCTAGGATTACAGACATGAGCCACCCCCCCGGCCTTTTTAATTTTCTTTTTTAATTCCCACATAGACTATTACACTAACAGCCTATTAACCAGTAGTCTCTATTCTTATCCGTTCTGTGTTTCATGGCCAGATTCACCTTCCTCAGGTTTCATGCTGCTCTTTTCCTCTAGAGTAAACCCATACTCAAGCCTGCCAGTCAAGGCCATCGATGACCTGTTGCCTTGCTACCTTTCTCCCCTTGTCGCCTATTTCACTCCGTGTTCTGTCCGGAGCAGACACCTGCAATCCCTGGGGCACACTGTCTATTCCGCATGTCCGTTCATTCTGCTCACTTAGCCTGCAGCATCTCCCACCCTCATCTCACTGTCGTTTCCTGTTGAAATACTCAGTCACAAGGGCACCAGCCTTTCTAGGGAGACTTCAGATTCTCCACCCTCACTGAGCAGGTGGCTTTTTCTTCTTTGAACTCATTCTATTTCTTCCTCCCTAACAGTATTTATTACAGTTCACAAATGCACTTATTAGGGTTTTTTTTTCTTTCTAAGAATGTTAACTTACAAGTCAAAGAAGTATGCCTGTGTTTACTGTCATCTTGTATTTAGTATTAGGATTTTATGTTCATGTATTTGGAATAATATATTTTAATTTCAATTATAGCTTGTCTTATATAGCATTTTGTAGCATTTTAGTATTTGCAAAACACTACTTTGAGGTCTTTTTCCAGTTGTCAGCTTTGTCTAAGCTCAGCAACTGCCTTAGTATTCCTGAGCGCGTCATGCCTTCGCTCCTATGCGCTGCCTCCCTGGGAAGGCTTCTTTATGTGCCGTGGTTTCTTTTACATAGTGAAAATAGTCCTCTTGTTCACTAGATTCTTGAGAATAAAATGTTCCTTTTAATTTTTTAATTTCTGAGGACAATTTTAAATGTAATCCCTAACAGATAACTATTTAAATAAACAAAATTTGTGTTTTCACATCTGTGTATTACACCACTATCCCTCAGCATGAAATACAGACATACCTATTTCTGTGCAAACTTAAAAAAAAAGTTGGATAGAGGCTTCCTGTCTGAGATGCTTTTAAAGGCCTCTGCATATGTTTGTTTACAGTTTGCTGTTTATAAGATTATTTTTGCAACTGTCGTATAAGATGAAGATGAGTTTCTTGCCTCTTTTGCTGAAATCTCTCCAAATCATCTTACTTCTTTAATATACTTTCCTCAGCTTCCATGTCACTTTGTCTGGGTCCATATTATATATGGCGTCTACCACCAGGTTGCTTCCTAATTATTCATAGGTTAGGTCTCCATGTGAAAGCATCGCGCTGCTTGAGGGCCAACGCCTTATTTTGTTCTTAGCTCGTGGCCATGTTGGAAAAGCCCCAGAATGAAAGGTTCTACTCTGGGACTTCTCATTCCCAACCCTTTGCTTAGAGGGTTTTTTTTTTTTTTTTGAGACGGAGTCTCTCTCGTTCACCTAGGCTGGAGTGCAGTGGTGTGATCCTGGCTCACTGCAACCTCCACCTCCCACATTCAAGTGATTCTTCTGCCTCAGCCTCCCGAGTAGCTGGGACTACAGGCGTGTGCCACCATGCCTGGCTAATTTTTTGTATTTTTACTAGAGACGAGGTTTCACCATATTGGCCAGGCTGGTCTCAAACTCCTGACCTTGTGATCCGCCTACCTCAGCCTCCCAAAGTGCTGGGATTACAGGCATGAGCCACTTCACACAGCCTTTAAGGTCATTTTTACTTAAGATTGAACCTTGGGAAAAGGTCTCTCAAGATCACTCTTACATTTCCATCACATTCAAGAGTGTAGACCCTAAACTTTGTACATGCTATAGGTTTTCTCCTGCTGTATACTATATACTATAGGTTTCTCCTGATATATACTATAGGTTTCTGTGCTGTTTAAACCAGGTTTTGTTCTAGTGGCCTTCCTGTAAATTATTACAGGTTGAGGATTACCTATGGGGAATTCTTAGGTCCAGAGGAATTTCATATTTCAGATTTTCTTGGATTTGGAAATATTTACATTATTCCAGTTCAGCATGTCTAATATGAAATCTAAAGTGCTCCAGTGAGCATTTTCTTAGAGCATAGTTTGTGTCAGTGCTTAAAAAGTTTCAGATTTTGGAGCATTTCAGATTTCAGACACTTGGATTAGGGATACTCACCATGTAGTTACTATGGAACATGAAGAACACCAGCGGAGCTCTGCAGTGATGTATAGCTTCCAGTCAGTTTTCTGGACTACTTTCAGGATTTGTTTTCTTTAAGAAGAAAACAGTTTTGGAATGGATTCTGTAAGCACATTAACAAAGCATAAAGGCCTAGCTACCTTTTGTTATTTTCAGTGTTGGTATTAAGTGTCAGCTAAGAAAGGATATTTAGATCAAGGACCTTGCCTGTTATACTTGGAGTTCAAGTTGCTGGGAACACCTGGCAATGGGAAGCTCTCACCAGCCAGCCTCGGACGTGAGGTCTTGAAAGAGCCAAAACCACGCCCCATGCCCTACCATCATCTCCCTGGGGAGCAGAACACTTCATAAACATTAATTATTTGACCCCTGCTGGGCGCTTCCACATATAAGGTAAATAAGACTGAAGGCCTTTCTTCTGCAATATAGATTAGGAAACATCAGCCCAGAGAGGGAAATTACTTGATCAGAGAAGAGCAAGCAGGCGTGGGCCCCAGGGTGTTTGGAGTCTCAGTAGCTGACCTGCAGCAGTGGTGGCTGCTGACACCCAAGAGACACAGTCCTGTTCGGTTCCCTTTCTGCTTCTCAGAGAGTGGTGGGGGTTGGGCCTTTTGTCTCTTGTGTGGAATGTGAAATGCTGCAAAGACGAGCAATTGTTCTTCAATGCTTTGTGCTCCCCTATAAGAAAGAAGAAATCAATACACATTTTCTCATACACACACTTGGCAGCGCTCTGCCTCCTCTTCCACAGCTCAGTCCTACAGAGGGAGGCACAGCTATGCAGCCAGACAGACTCTCCAGCGTTCAGGGGAAGAAATGCAAACTGCTCACTTTGCACTTAGCAGTCAGGATTTTTAGAGCCAACCATATAACTGGCTGAGGTAATCAAACTGCTGGCTTCAGGGACTAGTTGGTGAAACTGGCATGGGAGAGACCCTGTTACAGACCCCCTGTTGCAGGCCTGCTCAGTGCTGCTGCCGAAAGCCCACTGGCAGGTGTCTCGGACAAATGCTCCTTTTGCTAAATTTCTCTCTATATTGCAGAGCCAGGGAGGAAGTTCTTTGAAGGGTACTATTAAAAACTAAAAAGTAGGCCGGGCGCGGTGGCTCAAGCCTGTAATCCCAGCACTTTGGGAGGCCGAGGCGGGTGGATCACGAGGTCAAGAGATCGAGACCATCCTGGTCAAC
>NW_016107436.1:4587280-4591144 GCF_001604975.1 Cebus imitator
AAAAAAAAAATCAGTTAATAGGCATACAGTCCAAACAAGAGCCCCATCTCAGACTGGATTTTATTTTTTCATCAGAAAATATGATATCTATATCTGTAATTTTGTCTTACAGCTCGCTGTCATTAAACAGTTGTGTGGTATGTGAATAAAAAAGAATTTGCTACGATTATTAGGAGAAATGGCAGCTTGGGTGTCAGGAGAGCTTTCCAAGACAGGAGATGAGTTCAGGGCTCGGGAGTGTGGGAGAGGGTTGTGGGGTCCTTTGCACAGAGGAGACCATTAGACCTTTAGAGTGTGTGGGGAGTCACCAGGGGAGCATGTCGAGAGCGGGGAGGAAGCCGAGAGCAGAGCCTGGGAGAAGGAAGGCAGAGGAGAGCCAGGAGAACACATGCTCCTTGAACGCTGGGGAGGAGGGTCCTGGCGGAGCAGCTGGCCAGCAGCTGGAAGGGCATGCTCCTGAGGCCCCAGCCGTCCTCTGTGTCCTGACTCGCATTGTGGAGCTGGCACTTTGTATTTGCCCACTCAGTAGTTGCTCTTGTGCACTTAGATTGGTACCGGATTTCTAAGCAAAACAAATCCTCCCAACTTTACCAGAAGTAATAGCAGAGTGCCTTGCTGAAACTCTGTGGGTTGACATTGAATACCCTCACTAATTCCTGCGTGTTTTGGCCCCAGAAAAGTTGAAGTTAAGCTAGAGGTGAGTGATGTATCCTGTGCACCCCCAACACACACACACACAACACACACACACACAGACACACACACCCAAGCCCTGGGTTGTTGGGCAGCATCCTGATACGGATACAAATGTAACTGGAGTGTCAGTCTCACCTTCTGTGTGGTTGGAGGAAGTGATTCACGTCTAAGCAGTGAAGCATCCCCTGGCTTTTAACAGGAGCTGTTAGAGGGGCTGCTGTTTGAACAAGGAGCTTCATCTTCCTGAAGCCAGCAGTCACAAAACCGTAAACACAACACTGGCCAACTCTATTGCGGGGACCGTGGTGGTTTGACGTTAATATTAAACATCTCCAGCAAGGCAGAGAGCTCTGCAGCCCAGCTCCGGAATAAAAATAAATAAAAATAAAGAGAAACCCTGCTAAAAGCAGTGTGATGATTTGTCGTCTTTCCTTTGTGAGGCCATTTGTCTTCTCTCACATCAAATCTGTTATAAAACAGTCAAACTGTGAAAGTGGAAATCATCCCGGGAATATGGAATATTAATGCGCAGGAAGGAGCAGTGCCCCTTTTGTCTGAAGAGTGGCTCCTCCCCCATCCGCCCCCCCCCCTTTTTTTGCAAGTCCACTAAGGTAAATTATTTTTCTTTAAAATAATATGGAAGATTTGAGGCTAGTAGTAGGGATGGTGGAAGTTTGGAGTGTTTTTCTTCCTTTGTGAAAGTGCAGGGGATTTGTAACCAGCTTGAGTAAGGACAAAGCACAGTGAGAGGGAAACCTGTACTCATGCGGTCCCTTCTCTCCCCGTCCCTCTTCCCTCTCCTCCCTGTTCCCCAGCCTCTCAGTTCCTTTGTTTGGGGCCTGAGCCTGCTTCTTGGAACATTTATAAATCTTGAGTCTGTCTGATCTTTAGGAGACAGGCCACAGGCCGCGTGTCACCACGTGTAATTTAGAGCTGTAGGGCTAAAAGCTTTTGCAGAGGTTTGAAGGACCTAGTTCTGACCTGACCAAAAGAACGAATTGGAACAGACCTTCTAGAGTCTCCTTCAAGCACAGGGGAGGATGGTGATGAGAGCAGACGCACCAGGTAATTTATGGGCTCCCCTGACTGGTCGTTGGGTCCACTTAGAAATGAGTCATGTACTGCCACCTTGTGGTAGATTTGGGTGGCTGCGGTTTGGCTGCTTTGGAACCTTGTGAGGAGTTCAGCTAGTGTCCGATTGGACATGATTTGCCTTGTATCTAGATTTAGGTAATTACTGATAGATGAGGGGTGTCTCCGAGTTACTCTTATATTGCTAATTTGATCCTGTTAGAAATAAGTCTTAACTGGAAGAAGGTTGCTTTCTTTCCCCTCTACCTCCTTTCTTTGGTGTGTGATTTTTTTGTGGGGGTTTTGTTGTTCAGGTTCAGTTTGTTTTTTGGTTTGGAGTTGTGACGAGATTTCAGGAAAGAAGCCTGTGATGCTCCTTTGCTTGTTGGGGGACAAGAGGAGAGTGAGGGAGACCTAGTACCGACTTTTTGGCCTTATTCAGAAGTCCAAGTTTTTCTTCTATAGTGATTTTTGTGTTATTCTGACTAAATACTAACTCCTTATAAGTACTGTCTTTTTACGTGGATTACCTTCCCAGCAGTCAAGCCTTCTTGGGGAGCCAAGTTCTTTTTTTCTTTTTTTTCTTTTTGTTTGTTTCGAGATGGAGTCTCACTGTTTGGCCCAGGCTAGAGTGCAGTGGCACAATCGTGGCTCACTGCAACCTCCGCCTCCCGGGTTCAAGCGCTCAGCCTCCCGAGGAGCTGGGATTACAGGCACGCACCACCACGCCCGGCTATTTTTTGTATTTTTAGTAGAGACAAGGTTTCTCCGTGTTGGCCTGGCTGGTCTTGAATCCCTGACCTCAGGTGATCCACTCACCTTGGCCTCCCAAAATGCTGGGATTATAGGCATGAGCCACCATACCCCACCCTGCCTTGAGGAGCTAAGTTCTAATATGTGTTGCCTGTGTGTGAGCCCGTTCCCATGATGTACACAGGGCTGCCCCTACCACATAGCCCCAGGGAGCACAGGGCAATTGCCTGCCATTTGGATCAGTCTGTTTCTCCTTGTAGGTCAAAGAGACACTTCTCAACTATTTTTCTCTCACTTGTAAAGTCACTGATAGAGAGTAGGATGGATTTGGGTGGGGGAAGCCAAATGAGTGATGAAAGGAGGGTGCCATTTTGTCCCTAGTGTTGGTAGGGAGCAGCCATAATGCCTTCACACGGGTTCTCAGCATGTTGCTGTCTCACTCCGTTTCTCATGATTGTAGATGACGATGCCATTTATGCAATGGGGACTTTGCTTCTTGCTCTAAAAACAGTATATTGTCACCAACTTACCAGTGAGGAAGCCAAGATTCACAGGGGCTAAGTAATTTACCTAAGGTCCTAGACCCAGTAAGGACCCAAGCCAACGTCAGAACCAGCTCTGACAGCAGCTTCCAGCCCCTCCGCATTTACGATGCCATGCTGCAGGCCGTGGAATAGCATTCGCCTTGTTCTGTTTAACTATTCAAGATGTGTATTAAGCTGGCTTCTCTGTTTAAATATAGAAGAAAAGAAAGCTGCTGTCCTGTGATCTGTAGACATTTTTAAGAGGAAATTGGAGGAGCGAGCAGCCTTTGCCCTTTGACATGTTGGTCTGCTTTGGTTTCTGACAATTAGAATGAAGGCACATGTTTTATTGGAGAAGGATCCCTTTGTTTGGTGCCATTAGCACGAGCTAAGTGACAGTTGGCAAGCCATCTTTTTCCGCAGACATTTGGGAGGCCCTGGGCGTACTGGCAGATAGAACAGAAGAGAGTGGAGGCCTTGGGAAGACAGAGAAGTACGAATTCAGAGTGCAGGAGAGGTGGAGTCCTGCTCCCCTGGCTTTGGCTCACAAGGGCTACACAGAAATGTTGGGATTGGCTTGAAGGTTCTGAGGACCTTGCTTCTGGAGCTTTGGCAAAACAGAGGGCTCAGAGGAGTGAGTCAGGATGGCAAGCAGGCTTGATCACAGGAGGAATGGAGGGAACGGAGGCCGCTGAACCTGGAAAGGAACAGATTTAGTTAGAGGAGCCGGGCGCGGTGGCTCAAGCCTGTAATCCCAGCACTTTGGGAGGCCGAGGCGGGTGGATCACGAGGTCAAGAGATCGAGACCATCCTGGTCAAC
>NW_016107436.1:4591389-4612774 GCF_001604975.1 Cebus imitator
AAGACATCAGGTAGTTGACGTGCTGCCACAGGGAGTAGTGGCCAATCTTACTTCTCTCCTGGCTTTAGTGGGACAAGAGCCCATGGCTGTGAGCCCCAGAATGGCAGAATTGGCTTCAGCAGGAGGAAGAGTGTGTTTGTGTCTCCCTGGATGGAGTGGTTTGTCAGAGACACACTTAATGCATGTATTCATCTTCCCGATCTAGCTTCTGCTATGCCTTTCATGTCTTTGTAAACCTCCGCAAAATCTAACAAAGTTCAAATAAGCATTCAAATAGTTTTAATTAATTGATTATACCTGTAGTATGTTAGATTTTGAGGCCAGGAATCATATACATCTAGTACATGTTTAAGCTTCCACCACACTAAGCAAATTGTTTTCAAACACAAATGTGAAAAAAGACAGCATCGGTACATCTCCAGTAATTTTAAAAGCATGCATCTGTCATCGGCGACCACACTGGTCAGTGCAGAGCAGGCGTGCACGTGAATCTCTGCACTGACCACATCTGGGCAGATTCTCCTCACAGGGTTTCAGATCAGATCCAGACCCTGCTAGCCATGAGTGCTGCTGTGATTGGAACCCTTTTCTGACTTGCCTGTCATGTGCTTTCTTCATTTCTCTTGAATCTTCGATGTTTATTTGGGGTTGAGTTAATGCAGAAGTGAATGCTACAGCACTTTTGTGTGCAGTGTGGGAGAGGTAGAGGACTAGAAAGGAAAGAAGGGCCAGGACGTTCTGCCATGTGTCTTACATATTTAGAGAGAACCCCACCGCTAAGAAGCAACAAATGAACAATTTTTAATTAGTCAAAGGCAAATTATGTGTACCGTTTTATTTATTTATTTATTTATTTTTAATAGAGACAGGGTTTCGCCGTGTTGCCCAGGCTGGTCTCAAACTCCTGGGCTCGAGTGATCCTCCCACCTCTACGTCCCAAAGTGCTGGGATTACAGGCATGAGCCACCACACCTGGCCTGTGTGTCAGGTTTAATCTGGAAAGCAGCATTATTGTCTCCGCTGGCTCCTTTGGAAGACTGGCATGTAATACTTGCTCGGAGACTGTGCTGTGCTTTGGGAGGCCGCCCAGGCTTCTTCAGGGAGCAGTGGGATGGCCGCACTCTTCCCACTGTCCACCTGTCTTTGGCCACAGGAGTGGGTAGGTACAGCTCAGGAAGGCCTTGGAGGCTTGAGGGTTTCAGGGCCAGTGCAGGAGGAGTGCGGTCTCCTGTAGAGTGGATGGTACAGCTCCTACAGAATCCCCAGTGCTGCAAGCTACTGACCTAGCAAATTGAAAGCCCCACACAGATCATTTGCAGGTTTAATATGCTCCTTTGTACTGTTTGCCAAATGACGTCGTGAAAGACAGTGATCTGTGTTGCGGTTGGGTGAGGAGTGCACATGTGGAACTGAAGGGAACATATTTGGGTCCACGTCCGCGAGAGGCTGCATTCTTATACACATACACCCCCGTTTCACTCAGAGCTTTTAAAACTTACCTGCCACTCAAGTGATTGCAGGTGACAGCCAGCTACCATGTGCATACTTTAAGTCTCTTCAGAAGAATCACATAATAAATAAGCCAAATCCTAAGACACACACACACACACACACACACACACACACACACGCGCGCGCGCGCGCACACACACATGTACATTCTGTCTTTATGGAAAATGGCTGCTAATCCATGATCATTTTTTTTCTAGAAACAGGTTTTATGATAATATAGTAAAAATATTAAATTAGAAAATGCCTCACTAAGGGTTATAAAACCTTACTACACTAGAGATAGGTAATTATCCCCTCTACAGCCTAAATGACAGTTTAAAAGAAATAAAAATGTTAGTGCTCATTACTTGCTTTTGTAGGTTGCAATAAAGGGTAAGTTAAATTTTAATTCAAGGAAGAGCCCCTGCTATCGACCTTCTACCTCAGGTCCAAGTCCTGTTAATTACTCCGGAGGCTGCTCCCCTGCACAAAACCAGCGTTACACGTTGTCGGCAGCGCACCCTCCCACTGCCCATCAGTGTGTGTGTTGGGGGTGGGGGATTACAGATCAGTGATTCACATCTTGGTTCTTAATGTGATAGGGAGCAGGAATTATATATGTTAGAAAAAAAAGTTCATTATGCACATAGCCTTAAGGGGACCTTAGATATGAAAGTGTACACTTACCCTGGAGAATCCGATGGAGACAAGGCCCACCTGGAGGGCTGGTAGTTTAGCTTCTCCACGTGGCTAGATCCCGGTTGGGAAGATGCAGCCAGGGGACAGGTTCCTGCAGGAGAAGGCGGTAGCCCTCGGTCGCATGGCACCTTTTTGTAGCCGCGTCTTTAGTTGGAGTTTTGTTTTTCTTGCGAAGGGGTGAGGGCTATGGACGTGTTTTGCTTCTTTTCAGGATGTCTTTGCCTTTTCCTAAGCACCGAGGCACCTGCCTAGGTTTGAAGGAAGAATTGCTCAGTGTACCCTGCAGCTCAGTCTTCAGACTGGGGTATGCAGAGACTTTCCAAGGGGAGGGTGGACACAGATAGGAGTCAGTCTCTAGGCGTACACTTTCCTAAAACTGTCTGCCCCAGAGCAGGCCTGCGCTGAAGGGCACGGTCTCCTTTTACCCTCGTCCTTCTCCAGCCTTGAAAAGCCCCCCACCAGCCCGTCCTTAAAGTGACAGGGACCTCTAGCTACCACGGGAAAACCTCCAGGGCCTCAAACACAAAGACAGCTGGAAATAAGGGTACAGAGATTAAGAAAGGAAATGCCTAAGGACTAGATGACAAGCCCTGTGCGGGCCGGCTGTTCCTGTGTCTTCATCTGCAGCAGTCGCATGAGAACATGAGTTGAATTGAGTTGTCAGTTGGTTGATCATTTGGTGACAAGTCACTATGCAATTTGTGTGTGTGTGTGCCACATAATTCAGAAAGAATGGAAAGAATCAAGTGGCATTGCTGTGACAGAACTCTATCATTCCTATCTGCTTGTTTATATGGCATTTCTCAGTGCTTACGTCTTCAAAAAAGACCAAAAAATAGGAATGCTGAGCCCATTTCATTCTAGCAATAAATAATATTCCTCCATGAATCCATGAACAAATGGAGGGAAAAGGCTCATCCATATCATTAAGGGGTACATTTCCAGTAACATTTTACACACGTATGGATATTAAATTTTCACTAAAATTAGAATATATTGTATCATGTTATTATATATTGATTGTATCCTAATAACTCAATCCAGAGGAAAATTTTAACTACTTAGAGCCTTATAACGTCAAACAATTAAAATATTTTTATGTCAGTTTTGTTGAATTTTGAAAATTTCGAAAAGTGTTTTTATTTACAGACTAATGTGGCCAAGAAGTATGATAAAGGTGATGGATAAAAGACATTCAAGCATAAAACCATTACACTAGGACCAAACTCTGTAGGGGAAAAGACAGATGGAAATAAAATTTAAAAAGAAAAAGATGCTATAAAATGTCCAAGTTAAAGAGTTTATGTGTCAGGCCGGGCGTGGTGGCTCATGCCTGTAATCCCAGCACTTTGGGAGGGATTACCTGAAGTGGATCACCTGAGGTCGGGAGTTTGAGACCAGCCTGACCAACATGGAGAAACCCCATCTCTACTAAAAAAAAATTAAAAAATCAGCGCGTGGTGGCACATGTCTGTAATCCCAGCTAATCAGGAGGCTGAGGCAGGAGAATGGCTTGAACCAGGGAGGTGGAGGTTGCAGTGAGCTGAGATCACCACTGCACTCCAGCCTGAGCAACAAGAGCGAACCTCTGTCTCAAAAAAGAGTTTATGTGTCACCGTGTTACTTAAATGAATAAACGGTGAGTATCAAATCACTATGGCACATAGATTCCGTTGCAGGCATTACAAAAGTTCATATATTTTGTAACTATTTAAACTTACTGTGAAAAACATTATAAAAATATGCAACCTTCCCTTCTCCAACCTAGCAAAGAGGCAGGCCAGCTGCTCAGGGCAGGAGCCAAAGCCAGGATATAGAGGAAGGGCTGAGGCCAAGCTGAGCTGCTGGAATCTGCAGCAGGGATGGGGTGGGGTAGGGTGGGGGAATCTTCATCCAGTGGTGCTCCTGGGCCCCAGGGAGAGTCTGCTTTGTCTGTCTCAGAGAAGGGAGTGGAAGAGTCAGCCAAGAGGCTGTCGCCATGTTTTGCATGAGAGACGGTGAGACCTGAGCTCGTGGAAGCCTGGAGGAGCTGTGAAGTTTGAGACGCTTTGAAGGTAAAAACGGTCACTAGCTGGTGGTAGTGGGTGAGGAAGACATAAAAGTAGAAATTGCTTGGGGACTTTTAGATTGAAGTAATCCCCTATTCATATTCTCTCTCTCTGAAAATATTTTAAGAACCCAGACCACTCAGCTTCCCAAGTTGCCTTGCCATGAACAGCTGCATATGTTTGTCAGCTTTGCCCACCTGAGTGTGAAATGATGTTCTATGAAAACATGGGTTTCAGCATTTCACTCTCTGCTCCTGACACGCGAACCCTGCTGCGGACAGTAACTGCTGCCTTCGGCCCCGGCGCTGCACTGATACTGCGCGCAGAGTGGAAGCATTTGCTCAGTGGTAATGATGGGGTCTGGTGCAGGCAAGCACGGCGAGGCTGGGAAGGGTATGATTGCGAAGCGCTAAATAGCATCGCGCCTCTGCATTTCCCTCTCGTCAGACGTTGTCGTCTTAAAGTCACACTGTCCTTTTGTCATGGTGACTCTCCCTTTCACACCATTTAATTTTTTCTGTGGAAATGGCTAGAGAGACTTGTCTTTATTGGCAAATAGGCAGGCCATAGTGTGATGAAGTGCAGCCTGCACCGGGCATCGGGGTGTCAGTGTCGCGCAGCTGGTGGTTTGGAAGCCAGGGGTTTGCGTTTGGCCTGGGGCTGCCTTCCACCTTGGCAGGGCTCATCTGGGCTGACTGAGGGCGAGTCGCATGGATGTGTGTAACAGAAGAGCAAAAGAGACGGGTGAAGCTCGGGGGGCACCTGTGTCCTTTGTCTGTGGCCCAGAGGCCTGCTGGGTAGTTCAGGGTGAAGGCACCAACACACTCTTGGGATAAAAATCCTGTAATAAAATTGGAGGCCTGTTGTTTTCTGGCTTGTGCTTTCACTGCCTGTCTGTCCCATGCTCCCCAACATGATCAAGCCAGCTTACATTTGTGGCTTCTGGAGTTTCTTCCTTAAGATGTTTTTCTTTTTACTTTTTTAAAGCTTTGATACTCTATTACTTTTGCTGGTTTTCTATGGTGCTTCTGTTCCTGTCCACAACTATAGTAAAGCGACTTCAAAAAAAGACCAATAGGTTTTTGGTGTTGAAGCCTTGCTGTTTGAAAGATGGGATTTTTGGTTTTGTTTTCAAAGTCAGATGTGCCGATGCTGGCCCTCAGATAATGAGAGCACATTTAAAAGCTTGTTTTCCTGACAAGATGGCAGGCTATAATTTGAGTTCAATCTTGAGAATATCCGAGCAGGTATAGATTTCTTCTGGGGCTGCTGACTCCTGGCCCGTGACCTCAGCCCTGTGTGCGTCTGCCCTGTCTCGGTGAGGTCTACTGGCTGGGCCTTCTGCAGAGCGTGAACATGGATAACTGCCTCTGTGACCACGTGCTGCACACCCACCTCCCTGGTGGCAGGGATGTCCTCACGCAGGTCTTACCTGCTTGGAACCTCATGGCTCCCTCATACCTCTGGAGGGAGGATCTGCTCTGAATCCACAGGGGAAAGGGTTCTGGAGCTTCTATCTCAACGACAGGAAAGATCCCTACCCCATCCAAACCACTTTCAGGATTTCCAGGCCGTGGCAGATGGCTTTGGCCAGGTGTTTGGGTGTATGTTGCCTTTCAGAGCAGGAATAGCGGTTGAAAGTGGTCATTTACTTTTCTTTTTAGGGGCCAAGACACAGGCATGTTATGATTGTTTTAATGTTAAAACCCAACTTTAGAAATAAATTAACCCATCATATGATTTATTAGACAGAATAGAGACAGGGCATCTGGGGAGTGGGGAAGAAGCTTGGTTCTCCTCCTGAACAACTGCACGAATGATAGTAATTGGAATCTTGTTGCTGGGTCATTTTCATTGTTTTTCAAGTACTGCCAAGTCCAAGAAAATGTATGAAAACTAAATTATATCCCCTACATCCCATGTCTGATTGAATCCTCCTTATCGGGTGGTGGTCTCCTACATCCTATTAAAATATTCAGTCTTGTTTTCTTACTTGAAGAGCCTGTCTGCAAAGGGCAAACTTATAGAACACTCATTCCCTGGAGACAGGTGTCTGGCCGCACTGGACTATTTACATATTTTACTGTTTGATTGGGTTTCTTCCTTCTGTTGTATTTGTGAATAAGGGCTTCGGGATGCATTTTTAATTCCATGGTTGTATTTTCAACAGAAGAAACAGATTGGGGTATTTCCCAGCTTCCGTTCCTTTTTAACCTTGAACAGTGAACGAGTGTGTTAACCAGTTTGTGGTGTTTGTCTTCTAGGACAGAGCTGTATCGCTCTCTTTTTGGCCAGCTCCACCCTCCTCATGAAGGCCATGAGGATAGACATCACCCACCTCCGACACCCAGCGGCACCGTGGCTGGTACGGCTGCTCGTCCAGATGGAGGAAACCAGTGACTTTATGGGGATGCGCTAGCAGGGAAGTCGCTGGGAAGGTGCTGCGTTCAGAACATGTGCCTGATAACGTGCAAGGGCGCCGCCCTGTGCTCCAACCCCACCTTTAAACGTCACAAATAAAGAGCATTGTTACTGCTACCACCACTTGTGAGTTCTTAAGAGGCTGAGAGTCCGTCTGATTTGGTGCTTTAGTGGATCACACATTTATTGTGTTTTCTTGTTTCTAGTCCAGTGGCCTCTTCATACAATATCAGAGTTTACGTTTTCTTTATCCAGTCACCCCGATGGACATGCAGATTGCTTGCATAGCTTGGCTGTTCTGAGTAGAATGAGTGTGTGAGTGCAGATGTCCCTTCAACATAGGAATGTCCATTCATTCATTCATTTATTCTGAGGCAGAGTCGCTTTGTCACCAGGCTGGAGTACTGTGGCATGCTCTCGGCTCACTGCAACCTCTGCCTCCCAGGTTCAAGCGATTCTCCTGCTTCAGCCTCCTGAGTAGCTGGGATTATAGGCGTCCACCACCACGCCCAGCTAATTTTTGTATTTTTAGTAGAGACGAGGTTTCACCATCTTGGCCAGGATGGTCTCGATCTCGTCCTCGTGATCCACCCGCTCAGCCTCCCAAAGTGCTGGGATTACAGGCATGAGCCACTGCACCTGGCAGGAATGTCAATTTATTTGTATATATGCCCAGAAATGGGATTACTGGATCATAGGGTGGTTGAATTTTTAGTTTTTTAGTAACTCTGTACAATTTTCCATAATGGCTGCGCCAGTCCACGTTCCCACCTGCAGCGTGCCAGCGCTCTTTACCAACACTGTTATCTTCCATCTTTTTTTAAAACATGTTTTTATTGCTATATAATAGTTGTACACATCTTAGGGGCTCTTCTTTTTGGTAGCAGACAGTATAACAGGCGTGAGGCAATGTCCCATGGTGTTTCTGTGCATTTCTCTAATGATAAGTGATGCTGAGAATTTTTTAATAAACTTGTTGGCCATTTGTATGTCTTCTTTTGAGAAATGTCTGTTCAGATTCTTAGCCCATTTTTGAAGTGGGTTATTTGTTTTCTTGTTATTGAGTTGAGTTTCTTATATATAAAGAAAATGGGGCATAGGTGCACAGTGTAATATTATTCGGCCTTAAAAAAGAAGGAAATTCTGACACCTGCGACAACATGGTTGAACCTGGAGGACATTCTGCTAAGTGAAATGATCCAAGCACAGAAGGACAGAGACCACCTAATCACAATTATATGTGGAATCTACAAAAGGCCGACTCAGAACTGAAGAGTAGAATGATGGTTAACAGAAACTGAGGGGGTCGGGGGAGCAGGGAATATGGGGACATGTTGGTCAAAGGGTACAAAGTTACAGATCAAAGGAAGTTTTTCTTTTTTAAGATAGAGTCTTGCTCTGTCACCCAGGCTGGAGTGCAGTGGCGCAATCTCGGCTCACCGCAACCTCTGCCTTCCAGGTTCAAGCAATTCTCCTGCCTCAGCCTCCTGAGTAGCTGGGATTACAGGTGCCTGCCACCACACCCAGCTAATTTTTGTTTTGTTTTGTTTTTAGTAGAGACAAGGTTTCATCATGTTGCCCAGGCTGGCCTCGAATTCCTGACCTCAAGTGATCCACCCACCTCAGCCTCCCACAGTGCTGGGATTACAGGCGTGAGCCGCTGTGCTGGCCGGAGGGGGAGCTCTGAGAGCTGTAGTACAGCAGGGTACAGTCAGTAACGTCTTTTTCAGCGTAACTCAGTAAATTTCAAATGTTTCACCAGCTACTCTGGGCATACTCCCTATGGGGTAACCCTACTCTGCAAGGAGGCGTTTTAAAATAATAACAAATTTAAAAGGTTTGAATTTTTTTTTCTGGTGAGACAGGGTCTTGCTCTGTCTCCCAGGCTCGAGCGCAGTGGTGTGTTGTGATCATAGCTCACTGCAGCCTCTACCCCTCAGACTCAAGCAAATCCCCTCCCACCTCAGCCTCTCAGGTGGCTGGGACTACAGGTGTGTGCCACCACGCCAGGCCAGGACGCTGCTGAGTGGCTGGTGTTTGGTGGTTTATATGGCTCTGAAGAGCAGAGACGCCCCCAGAATCCTAGGAGCTTTGTAATTTGGAGCCATGTGCCTACTGTCACAAATACATGCTTGTTTGACGACTTTGTCTCCTCTTTTCACCTATAAAGATTTCTTCCAGAGTCCTTTTCCACTCTCACCATTCCTAAATCACTTTATTGAGATTAGCTCTGGTGTAAATCTAGCAGGAGGAGATGATTCACTTGTTTTTCATCCAAAGGTCAAAAGCTGGAAATTAAATCCCCATAAGGGCAATTTATTGGCTTGCTGTGGTCAATATGAGTGAAGATGATCCTGAATAAGTAATGTGCGCATATGAGTGAGTGGCCAGCGTGCCGGACTGAACATCTCATGGGTCCTTTGCCCAGCTCGCTATTTAGAGCTGTGGGATTAGAGAAGCAATGTTGGTTCCAGGCAACTGAGTTGAGTTGCAGTTACTACTTGGGCTCTTTGTTGTTTTTTGAGACAGTTTCTCTCTGTCACCCTGGCTGGAGTTCAGTGGTGCCATCCCGGCTCACTGCAACCTCCATCTCCCAGGTTCAAGCGATTCACTCTGCCTCAGTCTCCCAAGTAGCTGGGATTATAGGCTCATGCCACCGTGCCTGGCTAATTTTTGTAGTTTTAGTAGAGACGGGGGTTTCACCATGTTGGCGAGGCTAGTCTCGAACTCGGGACCTCAAGTGATCCTCCCACCTCAGCCTCCCAAAGTGCTGGGATTACAGGCGTGAGCCACTGCACCCGGCCCTAACTACTTGCTTTCAAAGTAGAGTTTTGATATTGCTTGGAAATGTCAAAACCAAGGGCCAGATTTTTGTGCCCAGGAATCCTCCATATCATTGCCGTGGTGTCGGGGACTGCCACATAGTGCCTTTGGGCTAGAACGCAGAAGCGAGGCCCCACGTCACACATCATCTGCATCACAGTTGAGTTTTAACATAAATGTTTGGGAGGCCGAGGAGGGTGGATCACACAATCAGGAGTTCAAGACTAGCCTGGTTAAGATGGTGAAACCCTGTCTCTAATAAAAATACAAAAATTAGCCAGCCATGGTGACAGGCGCCTGTAATCCCAGCTACTCAGGAGGCTGAGGCAGAATTGCTTGAACCCAGGCAGCAAAGGTTGCAATGAGATGAGATTGCCTCAGTATACTCCAGCCTGGGCGACAGAGTGAGACTCTGTCTCAAAAAACAAAACAAAAACAAAAACATAAATGTATCTGCTGACCTCAGGATGGGGCGGATAGGAAGGAGGAGGGTTTTTCCATCTATATTAATTGGACCTTGGTATGTGGTGACTTTTCTTGTCTCTGCAATCACCTCTTCAGCGCGACTGTCAGGGAAATGTTTAATTTTCAATGTGTCTCCAGTTAGCCAAAAGATCAACAGAAATAGGAGAATTCCCCCACATTCACTGCTTTCAAAATGATCGCCTTTTAAAATACACAACATCCAACATTGTCCATCTAGCCTTGGGGGTTCCAGATAATGCTTGGTAGGTCAGCAAGGCAATGACCTCTTAGCAATGAACTTCCTATGAGCCTGATGCCAACCAGAGTTTCCTAAACAGATAGAACCTTTGTCCTCGTTACTTTGATGAAGAAAAGGATTTAAACAGGTACTTCAAAATACTTGGGAGTCCAGCAAGTTTAATTAAAATGAGTTAAAAATGAGAGATGAGAAGGAAGGAACTGACAGAATTTTCACTAAAGGGAGGCTTGCATTTTAAAATTCAGAAGACCACCCTCCTTCCAGCCACGAATAAATTGGAAACTATTTTAATTGACACGGATACTGCAATTCAACTGTTACTAGAAAGACAGATTAGTTGATTGATTTGCATTTTAATAAAACTAATACTTTACATTTTGGTAGCTAATGCTGATTTTTAAATGAGTTGAGAACAGTTATCAAGAGTTTCAATCCAGAGCCCTTTTTCAGTGTTGACTGAAGCATTCCTCTCTTTTGTGTGGAGTTTGCGTTTATTTTATTTTTGCCCAGCTGACTGCTTCACACGCGACACTCATAAACCATAGACCTTCAATATCTCGCCAATACGGCGAGGCGGTAAGCTGGTCACACTGAAACTCGGCCACAGCCCCGGCCCCACCTGCCCGGGTGGGAAGGAGTGCAGTGGGCCTCCCGTCAGGGGAAAGGAAATGCTGAGGCTGGTTTTCGTCTTGTTTCATTTTGTTTTATTTTATTTTTGAGACAGGGTCTTGCTCTGTCACCCAGGCTGGAGTGCAGTGGTGCAATCTTAGCTCACTGCAGCTTTGATCTTCTGGGCTAAGGTGATCCTCCCACCTTAGCCTCCTCAGTAGCTGGGGCCACAGGCACGCACCACCATGCTGGCTAATTGTATTTTTTGTGTGGATGCGCTTTTGCCATGCTGGTCTCCAACTCCTGAACGCAAGTGATCTGCCCACCTCGGCATCCCAAAGTGCTGGGATTACAGGCATTGGGCCACCACGCCCGGCCCCACTTGTCATCTTTTGTATTTTGTGGTCCTCTTCTGTGTCTAGAGCCAATCATACAGAATAGACCCTGTGGTTCTCAACAGGGGAGGAGCCAGGGAGCCGTTTGCAGGGGAGACTTGGTTTTTACTTCTGGACTGTTTGAAATGTTTTACTTATCCTTAAAAACAAAATCCTCATACAGCCACGTCTGCCACCCTGCACGCATGTATACCAGTTGAGAAGCAGTGGCACACAGTATTCTGCATTTTTTTTTTTTTTTTTTTGAGAGAGAGTGTCTCTCACCCAGGCTGGAGTACAGTGGCACAATCTCAACTCACCGCAACCTCCACCTCCTGTGTTCAAGTGATTCTCTTGCCTCAGCCTCCCAAATAGCTGGGATTACAGCCACCCACCACCATGCCCTGCTAATTTTTTGTATTTTTGGTAGAAACGGTTTCACCATGTTGGCCACGCTGGCTTCAAACTCCTGATCTCAAGCGATCCACTTGTCTCAGCCTCCCAAAGTGCTGGAATTGCATGTGTGAGCCACCATGCCTGCCCTTCTACATTTTAGTATTAATAGTACCATCAGATTATTTCCATGCTTCTGCAGATGTCATACTATCATTACTAACTAGTCATTCCATTTGCAGCCTGTGTCAATATTTCACCAAATCCCGTGTTTGGGGACATTTACATTGTTCCTAGGTTCCTGCTCTTAACACGCAGGATCATAGTACAGGAGAATATCTGTGCAGAACGCTTGTTTATTGTGGTTTTGGAAACTTGGTTTTCTTGGCATCTATCTTTAGGAGTAAAATGAATCAAGAGAAAGAGTCTGGGTGTTTTTAGGGCTCTTGGGACATCGTGGTGGCGTCAGGGCCCTCATACGCTCCCACTCACCTAGGCCAGGCCGCCTGTAACACAGGGCGTCAGGGAGCCGGGAGGACACTGGCCCTGGAGTTTGATCCTGGGTTTATGTCTTGCTCCCCAGGGACCCCTTCAAATCAGCACGCTCCTCTGGGAGGATTAAAAAGCTGCTGCCTGTAATGTGCTTTGAAATGATACTCCAGTGAAAGATGGTGGATAAATCGAAAGTGACACCGTCGTCTCCCTCCCAGGCCCCCAGATTTTGTCCCGGCTGCGGGATCGCATATCATTTGCTCTCCACGTGCTCCTGCTGTTTTCATGCTCTTGCTGCTTTCAGAGCCTTCATCCTGCAGTCTCCCGGGTTGGTTTTTCTTGTCCTCTAGACTTTGGTTTTGGTGTGCAGTCATTTCTCTCCAGGAACACTGGCCAGGCCTCCCTGTTGAGCATCATTTGGAGCCCCTGGGCATGTGAGAAGACGCAGGAAAGCCAGCCCCCACGCGCTCCAGCCGCTGATCCTGCATCGCCAGCTTCAGGATGCAGTTTCCTTGTTAGAGGTCAGTTTCCTGCTCTCCACACGCATTGCTAAACCCTCCAACAAGACTCTCGGTCTCACCATTTAATCCAAAGAGAGCAGAGTTTGAGGCTCAGAATTAATCCAAATATGAGGTTGTTTATAAAGCTGGGTACCAGTCCCCAGGAAGAGAGCAGTCACTCTGTACATGGAATGTGTTAATGCCAAGATCCGCGTCTCCCCGGAGCCAGGCACACAAATGAGGTAGGCGCTTGCCTCAGCAAAACCTCGCAGACGGTGGAGGTGAATGAAGGGTGTCAGGAAGGGCCCGAGGCTGGGTGCAAAGTGTGGGTGTTTTATGCCTGGGCCACAGCCTGCCCCTCTGGCGACACCAGAATAGTGGCACTCAAAGTGCTGTTCTATTACCTGTGTTTAATAAACACAGACGCAACAGTGAGCCTGGCCCAAAATGAATGAACTTTGTTTTCTGTATCTCAGTTTGTGTTTTTACTTTTTTGCTGTTTTGAATCAGAGTCTCACTCTGTTGCCCAGGTGGGAATGGTGTGATCTCAGCTCACTGCAACCTCCACTTTACAGGTTCAAGTGATTCTCCTGCCTCAGCCTCCCCAGTAGCTGGGATTACAGGCATGCGCCACCATGCCTGGCTAATTTTGTATTTTTAGTAGAGACGGAGTTTTGCCATGTTGGCTGGGCTGGTCTTGAACTCCTGACCTCAGGTGATCTGCCTGCCTCAGCCTCCTGTGTTTTTAATTTTTATGTATGTAGCTGGGCACAGTGGCTCACACCTGTAATCTCAACACTTTAGGAGGCCACAGTGGGAGGATTACCTGAGCCCAGGAGTTTGACCTCGAGATCAGCCTGGGCAACAAAGTAAGACACCGCCCCCCGCCGTACAAAAAACAGAAAAAAACTTAGCCAGGTTTAGTGGTGTGTACCTGCAGTCCCAGCTATTCAGGAGGCTGAGGTGGGAGGATCACTTGAGCCCAGGAGGGCAGGGCTGCAGTGAGCGATGATTGAGCCACTGCACTCCAGCCTGGGCAACAGAGTGAGACCCTGTTTCACAAAATAATAATACAATGTATGTATGTGCGTGTGTATTGGGGCATTGTGCTAGAAATTAAAGCTTTCCTTCATGAAGAAAACCATTTTCTTTTTAAGTTTACCGCATTTTCTTTCTTTTCTTACTTTCTCTTTCTTCACAACATTTAAAAAATAATTGCCAGCAATTTGGTAAGTTCATTAACTAATTCTCCCTTAAGTCCGGGCTGCACATCAGCCTGCCGACTGGTGTGGATTCGATTTGTCCAGCAGTTCTGTCAATGGAGCCCTCATTACCCGCTCCTTGTGTGTGGAGGAGAGTGGGGTTGTAATGCAGCCTGACTGCGCCTTATCTAACTTTTGTTTTTCTTGTAGATCTATAGATTTCCTTTACTGTGCTTTCTTGCCCATCGTGTGGGGCCTGCCAATAGGATCATTGCCTCGGCTGCATTTATATTCCTGAGAAGTTTACTCGGTTTATTTCCCCTGGTTCTGGGTTCTCGGAATTCATTTGTTGAGGTCAAGGACGCCATATTCTCGGGAAAGGAAAATTTTAAAGAATGTGAGGAAAAAAAAAAAAAAAAAAAGCAACAGTCGCACATCACTGATAGGGTAGAAAAAAAATATAAGGATCCCAGTAGACAACCTGACGGTAACACATGACGGGTCCTGCCTGCCCCTCCCGCCCTGTCTGCCTCTTTACGACTGGATTGGAAATGAGCTCCACATGTGCAGGCTCCCGGCACCGGCGATGGCTGCTCCTCTTTTCCGTGATCTACTGATCCCTTACTACCAGGTTCTAAGAGGGACTTAGGAACACATCGCTAGTGCTGGCGTGGGCTGGTGTGATGTTTTGAGCAGAGGACACGTGTGAATGAAGGCTGGAGTCATGGAGAGAATCCTGGACTAGAAATCAAATCTGCTGGGGTCTGACTTTGAGGAAATCGCTTCCCTCGGGGTCCTCATTAGTGCTCTGAGGGTCAGCTCATGGCTGCTCAGGACTTTCCCATTCTGAAGCTGCTGTTTCTGAGTGAAAGCAGCGTCGCAGACTTGGGTTTAGTGCGGTGTGAGAATGTTGTTCAAGTCCATTCCTTCAGGTATTCCTTGACCTCCGACTGTGTGACAGGCACTAGTTGAGGTTTAGCAAGGGGCTCTTTCTGCAGGTGACCCAGGCTCTGGGTGGTTTCTGCTGCCCTTCTCTTCTGCAGGGTCTGTAGACTTGGGTCTCATCACAACCCGCTGCCCCCACTGCAGTTGCCTCTTAATCTTGGCTGGAACTCCTGGAGGCTCGGGCTCTGGAGCCATTTTCACGCTTAGCATCACTTTCCCAAGGTTCTGGGGAAAAGCAGCCTGGTGGGAAGGCAGGAGCCCCGGTGCTCGAGGGCCCTTACATCCTAGGGCTTCAGAAGTCTGGCTCTGAGGGGCATCTCCAGGAACACCAGGTGCACTAGGATGCAGGTGTGCTAATACCCAGCGCAAAGCAATTAGCCTGCTGCTCTGCAGTTTCTGCCTTTCCCCGAGAGTGTGGCTCCAAGTTTGTGTTCCTTTGCTCACGTGGCCAGCACCTTCCTCTCTCCCCTGGCCTGGGGGCTCCAGGGGGTGCTGTTCTAACTCTAGAAGTGGCCTGGAGCATCTAGACCAGAGCTGTCCAATAGAACTTTCTAGGATGACGAGAAGGTAATCCGGCTGTTCTGTGCTATCCCACGTGGTTGCCCCCAGCCACATGTGCACTCGCAGTGTGACTAGCGACTAATGTATGGGACAGTTCAGATCTGTATGAGTATTTTCCAACTTTTTGCAAGGCACAGCAAGTGCCAAAATTAAAGATGAGGTAAATGGTCAGCAGGTGGGGTGGAGGAGCTCCAGCTGTCCCAGGGCTGAGGGGCTCGGTATCTTCACACACCTGTGCCCGCCCCAGCAGGCTGGGTGGAAGGTCCTGATCTAGACCTGAGCTCGGGCTGGTGGTGTACCCTGTCTCCACCGATTTCTTGGCCCTGAGACCTGGGGTAAGTGAAGGGCGTAGGGAAGAGGTGGTCTTCTGCCTCGGTGTCCAGGGTGGTCCTGGGCGCCTGGGAGGCTGACTCAGTCTCCTCTCCTCCTGAGGAACTGGGCTGGGAGCTGACTCCCTGATGCCATAAAATTATTTTCCAGTTTGACTCCTGTGTCCTTTAAAGTTGTAGCACACTGCACTTGGTTTTAAGAGCTAAATGTAAGGTGAATACGGAGCACTTTAAATGTGATAACTGAGTTCATATTGTTTGAGGAGATAAGCAGAGAGGAGCAGGTGCTTTGAATTCACTTATCGGCGTTTCCGCAGGCTCCTGTCCCTCCGCACCCCCCGCCGCGGGTGCTGTGATGTTCCACGAGGATCTTGGAATTGGAGGCTTCCCCGGGCTGTAGGGACACCGTTTCATCCACTCACCTTGCTGGTAAGTTCGGGGCTTTGTTCCCAGGAGTGCTCAGGCCCCAGGTGTGTGTGTCCAGGAGGCTCCTGCCTGGCCTGGGAAGTAACCCCCTGTGACAGGCTCCTCAGGCCTCTGGAGCCCTGGGGAGAGTTTGCATTTTAAGGTCACATCTCCATCCTCCAGGAGAAGGAGGAGGGGGGCCGGCCTTAAGTCCTAGTTCTCAGGTATATAATTAAACAGAGATTTTCCTTCCTGAAGGCACAAAAAGAGGCCAAGGACAGCGTAATTGAAACCTCCAGACTGCTTTCTCCAAGAGTGGCCTGAGCAAGTGGGCCAAGGGAGATTTGCAGCTCTGGCTGGTGGAGTGGCCTGAGCCAGCGGGGCCCAGGTCTGGCTGCTGACGCGGTCCACAGGTCTGCTGGCCGGGGTAGCCTCTGCCTTGCTTCTTTTTAGGGTGAGCCTTTGGTTTTCCTGGCCCAAATGGTGCAGGGAGGGTACGTGGGAGCTGGCAACACACACTGGCCACCACTGACCGCTCCTGCTGTGCTGGCCCTCCCGCCGCCTCCCAAAACAGCAGCCGTAGTGACTGGTCTCAAGTGCCATCAGAAATGTGCACCGCTTTATCTACGAGGCTGTCCGCTAGGCTGGCTCTTCCAAAGTTGTTCATTACCAGATAAGTGATGGTAAAATAGTGATGCTTTATGAATTGCGGATATGGCTGCTAATTAGGTCCCAGGCATGGGTTTTTATACCTGTTTATACACACTTGCTCCCGAGCGGAAGGACTTTCTCATCTCTCCTTGCTTCTCCCCCACCCCCAGAAGAGAATTTCAACTTTAAGACAAACAACTTCATTTACAAGTGTGTCTCTAATTAGCTGCAGAATTAGGAAAGCTGAGCTTTCCCCCATAGATCCGCTCAACCCTCGAGGGAGACTGGTGGAATAGAGAGAATCGCATTTCCAATTATTTTGTTGAATTGCTAATTTAGTTATTGTGCCTGGTGTAATTGTGATGGGTATTGGGTGTGCAATTCAATTTGTTTTAAATATTTGTGGGAAGGCTGATCAGTAATGGAGCTGACCTATTTTGTGGCCCAAATTGAGAAAAAAAAGACTAAAACACAACAGCCACAAAGATATAGTTTGTTTCCATTTTTATTTTGATCTCTCTCATCCCTCTTAAGACCATTGATGCAACAAAAGGATTAAATTAAAAGATGACAGCACTTTGATCTTCTCCCTTTGAAAGCTTCACTGTCCTTGGTAGTTTAATATGCAGATATTTGAGTGTAGAGTTTAGATGCATTGCCAGAGTTGAGTAGTTTCTACCTCCTAAAATTGCATTTCTGCTTGTGCCCGAAAGTGATTTGGGGCATTTAACTTTCAAATAGTGTGTAAAGTAGTGGACGTGTATCTGCAACAAATCATGCAAAGCCATGAGAGCCACAATGGCGCCACTCCTACTGGGCAGAGTCTGGAAAATTCCTTCCAGGCAGTGCCACATACAGGGGCTGGTGGCCAGGAACCCCACCCCACCCCAGTCATTTTCACAAAGCTCGCCCCTTGGGAGCCCTGCTCCTGGTTGGTTGGAGCCTGTGCAGGTGAGAGGAGGGCTAAGTGACAAGTTCCCTCACAGCTGGCAGTGGCTCTGTGCAGCTCCTTGAGGGCCAAGCTTCAGTTTTCCTCTTCAGCCAGTGTCTGGACCGGGAGAGGGCTGATATCTGTGATGTAATGTTGTTCACGTGTCTATTGGATGCTGAATCATAAACCCAGCCTGGGCCTGGGCCAGGGCTGTGGCTTGAATCAGAGCTCTGCTGGGACCTGAGGTCACAGAAATAGATGGCAGGACCCAAGCCTTGGACATGTACGGCCAAGGTTGCTCACAGGTGACTGGAGCCCTTCACCCTCCACAGCATGCTGCCGGGCCACCGGGCCTCCTCAGACACAGGCTAACTAGGGCTTGGTTGGACAAGATCTGAGGGTGGCAGCCCAGAGCAGATTTTGAGAAAAGGTCCTCATAAAATGGATCATAGACACGGCTGTTGTAATGAATTTGATCCTAAAGGATTCATTTTGTAACTTGATTAGCTTAGCAAGGTGCCAGGGTCAATTTCTGTGCTTAGCTGCTGAAGAGAAGCTTCAACTTCATGACTCCTATGCGAGAGCTTGCAGGGACCAACAGGAGCAACTTAGCCCAGGGTGGATCCCTTTTAAAAAGCTCATGGCCGCAGCTGCTGATCCTGAGGAGGGACTGGGTCCCATGTGAGGACAGACAGGAGGGCGATCACTGAACCAGCCAGGCTGGAGCCGAAGAGAAACTGGCAAGCAGCTGGGATGTGAGGGGGAGGGGGCTTTCGTGGAGATAGTTGCAGAGCAGGAGGGCAGGCTGCTGGGTGTCACTGGTAAGGTCCATGTAGCCCCTAGCCCGTGTGGTGGTGGTGGTGATTTTTGAGACAGAGTCTGTTGCCCAGGCTGGAGTGCAGTGGCATGATCTCTGCTTGCTGCAACCTCCACCTCCCAGGTTCAAGCGATTCTCCTCCCTCAGCCTCCTGAGTAGCCAGGATTACAGGTGCGTGCCACCGCACCTGGCTAATTTTTGTATTTTTAGTAGAGATGGAGTTTGGCTATGTTGCCCAGGCTGGTCTCCAACTCCTGACCTCAGGTGATCTGCCTGCTTTGGCCTCCCAAAGTGCTGGGATTACAGGTGTGAGCCACTGCACCCAGCCTCAATTTTTTTCGTACAGTGTTGTTGAGGTAGAATTTACGTACCGTAAAACTCACCCATTGTAAATGTCCAATCCCGTGGTTTTTACTACATCTGTGGAGCTGTGCTGCCACCAGCACGGCCCATGTTTAGGACACTCTCATCACTCCACAAGTTCCGGCTTTGCCGGAACTCCCTGCTCCCAGCCCCAGCTGTAACCTTATCTGCTTTCTGTAGCTATAAATTTGCCTTCGTTTCTGAATATTTCACTGAAAAAGAATCGTACCATCCGGAGTGTTTGTATCTGGCTTCTTTCACTTGGCATGAGGTTTATGTCTCTTTCTAGCATATACAGCAGCTTATTCCTTTTGATGGCTGACTAGCCTTCCGCCGTGTGGATGTACCACATTTCCTTCATCTGCTTGCTGACTGCTGAACGCTCTGATTGCTTCCAGATTCGGGCTATTGTGTATGAAGCTGATACGAGCAATCACAAGTCTTTGTAAAACATGTTTTCATTTCCCTGGGGCAGATACCTAGGCATGGGATTGCTGAGTATGAAAGCTTATGTTTAGCTTTTTAAGAAGTTGCTCGACTGTTTTCCAAAGTGCCTATGTCACTTTACATTCACACCAGCAATGTGGGGCTCCGACTTCTCCACATCCCCACTGGCACTTATTATTGTCTGTCTTCCAATTACAGCCTTTCTGGCAAGCAGTGGACTCCCGTTGTGGCTTTGTTTCCCTTTTGACGAAGGATCGTGAACATCTTTTCATGTGTTCATTATTCGTGTATCTGTCTTCTTTGGTGAAACATCTATTCACATCTTTTGGTCTCATCTAAATTGAGTTGCCTTGTGAGGATTCTTTATATATCCTGGATTCAAGTCTTCTATCAGATATATGGTCTGCAAATATTTTCTCCCAGTCTGTGGCTTGTCTTCATTTTCTTCACGGTGTCTTCGGAATCACAAAAGGTTTTAATTTTGATGAAGCCTAATTTATCAATTTCTTTTTTCACTTATGGATGATGTCATATCTAAGAAATCTTTGCCCAATCCAAGGTCACAATTTTTTGCTACGTGTCTTCTTGTGGATGTTTTATAGTTATAGTTTATATATTTAAGTCTGTAATATATTTTGAGTAAATTTTTACCCATGTTGTAAGAGTCTAAAAATATAACTTTGTGGCTGGGCGCAGTGGCTCATGCCTGTAATCCCAGCACTTTGGGAAGGTGAAGCAGGCGGATCATGAGGTCAGGAGTTTGAGACCAGCCTGACCAAACGCCATCTCTACTAAAAATACAAAAATTAGCCAGTCATGGTGGCACGTGCCTGTAATCCCAGCTACTCAGGTGGCTGAGGCAGGAGAATCACTTGAATCTGGGAGGTGGAGGTTGCAGTGAGCTGAGATCACGCCACTGCACTCCAGCCTGGGTCTGGGTGACAGAACAAGGCTCTGTCTCAAAACACACACACACACACACACACACACACACACACATTGTGCCTGGATATTCAAATGTCTTAGCACCATTTCCTGAAAAGGGTATCCTTTCTGCCATTGAATTGTTTTGACTCCTTTGTGGAAAATCAACTGACTCTGAATGTTAGGATGTATTTCTAGACTCTCAGTTATGTTCCATTCTATTTGCTTGCGTTTATATTTGTGAATGTGTTGAAATCAGGTAGTTTAAGTCTTCCAAATTTTTATCAAAATTGTTTTGAGCATTCTGGGTCCTTTGCATTTCCATATAAATTTTAGGATACATGGCCGGGTGCAGTGGCTCACGCCTGCAATCCCAGCACCTTGAGAGGCCGAGATGGGTGGGTCACGAGGTCAGGAGATCGAGACCATCCTGGCTAACGCGGTGAAACCCCTTCACTACTAAAAAATACAAAAAATTACGCACCTGTAGTCTCAGCTACTCGGGAGGCTGAGGCAGGAAAATTGCTTGAACCCAGGAGGTGGAGGTTGCAGTGAGCCAAGATTGTGCCACTGTACTCCAGCCTGGGTGACAGAGTGAGACTCTGTTTCAAAAAAAAATTAGGATATATTTGTTAATTTCTTCTTCTTTCTTCCTCTCTTTTTTCCTCCTTCTCCTCCTTTTTCTTTCTTCTTTTTCTTTCTTCTTTCTTCTTTATTCTGCTTCTGCTTCTGCTGCTTATGCTTCTGACAGGGTCTTTCTCTTATGCCCAGGCTGGAGTGCAGCTCTCTGCAACCTCAATCTCCCAAGCTGAAGACGTTCTCCCACCTCAGCCTCCTGAGTAGCTGGGACTAAAGGCACATGCCACCACACCCAGCTAATTTTTTTGTTTGTTTGTTTTTTGTAGAGATAGGATCTCCTTATATTGGCCAGGCTGGTGTTGAATTTCTGGGCTCAAGTGATACCCCCACCTCAGACTCTCAAAGTGCTGGGATTACAGGCATGAGCCACTGTTCCTGGTGTAAATTTGTTAATCTCTGGAAAAATGTTTGCTGGAATTTTGATGAGGATTACATTGACACTATGCATCAATGTGGGGAGAACCACCGTCCCAGAAACACTGAGTCTTCTCATCCATGAACATGGAATATCTTTTCATTTGTTTTTTACTTCATTTTTCTCAGCAGTGTTTTATAAGTTCAGGGTACATGTCTGTATTTCTTTTGCAAAATTATTTC
>NW_016107436.1:4612930-4620800 GCF_001604975.1 Cebus imitator
GGGTTCAGGCAATTCTCCTGCCTCAGCCTCCTGAGTAGCTGGGATTACAGGCACTCGCCACCATGCCCAGCTAATGTTTTGTATTTTTAGTAGAGACGGGGTTTCACCGTGTTGACTAGGATGGTCTTGATCTCTTGACCTCGTGATCCACCCGCCTCGGCCTCCCAAAGTGCTGGGATTACAGGCTTGAGCCACTGCACCCGGCCCACAAAATTATTTCTATGTATTTTATTTTTGATGCTATTGTCAATGAAATTATTTTCTTAATTTCATTTTTAGATTTCTTCTTGCTAGTGTTTAAAAATACTGATATTGAGTTTTTAAATTAATCTTGTAGCCTGTAACTTTGCTGACTGCATTGATTAGTTGTAGTTTTTAAAAAATGCATTCCTTATATAGGATCATGCCATTTGTGAATAAAGAGTTTGAATCTTTTCTTTCCAATCTATAAGCCTTTAATTTTCATGTAACCCACTGCATTGGCCAGCTCCTCCACTGCAATGCTGAGAAGGACAAGAGCAGACATTTTGCCTGGTTCCATCTTAGGGAGAAAAGCATTCAGTCTTTCACTATTAAACATGAAGTTACTTGAGGTTTTTCATAGACACCCTTTCTCAGGTTGTGGAACTGTATTTTTGTTTTTATTTATTTATTTATTTTTGAGATAGTCTCACTCTGTTGCCCAGGCTGGAATACAGTGGGTGATTTTGGCTCACTGCAACCTCCACCTCCTGGGTTCAAGTGATTCTCCTGCCTCAGCCTCACAAGCAGCTGAGAATACAGGTGTGCGCCACCACATTCTGCTAATTTTCTTGTTTCATCATGTTGGCCAGGCTGGTTTCAAACTCCTGACCTCAAGTGATCCACCTGCCTCAGTCTCCCAAAGTGCTAGGATTACAGGCATGAGCTGCTGTGCCCGCTGGAAATTTCTTTCTATTCATAGTTTATTGATAATTTTTATCTGGAATGGGTATTATATTTCCAAATGCTTTTTATGCATCTACTGAGAAGGTCATGTGATTTTTCTTTTACTCTATTAAGATGGTATGCTACATTAATTGATTTTTGGGTGTTAAACTAACTTTGCACTCTTGGGACAAATCCCACCTAGCTACGGTGTATACTTTTTTCTTTTGAGACAGGGCCTCTTGGGTGGAATGCAGTTGTGCAATCATGGCTCACCACAGGCTCAACTTCCCTGGCTCAAGCAATCCTCCCACTTTAGCCTCCTGAGCAGCTACCGGGTGCCACCATACCTGGCTAATTTTGTTTCTCTTTTTTTTTTTGAGACAGAGTCTTGCTCTATTGCCCAGGCTGGAGTATGGTGGCACGATCTGGGGTCACTGCAACCTCTGCCTCCTAGGTTCAAGTGATTCTCCTGCCTTAGTCTCCCAAGTAGCTGAGACTATGGGTACATGGCACCACACCCAGCTAATGTTTGTATTTTTTGGTAGAGACAGAGTTTCGCCATATTGGCCCTGCTGGTCATGAACCCCTGGCCTCATGTCTTCAGCCTGCCTGGGCCTCGCAAAATGCTGGGATTACAGGCATAAGCCATCATGCCTGGCCCACACCTAGCTAATTTTTTTTTTTTTTTTGAGATGGAATTTCGCTCTTGTTGCTCAGGCTGGAGTGCAATGGTGCGATCTTGGCTCACTGCAACCTCTGCCTCCCGGGTTCAAACAATTCTCCTGCCTCAGCCTCCTGCGTACCTGGGATTATAGGCATGAGCCACCATGCCCAGCTAATTTTTTGTATTTTTTAGTAGAGACGGGGTTTCTCCATGTTGGTCAGGCTGGTCTTGAACTACCCACCTCAGGTGATCCACCTGCCTCAGCTTCCCAAAGTACTGGGATTACCAGTACCAACATGCCTGGCCATACCTGGCTAATTTTGACAATTTTTTTTGTAGCAACAGGGTCTTGCTGTGTTGCCCAGGCTGGTCTCGAAGTCCTGGGCTCAAGCAAACACTGCATGTTCTCACTCATAAGTGGGAGCTGAACAATGAGAGCACATGGACCCGGGGAATGACACACACAAGGGCCTGTTGGGTTTGGGGGTGAGGGGGACAAGAGGAGGGAATTTAAAGGACATGTCAACAGGTGCAGCAAACCACCATGGCACATGTATACCTATGTAATCTATACATTCTGCACATGAATCCTGTTTTTTTTTTAAGAAGATATAAAAAATATATACATATATATGTATATGTATGTATGTATGTGTATATATGTATATATGCATATGTATATATGGGTGTATATGTGTGTGTGTGTATATATATATACATGTATATATATGTATAGCTAAGCCAGGCACAGTGGCTCATGGCTGTAATCCCGGCACTTTAGGAGGCCAAGATGGGTGGATCACTTGAGGTCATTAGTTCAAGACCAGCCTGACCAACATGGTGAAACCCCATCTCTACTGAAAAATACAAAAATTAGCTGGGTGTGGTGGTGCGCACCTGTAATCTCAGCTACTCGGGAGGCTGAAGTGGGAGGATCACTTGAACCAGGGAGCAGAGGTTGCAGTGAGCTGTGATCATGTCACTGCACTCCAGCCTGGGTGACAGAGTAAGAATCCTGTTTCAAAAAAAATGTGTGTGTGTGTGTGTGTGTGTGTGCGCGTGCGTGCGTGCGTGTTGCTGGATTCAGTTTGCTAATTACTTTGTTTTTTAAGAGCTGGAGTCTTGCCATCTTGCCCAGACTAGAGTGCAGTGGCTATTTAAAGATGTGCTTAGGTCAGACACAGTGGCTCACACCTGTAATCCCAGCACTTTGGGAGGCTGAGGCGGGTGGATCACATGAGATCAGGAGTTCGAGACCAGCCTGACCAACATGGAGAAACCCTGTCTCCACTAAAAAAACAAAATTAAGCTGGGCATGGTGGTACATGCCTATAATCCCAGCTACTCAGGAGGCTAACAGGAGAATTGCTTGAACCTGGGAGGCAGAGGATGCAGTGAGCCGAGATCACAGCATTGCACTCTAGCCTGGGCAACAAGAGTAAAACTCTGTCTTAAATAAAATAAAGATGTGCTCATGGCATACCACAGCCTCAAAATCCTGGGCTCAAACAGTTCTCCTGCCTCAGCTGCCCAAGCAGCTGGGACTACATGCACACCACTGCACCTGGCCCAGTTAGTTACTATTTGCTAAGAATTTTTGCATCTGATGTTCACTAGGGATACTGGCCAGTAGTTTCCTTGTGATGTCTTTGGCTTTGGTATTAGGATAATACTGGTCTTTAGAAGGAGTTTGAAAGTGTTTCTTCTGTTTTCTAAAAGAGTTTGAGAAGGACCAGTATTATTTCTTTTTTCTTTCTTTCTTTCTTTTCTTTTCTTTTTTTTTTTTTTTTTTTTTTTTTTTTTTTTTTTTTTTTTTTTTTTTTTTTTTTTTTTTTTTTTTTTTTGAGATGGAGTTTCATTCTTATTGCCCAGGCTAGAGTGCAATGGTGCGATCTTGGCTCACTGCAACCTCTGCCTCCTGGGTTCAAGTGATTCTCCTGCCTCAGCCTCCCAAGTAGCTGGGATTACAGGTGCCCGCCACCACGCCTGGCTAATTTTGTATTTTTAGTAGAGATGGAGTTTTACCATGCTGGCCAGGTTGGTCTCAAACTCCTGACCACGTGATCCACCTGCCTCAGCCTTCCAAAGTGCTGGGATTAAAGGTGTAAGCCACTGCGCCTGACCTTTTATCTTTTGTTTTCAATACTGAGTCTTGCTCATCCAGTCTGGATAACAGTGGCACAATCTCAGCTCACAGCAACCTCCACCTCCTGGGTTCAAGTGATTCTTCTGCTTCAGCCTCCCGAGTAGCTGGTGTTACAGGCGCCCGCCACTGTGCCTGGCTAATTTTTGTATTTTTAGTAGAGACAGGGTTTCACCATGTTGGCCAGGCTGGTCTCAAACTCCTGATCTCATGATCTGCCCTCCTTAGGCTCCCGAAGTGCTGGGATTACAGGTGTAAGCCACCACACCCAGCCTGTGGGAAGCTTTTTAGTGACTAATTTATTTACTTGTTATAGGTAGGTCTATTCGGTTTCTTCTGAAGTCAGTTTTGGAAAATTTGTGTCTTTCTAGGAATGTGTTCATTTTACCTAAGTAGTCTAATGTGTCGGCATAAAGCTGCTCATCATGTTTCTTTATAATCTTTTTAATCTTGGTAGAGTCACTAGCAATATCCCCTCTTTGATTCCTGATTTTGGAAATTTGTGTTTTCTCTCTTTTTCTTCTTGTCAATTTTATTGATTTTGTTCCAAGAGCTAACTTTTGTTTTTCATTGACTTTTCTCTGTTTACTGTTTTCTCTTCCATTAGTTTCCACTCCGACCTTTATGTTTTCCTTTATTCTGCTTGCTTTGGGTTTAGTTTATTCTCTTTTTTTCTTCTCTGGTTTTTTAGGGTGGAAGTTTAAGTTATTGATCCAGATCCAGAACTGTTATTGTTGAATTGTCTATTTCTCCTTTTTATTCTGTCAATTTTTGCTTTATGTATTTTGGGGCTCTGTTGTTAAATATGTTACCTTTATAATTGTTATGGCTTCCTGACAAGCTGATTCTTTTAGCATAATAAATGTTTGTCTTGTCTAATGACATTTATCTTAACATATATATGTATTTTGATATTAATAAAGCTGCTCCAACTTTTATGGCTACTGTTTGAATAGTAGATGATCTTTTATACTTTTACCCACTCGTGTCTTTGAATCTTAAGTGTTTTTTGTAAAGACTTAAGAGCCAGTCTCCACAAAATTAAAAAAAAAAAATTAACCAGACGTGGTGGCACACACCTGTAGTTCCAGCTACTCGGGAGACTGCGGCGGGAGTAACAGGCATTTGGTTTTTTAAAATTTTTAATTATTGTTATTCTTTTTGAGACAGGTTCTCACTCTGTCACTCAGGCTGGAGTGCAGTGGTAGGTGCATGACACCACGCCCGGCAAATTTTTTGTATTTTTATTTTTATTTTTGTAGAGACAAGGTCTCCCCATGTTGCCCAGGCTGGTCTCAAGCTCCTCGACTCAAGCAATCTGCCTGTCTCAGTCTCCCAATGTGCTGGGGTTACAGGCAAGAGCCACTCCACCCAGCCTAGATCTTTTCACCCTATCTGACGGTCTTTTAATTCAAGTGTACAGTCCTTTCAAATTTAATGTAATTATTGATAAGGGTTTTGCTCATTTGTTTTTCCTTTACTGCTTGCTTTTGTGTTTTTTAGAGATAAGATTTCATTCTATCCTGCGGGCTGGAGTGCAGTGATGAGGTCACAGCTCACTGCAGCCTTGAACTCCTGGGCTCAGGAGATCTTCCCACCTCAGCCTCCCGAGTAGCTGGGCCTACAAGTGTGTACCACCACGCCTAGCTTTTTTTTTTTTTTTAAATTTTGTGGAGACTGGGTCTCACTTTGTTGCTCAGGCTGGTCTCAAACTTCTGGCTTCAAGAATACTAAGGTTACAGATGTGTGCCACCACACCTGGCCTCAATGTTGTTTTTAATATATATATATATATATATATATATATATATATTTATATAGATACATGTTAAATTGTGGTTAAAAAACCATAAAACTTACCATCTTAACCATGTTTAAGTGGACAATGCAATAGTGTTAAATATATTTACCTTGTCATCCAACAGATTTCCAGAAATTCTTTATCCCACAAAACTGAAACTTTATACCCATTCAACAACTCCCAATTTACCTCTCACTCCAAACTCTGGCAACCACCATTTTTCTTTCAGTTTCTATGAATTTGACTACTTTTTTATTTTTTGAGACGAAGTTTCTGTGGCCCAAGCTGGAATGCAATGGCACAATCTCAGCTCACTGCAACCTCTGCCTCCAGGTTCAAGCGATTTTCCTGTCTCAGCCTCCCGAGTAGTTGGGACTACAGGCATGCACCACCATGCTCGGCTAGTATTTGTATTTTTAGTTGAGATGGGGTTTCACCATCTTGGCCAGACTAGTCTCGAACTCCTGACCTCAAGTGATCCACCTGCCTCGGCCTCACAAACTGCTAGGATTACAGGCGTGAGCCACCCCGCCTAGCAGATTTCGACTACTTTAAATACCTCATATAAGTGGAATCCTACAGTATTTGTCTTTTTGCAACTGGCTTATTTCACTTAACACAATGTCCTCAAGGTTCTTTCCTGTTATAGCATGTGATTGGATTGCTTTCCTTTTTAAGGCTGTGCAGTGTTCCAGTGTAAGTATATACCACATTTTTTTTAGCCATTTATTCTTTGATGAACATTTGGTGGCTTTCACCTCTTGGCTATTGTGAATAATGCTGCTATGAACATGGGTGGGCAAATATAAAAATATATTTTAGCAGAGATGGCAAAACCCCATCTCTACTAGAAACACAAAAATTAGCCTGGCATGGTGTGGGCGCCTATAATCCCAGCTACTTGGGAGGCTGAGGCAGGAGAATCGCTTGACCCTGAGACATGGAGGTTCCTGTGAGTTGAGATTGCATCACTGCACTCCAGTCTGGGTGACAGAGCAAGACTCCATCTCCAAATAAATAAAGTTATTTTCTTAGTGGTTGTTCTAGAGGTTATATAACAGTCTACTTGAGATTAAGATTTACCTTCATACTGACAAAACATAGAGACTTGGTTTTCATGTTGTTCCATTTTTACCCCTTTGTGTGATTGTCATACATATTACAGTTCTATATGCTATAAACCCCAAAATACAGTGGTATACTTATTATTTCATGTAATTTTACGTCTTTTAATGAAGTTAAAGAGAACACAGTTTTATGTTTACCTAGATACTATTTACCTTTTCCCAGTGCCTTTTCATTTCTTTGAGTAGATTTGAATTACTATCTAGAATTCTTTCTTTCCAGCCTGAATGATTGCCTTTAGTATTTCTTATATAGCTGGTCTGATAACAATGAATTCTCTTCTTTGTGGAGTGTGTTTATTTCACCCGTACTTGTTTTAAGGATAGTGTTGTTGGATATAGGATTCTTGTTTGACAGGGTGTTTTTTCCTTCTTGCGGCACTTTGACTACATTGGCCCACTGCCTTCTGGGGTCCATTGTTTCTGATTAGAAGGCAGCTGTGATTTATTTTGTTATTCTTCTGTAAATGATACTTGTTTTTGTCTAGCTTCTTTTAGAATTTTTATCTTTCAACAGTTTGGCGATGTGGTATCTAGGTGTAGGTCTCTTTGTTTATCCTACTTGGGGTTTATTGAGCTTTTTGGATCTGCAGATTCATGTTTTTCATCAAATTTGGGAATTTTACAGCCATTATTTCTTCAAAATTTTTTTTCTGCCCCTTTCTCTCTCTTCTGGCCCTTCCATTACACATATGTTGGTAAACCCACTGTTGCTGCACAGGGGTCTGAGGCGCTATCCATTTTTCACTTTTTTCTCTCTGTTCTTACATTGGATAATTCTATTGCTCTGTGACTTCAAGTTCACTGATTTTTCTGTCTTCCCAAATCTGTGTAGTCCCTCTAGTCAACTTTTCAGAATTTCCTTTTTTAAAATTGTGATTAATACATGATTTCCCACTTTAACAGTTTTCAAGTGTATAGTTCAGTGACCTTAAAGACATTCACATTATTGTACACCCATCACCACCATCACCTCCAGAACATTTCATCATCCCAGACTGAAACTCTGTACCCATTCAACAATAACTCCCAGCTGGTACAGTGGCTCATTCCTAAAATTCTAGTGCTTTGGGAGGCCAAGGCAGGAGGATTGCTTGAGCCCAGGAGTTCAAGATCAGCTTGGACAACATAGTGAGTGAGACCCTGTCTCTACAAAATATGTATATGTGTATGTATATATGTATGTATGTATATATGTGTGTGTATACACACACACACACACACACACA
>NW_016107436.1:4621730-4647867 GCF_001604975.1 Cebus imitator
GGGGTTTCACCATGTTGACCAGGATGGTCTCGATCTCTTGACCTCGTGATCCACCCACCTCGGCCTCCCAAAGTGCTGGGATTACAGGCGTGAGCCACCGCGCCCAGCCCTTTTTCCTTTTTCTAAAATAAGGGCCCAAGGTTGTCCTACCTGACCCTTTAATTCAATAAATATGTGTGGGTTTTTTTGTTTTTTTAGTTTCTGCCCAGTGTTTTTTTTTTTTTTTTTGAGATGGAATCTCATTCTGCCATCCAGGCTGGAGTACAGTGGTGCAATCTTGGCTCACTGCAATGTCTATCTCCTAAGTTCAAGCGATTCTCCAAATAGCTGGGATTACAAGTGCATGCTACCACACCCAGCTAATTTTTGTATTTTTAGTAGATATGAGGTTTCACATTGTTGGCCAGGCTGGTCTCGAACTCTTGACCTCAAGTGATCCACCCGGCTTGGCCTCTCAGGGATTGGGCCACCACACCCAGCCTCTGCTCATTTTCTTTTTTAAAAATCTTATTTTTTAAGCCTAGCTTCATAGGGGCCACTCTTGTGCCTAATGGTCAGCCAATGATTTAGGCAGATGTATCTTGAGCCAGTGAGGCTTCTACCTTCTGCTGATAAGAGTGTCTGTGTGTGTGCATATTTAAAAATTCAGCAGTTTTGAAATCTGCCCTGGCTTTTACTTTCTGCTGGGCCCTCTGGCATTTCCTCTTCTTGTGCCCACAGATCCCGTTAGCTAGGGCTGTGTGGCAGCTAGCTTAGGCCTTCTCTAAAATCTCTAACAAGGGCCATGTGGCCCAGTGTTTACACTGAGTTATCAGAGCATTCTCAACTTCCTGTAGGCTGAGAAGAGTCTTCTGAGAAGGACAGTGGGCTCTGGGCTTCAAAGGCTTGGAGCTGTTATCCTCAATAAACAGCTGCAATCTTTCTTGTGCCAACCCTAAAGACATTGTCTTTTGGAGGGGACATTCCTGCAAGGACTCCCATCCAGCTCTCAGCAGGAAGTTTCCTATCCTGAAAATCTCAACAGAAACTAAAAAACTGATCTGCCATGGGGTTCCCCCATTTTGTAGCCTTTCAGAATTTGACCTTGATTCAGCTGATAAGACAGGGCTGGCCAAGGCGAGCTTTTTGCTGCCTATCCATCATCTTTATGCATGTTCAGGAGACAGAGGGTGTTAGATATTATCGCGCCATGGAGGGGCGTGCCCCACACTGAGCCCCTGCTAAAAGCAGAACAAGAGATGAGGTGGCTGGGCGTGGATTGAAATGACAAACTATAACTCTTCTACAAATGTAGAGGTTTATTTCAACAAAATGTGTAAAGAGTGCGTCTGAAGCTCCTGCTCATCACAGTATGTGTCCATCGAATTCTGAGACAAGTGAAGGCTGTTTTGTGAACGAAGAGAACAGATAATATGGCAGTCTCCATTCAAGCAGGTCTTAGTCAATATCCATTTATACTCCTGCCTCAGTAGCCTTGCGTGTGTTGAGGGGCTGTGGGAATGTCAGATTGCTCATGTTCTGTGGCTCCGACCTCGTCTAGGGTAAGATCTACAGTGAGGAGTTCTGGGGATGGGGGAGGAGGCATTACAGGGTTCTAGAGAGGAAGCGTACTCGTTTGTGTCATAATTTGGCAGGGAGAGGGAAGTAAATGAGGGTAACCCACCCTGCCTCTGAAGCGATGCCTGTACTGGCCTCCTCGGGGATGTGGGACTTCGTACCACTTGCAGGTATGTGGGATTTGATTTATTGCAAAAAAGTATAGAATAAGCTCGTGAAAAACGCATCCAATTCTTACTAGGTAAGCAAATGACCTGCAATGGTCAATGCATTTTCCTGGACTGAGAATTGTCCCCCGCCATCCATGCCCTTCTCTGAAGGTGCCGAACACCCGCACCTCCCACCAGGGCAGCCAGGCTGAGGCTCTGACTCCGGGGGGGCCGTCTGCTCCACACCCAGCCATACAGGGCCCATCTGCAATCCAGAGCCATTGACAAGCCCAGCCAACCCATCTGCGCGAATTCCTCCTGCTGAAGAAGGGGACATGGAGCTCACTCGTGTGTAAGCTACAGGGTTAAGGCTCAGAACTGTAGCTTGTCCAAGAACGTTCATACCACTGCTTCTCTGACACCTTATCCTCCTCGGTCGTCAGTGACAAATGCAATTAGCTGCACTATAGGAACCGGGTGCTGCCCAGCCTGGTCACCTGCCACTCCTGCTTTAGGAACAGGGGAATCAGGAAATTCTTTTCTTGAATAAACTAGTAGTTGAAAGTAAACTCTCTCCACCACCTGAGGGAGGCTCCTGATGCTGGTCAGGAGGGGCCAGTAAGCCTGGAGGACAGCAGCACCATGACTGAGTTGTAAAGAATCTTAAGGACATGTGGATTCTGGGTTTCCTGGAAGCCTCCCTCACCGGGAAGGCCAGCTCCTGGTGCTGAGGGCATAGCTGTCACCAGGGTCCTTTCAGAGCTGTGGGGAGACCTGCACATCTGCTACCTGTCTACATTCTGGGGAAGAGACAAGACCCAAAGAGAATAGAAATGTCAGTTGCTAGGACAGTAATCCTGGAACTAGGGAAGAGTGACTCTGAGGCACCACTAAGCTCTCAAAACCATCCAATCCAGGCTTCACAGGAACAATATTCCAAGGCCTCAAAACAGACTATCTGGCTGGCTCTCCACATGGTATAAGTAACTAGTTTCTACCAGTGCAGAAAGGGTGGTCTCTCTGGTTCCTCCTCTGCCAACTCAGGCTTCACTGCCTGTGGGACCACTGGCCTTGCAGCTCCCAGACACGTGTGACAGCTAGTCCAGCAGTGACATGCAGGTGAGAGGCAGGACAGTGACCTTCCCCTTTGTCCTCAGAGACTGAACCCAAGGTTGAGGTCCCCTAAATTAAGAATAACTTGGTCAGCCAGGCGCGGTGGCTCAAGCCTGTAATCCCAGCACTTTGGGAGGCCGAGGCGGGTGGATCACGAGGTCAAGAGATCGAGACCATCCTGGTCAACATGGTGAAACCCCGTCTCTACTAAAAATACAAAACATTAGTGGGCATGGTGGCGCGTGCCTGTAATCCCAGCTACTCAGGAGGCTGAGGCAGGAGAATTGCCTGAACCCGGGAGGCGGAGGTTGCGGTGAGCCGAGATCGCGCCATTGCACTCCAGCCTGGGTAACAAGAGCGAAACTCCGTCTCAAAAAAAAAAAAAAAAAGAAAAAGAATAACTTGGTCTATTTTCTTTCTCTGCTTCTTGGCTCACGGTTTTGCCCTCATCTTTGTTCCCATGGAGCTTGCAGTAATTTTACGCTCTGAGTTTTCTTCATAAAAGGTACCGTGGTGTGGTTAAACTGGGAATCATTCCTCTCCAGTGCCTACTGTGTGCTGGGCTGAGAGCTGAGGTCATAAACGGTGGACTTGAGGCTTGTCCTCTCCCAAGCCCTCCTCTGCACCTGTGGCTGCGGCTCATGGGGCCAGGGGTGAGACGGGCTGCTGACTGCCTGGCAACTCCTCATGCTCCCCTGTGCTGGGGTGCCAAGGGGCTGTCAGGACAGGAGGTGCAGCCCTGCTTTGGGTAGTGAGACCTCATGGTACATGTTTGTACCTTTCATTGCCTTCTTAATCCTGTGCAGGGAGTGAAGGACTAGACCCAGCCGGGGTAATAAATACTGAATGGGGTAGGTGTGACTGGTGGGCTGGAGGGGATTCTGTGATCTTACTCCCAGGATGTCATGCATAACCTAAAACACTCAAGGAGAAGCAAAATGCTACTTGACTCCAGTGCTGGGCCTCCTGGGCCTTTCATTACAGTGGTTGCAGTTGTAAACAGCAGCTCTAGCCCTTTTCTCCAGAGACAGGGCAGGGACAGGCAGGAAGCTCTTCCTACGTGGAAGGGGAATCCATCGTGGAGAGGATCCGTACGACTTCTGCTCGCTGAGTGGGTGATATGTGCTGGGTCATATGGATGATGGAATCCATAGCAACCTCTGGATTGGCCTGGACCAAGCTGAAAGGAAGATTGGGAATGGTGAAAAGAGAGGTGGAAGCGTCTAGCTCAGGACAGCTAAAGAGCTGCCCAGTAAACACGTGTGCACCGTCCACTGCAGACATTTTAGTCACTGCCTCACCTCATTTCCCTACATTACAAATATCCAGCCAAGGTAGTGCAAGACAAACTTGAAACACTTTGCTATGTTGAAAGAAGAATTTAAAAACTCACAACAAAAACAATGGGGGCATGTCACAAAGGCAGCCTGTGTGAAAGGGGCTCCTACTGGCTAAATCTAGGACAATCTGGGCATCAAAATAAGCCCAGAAATGAATCACAAAACTTCATGGGTCTATACCAGTAATGAATGTAGCAATGAATTGGCAGGAGTGAGGGCTGCATGGTGACTGGTAATTGTGGAGGGTGTGCTGGAGTAGGGAAGTTCTCATTTTGCAAGCTCACTGTAAAGACTGCACCAGGCAAGAATCTCCAGAGGGAGATTTTAATGAAAGCAAGATACTTGCATGGCCTTAAATGTCTTCCCACAGACCACTTATTAGGTACAAGGGGGGAAATCAGTAATTACACAGTAGAGAAATGGAGCAACATCTTGACCAGGGGATGAAACTAACTTGAGGCAGGGCAAATGAACCCCATGTGCCCCCAGATGTGGTATCCTGTGAAGGTTCTGGCCAGAGTGCCTCACCTGCATCTCACCATGGGCAGACATCAAACTCAACATCAGCAGCATTCCACAGATGGTAGATTTCAGATAGTTTTTAATCAGTGTTAAATTTACAAAAGTGGATCATTTTATGATGGCTATGTAAAGGTACACAGCCATATTTACAAAATTTACAAAAGTGGATCATTTTATGATGGCTTCAGTGACTTGATGGCTATCATCAAGTCACTGAAGCCATCATAAAATGATCCACTTTTGTAAATTTTGTAAATACATCCCTATTCTCAGCAAATGCACACTGAAATATTTGGCGGTAAAGACCATGATATACGTAACACCTGTAAGTAGTTCGGAAAAAGGAGAAATAAGTACACATTTGGGAGGGGGCAGACACACTCACCAGTGATAGCAAGGGAGGGAAAATGGAGCAGGTGAATCAATACAGATATCACATATAGGTGTGTTCTTTGTACTGTTTTTAATTTCATAACTTTTCTGTATGAAGCCTCTAGAAGAATACAGAGGAGAGGAGGAGGTGGTAACCACCACACATACAGTCGGCTTTCCTCCCGGAGCCTTTCATCCAGTTTGAGTATCAGCATTCAGAGATAAGAGGTGGGCACAGTGAACTAAGCCTTCATTGAGCCGAGATAGTGAGTGCCCCTAGGGAGCAGTAGCTGAAAGAATTGGGCTTCAGGGCCATATCTGTACCTGTGGGTCAACTACAGCTGTCTCAAACAGCAAGAGACTGCAGAGATTGCAAGGTTTCTGCGATCATCTCATGATTTGTTTGGAAACTTTTATTCCAAAGAAATTAGCCCCTTCTTTAGTGGAGTTCCCCATATTGGTCTCACCTGCGGATTTGCTTGAGGACGTAGTCTCTGCTGATGCATTTGATGTTTTCCTCTATTACGGAGCGAACGCCATCCTCCTCTGTCAGCTGTTTCTCTAGCCACTCCACCAGGTCTTTATTATTGTCCCACACATAGGCCTGCAAACAGATGACTCTTGGTCAAACACCAGGGGTCAGGCCAGGCCTGGACACCCTGACTGTTCAGGATTTGGGGTGCTTACTCCAACAGCGTGCTCCGTGTCCACGATTCTCCTTCACTGTTGGCATCGTGCAGGAGGAGGAAGGAGCTGTGCCTCTTCTCCTTCCCTTCCTTTACAGACACAGGTGCACACCTGAAGCCTCCACTGGGCTCTGCCGAGAGCACTGATGCTCATACCCCGACTCTGTCCTGTCAGACTCGAGGGGCCTACCTATGTGACAAAGGCTAAGAGAATTCAGTGACTTGAGAGAAACAGTGAAAAGCCCAAATTACTTAGTAAAGTGTGACTGAGAGGGTGAGGCTATTTGGTGTTTTGCTTTCAGAGAGCTGAGACACATGCCTAAAGTGTAAGTCTCTAGTCCCAGTGAGGCCTGGCAGTCACTGGATCGATGAAGTCTCCTGAGATAGACAGAGCTCACCGTCTTTCAGTGAGGCATGGACTGTGGACTGATGGGAGGGAAGTCTTGTTGCCAGGGTAGAGCCATCAGGTCAGAAACCTACGCCCCATTTTATTATCTGTGAGAGTATTTGAAAGGATCAAGACGTCCATAGCCCTGAAAGTCTCAACAAACTACCTCGCGCCTCCTTTTCAAGATCATTTAGCTGAGTATTTCCTAGGTGGTTGACTACATAATAATTCAGGAGTGTGTTAGAAGCCTAATAGCCTTCTCCTTGCTCTCTTCTCCTCTCATTTTCTTTAAAAATCATTTAGGAATCGTTTTGTTAATGGTTTCCGGAAAACCAAGTACCACCATTAGGGCTCATTCATATTTATGTCATTTTGTTTGGGTAATTAAACACAAAGCTCGTCATTTAAAGGTGCGCTATCCTTCTCTGTTATCACTAACGAAGTCAAAGTCAGAATGACAATGAGTTTGGCGCTGTAATTTAATAGGTGGGTGCGTTGGGGACTCTGAGGCTTAGTGGCTACAGGAAGCCTGTATACAAGCAAGGTCACCAAAGCCACAGCTGTGACTACTGGGCTGCAGAGGGAATGTTTTCATCACACCCTTCAAAAGGCCTCAGGCAGTATGAAACTGAGCACCGGGCTATTTTCTAACTATCTCGTGCCTTCAAATATCATGGTTCCTTTTCAGATTCTCACTTCCTGTCTGTAACTTAGCTGCCAACTTAGTTGTGACTGTGGTTATTTAATGTCTGTCATTTCATTGACTTCTCTGTTTCTAAAAATTAAGGAGTTCTTTACATGGGAAGGATGAAGGCTTCCCAGGATTAAGGATCAGCAGTATGGCTCTTCTAGTTCTTTGTCCATTTCTTTGTCTGACTCAAATGTGCCCAGTTCTGTTTGTAATCACTGATAAGCAGATCAGCAATTCTTCAGCTGGGGTGCTGAGCGAGCTCTCTCCCTCTGTGCCTGGGTCAGGACTCCGAGCATCTCTCAAGGCTAAACTGCCTTGAGAAAGTGTTTTGCGCCTAAGGAAAGGAGGTGCCACATCAGCCCCTATCCATGAGGCAGGGGGAGCACTGCTTTTCCCATAACATGGTCTGAACTCAGTCTTGTGACCCAGCTTGCTGCACGCCCCACATGGATAAGTCCCCCTGGACTCCTAAATACTGTCACCTAAATTTCAACATTTCCATTCCCATCATTGGCAATTTACACTTGTGCTCCATGGTTTCAGGACTTCTACACATTCCCCTACTTATGAAGATTGGAGTAGTTGGGGGGAGGGAAAAATAAAACAATAAATGTTTCTTGGGTTTCTGAATGGGAAAAAAAAGAAACCCAAGATTTTTAGATTTACCCAAGAATCCCAAAGCCTTTAGTTTAGGAGAATATTTAATACTCTTATTAATCATTTTTAATCCGTTTGCTTTTAATTAAGAAACAGCATGATGCTTTCCTATCAACATATGCCAGGGAGCAGATTAATTGTGGCTTAAGATAACTCTCCTTGATTGGTGTAATGTATTAGCTAACGAGATGCCTGCTTCTAACGATGCTTAGACACTACACTGGAAAGCCAGCTACCCTCTAGAGAAAACTCTTCTGCCTTACCCTCCTGCAGCCAGAGTATGCTAGGTGTTTAAATTAAACATTTTGAAAAGTTCCCAGACAGGATTAGAGCAATGCATTCCAAATTTTTTCAGATGCTTGAAAATATGGGCCCTATATAAAAGATCTGCTATTTACGCAAAGTACAGCTGGATGATAATGACCAAGCCAAACCCCAACAGATGACAGCCTAGAGTACATGAAGGAAAGGGGTCTCAAGTCCTCATCAACTGCATGTTTAGCAAGAATAAACAAACTGATGTACCCATAGTGCCACTAGTTTTTCTCAACAGACCTGGGAGGGTTACTATACTGTTGTGGGCTAATTTGTTCCACCTGGAAAGAGCAAGCTCCCTTCCACTGGGTTACGAAGTCCCTATATATATATTTTTTTCCCAGACAGTGTCTCACTCTGTGTTGCCTGGGCTGGAATACAGTGGCATGATCACAGCTCAGTGCCGCCTGAAACTCTGGGCTCACGTGATCCTCCTACAGCAGCATACTGAGTAGCTAGGATTTACAGGTATGCCCCATCATGCCTGGCAACATTTTTTTGGTAGAAACAGGGTCTCATTGTGTTGCCCAGGCTAGTCTTGAACTCCTGGGCTCAAGCAATTCCCCTGCCTTGGCCTCCCAAAGTGCTGGGATTATAGGCATGTGCCACTGTGCACAGCCAGAGACTACAATTTCTTGTTTGCTCTCTTAGAACAGTTGAAGACTCATTAATTCTGGTCACCCAGGAGGATAGGCCAACCTTATTCCCAGGAAGAAGCCTTATTATTTCCCTCCTTAAAATTATGAAAATGGGTCTGGCACAGTGACTCATGCCTGTAATCCCAGCAATTTGGGAGGCTGAGGTGGGGAATTGTTTGAGTCCAGGAGTTGGAGACCAGCCTGGGCAACATAGCAAAATCCTGTCTCTACAAAAAGTCAGCTAGGTGGGGTGGTATGTACCTACAGTCCCAGCTACTTGGGAGGCTGAGGTGGGAGGGGAGGATCACCTGAGCCTGGGAGGTTGAGCCTGAAGTGAGTCATCATACTAGTAGACTCCAGCCTGGGCAACAGAGTGAGACCAAACAAACAAACAAACAAACAAAGGAAAATAAAATGTGGCCAGTCATTCCTAGTATTCCAGGGTGGACTTTAAACAAATGTGATATACTGGGTTGCTAATCTCATGACAGGCCTGGGCCCACATGCCACCTGTCTGCCACTCATCTATATCAGAACATTTAACCAATAAAATATCAATAATTCAACATCACAACAGTGGCCTGTCCTACAATGAATGTTCAACAGACACTTTCCTCTCTGCATCAGCGGATAAATATCTCAGGCACTACTCAGCCTCACTAATTTTATGTAGTAATTAGTCTATCTCGCAACATCTAAATGACCTGTTTGCAAAGTTTCATTTCTAACATATTGGATAGCTGTTAAGTCCTCCTTAGACAATGGTTCAGAAGGCCAGGGAGTGACCAGGGCACGACCTGATGGATGTGAGCCCTGATTACTATGCCCTACCAATAACTCACCTTGGGAGCTGCTTGGAGACACCTCCAGCTAGGGAGGCTCCTTCCATTTCTGCCCTTGTAGACTTCAAGGAAACATGCAGCCTGATGCGGGTGGGAATGGCATACACATCCCAGGGTTTACGCATATTTTGGAAAGACATTTTCAATACGCTTACACTTGCAAGGCTAAGCCCTATCCAACAAAAGCCCAGGAAAGGATGTGATTTTTTTTTTCAGAGGCTTTAGAGTACAATAGCCAAAGGCCATGTGGGCTAGGGTGGCCACCAGACCCCATCGTCCTGTGAGCCAATCCCATCTCAGCTCCAGGCCCACAGCAGGGCCAAGCAAAGCTTTCCAGGTTCTACTTTACCTCCTTCCTGCCTGGCCCTGTGAAAAGTTTGGTATATGAGACTTATTCATCTGTAGCCTGAGGCCAGGTTTTGAGGTCAGTGGAAATAAGCGACCCTATCAATAGTGCTTTTTCCTCTATGATCCTCACAGGGGCTTCCGTTGAACATTCATTTCACTTGGAAATCCAGAATAAGAGTGAGTGGGTAGGTGTGTGAACAGTAAGAACGCACCATGGCATCAGGATGTGGGCACATGAGAGCATGTCAAACCAAAGAGCATCTGAGTGCCCACTGCTCAGGAGCCGGCCCCCTTTCCGCCCAGGCCAATCAGCTGTACATCTTTAAATCTATGTTGCTATTATCTTTTTAACCTTCTAATATGGAGGCAGGGAAACTAGCATATTCTGAATGTCTACTGAGCACCAGACACTGTGTTCCATAATTTTTCTTTTTGGAGACAGAGTCTCAACTCTGTTGGCCAGGCTGGAGTGCGGTGGCACCAGCATAGCTCACTATAACCGCAAACTCCTTGGACCAAGCAATCCTCCTCCCTTAGCCCCCTGAGGAGCTAGGACTACAGGTATGTGCCACGACATCCAGAAAATTTAAAAAATTTTTATAGACAGAGTCTTGCTTTATTATCCAGGCTGGTCTCAAACTCCTGGCCTCAAGTGATCCTCCCACTTCAGCCTCCCAAAGCACTGGGATTACAGGTGTGAGATGCCACATCTGACCTATACTCCATACTTTACTCATCATGTTATTTAAAACTCACTGAAGCCCATGACATAAACATCGCCCCCATTTTACAGATGAGGGAATGGCGGCTTAAATAATATGCCCATGCCAGTAAATGACTAAGCTGGGATCTCAAAGTTTATGAGATTTCAAAACCCACATTCTCACTGTTCCATGCAGAGTCCTAATCTCAATTTCTACTACTGGGCTTTGTGAAGCAATAGATCAATCAGCCTGTTTGAAAAACCACATACTTCAAATTTTGGATATAAGAATCAAGAGAGAAAACATGCCCAGGATACAAATGTGTGCCACGTTCTTATGACCCAATTTAAACTACTGTTCTTGTTATTTTCGTCAAGGAGCTGTAGTGATGCTTTGCTTCTGCCTGCAGTGAAACTATGAACCATAAACCCTACTATTTTCTACAGTAGGATTGTCCCAGTGGATTCAAACCAACTCCCATAACTCATGGTAACAGATACCTCTAAGGAAAACAAAAGAATTACAGGGCTCAGTTATATAACATCACTGTGTCTTCAATTTTCTGTCCCAGAATCTCTGTTTTCAGGATTAAGATTAAGAAAACAAATTCTCTGCAACAAAAAGAACACACGGCATGGCTAATAGATGCCTATCATGAAATGTCTTTTCTTACCTGTAACCAACCACAATAAGGATTAGAGGGTCACTTCCTGGTGCAAAGCCAGGGTCTAGACTCAGTCTTTGCACTTGAGAAGCACAACACACAATATCTATCGTTGTTTGAAGAACCAAAAANAAAAAAAAAAAAAAAAAAAAAGTGGTTTAAACCATTTCCAAACAGCAAGCAGATTCTACATCAAGCCTTCAGAGGCACACAGATGGCTTTTGAACACTGCAACCCTTTCTTCTCTCAAGGGCACTACAGATTTTATCACCCAACCCACACTAAACTAGGTCCTGCTGAGTCTACAGAATATGGAAGGAGGTTTCAAAGCCACATGCCCTGACATCATAGGATCACCCGTCCTCACGTTCACTCCTCGGCTTTCCTCTCAGAGAGCTCAGGAGAATGCTGCCTTTTGTAGCTGGGCATAAGGGAAAAGCCTCCATGCTCGGCATATTTGGCTGCCAGTGCCTAGGCAGCCTCTTTCTGAGCTATGGGGCTGGAGTTCTCCTCTGTCTATCAGTTCCAGCCAGGAGCTTGTACGTACGTGGTCAACTGTTCTCTCCATTGATAAGAGATGGCAATGACCTATTTCTTCAAACGCTCTGTCCCCCTGGGAGCAGGATGCTAAGGAAGAACTGAAGGGCCTATCTACTTGCTTCATGCTTGGAGGGAAGCTATTCCTTCTCCTCATCCTTGTGCCTACTGAGGCTGGACACATCCATTAGTGACTAATGTGGTAGGGAGGCAGTACAGGCCTCTCCTGGCCACACTCACACACACACACTCCATTTACCTAGCCGGCCACTCTTAACTGGAGAACAACCTCTTATTTTACACTTGCATGACTTTCAATGCCAACTTCCACTAGAAGCTGCCAGTAGCCACTGACAAAATTGTCTCACTCAATTATGATGCCACAGACTGACCTTAACCTGAACCAAATGTTGGAGAAGGCTGTGATCCCCGACTGCACATCTGAAATATTTATCCAAAGAAGCTTTTCAGTCGTAAAAAAAAAAAAAAAAAAAAAAAAAAATGGGCAGACTTAACACAAGGTGAATCCTAGAAGCACCCCAATTCACTGGCTTCAAAACTGACAGCAAAGCTTGGAGTTCCTCCTTGAGAATGATTAGCAGAAGCTTCAAGCAACACTTTCTAGGCAGAGGCCAGAGTGCCCCTCTTTGTGGACCAGGATGCTTCAGGCCACCACCAGCTACCCAGCCCTCCATCAATACTCTAACCTAGTAGCCACCAAATGCTTTTGATCACATAGTGATGAGAAAGACAAATATATTTTGAGCACATACTACCAATATTCTGATAAAATGTGTATATGATTAATCCATCTATTCCTAATAAAGGTTAATTTCTTCTTGTTAGTAAAAATAAATAGAAATAAGAGTGCCACCTTTTTCTTCCCATCCTCTCCCAAGGAGTGTCTTGTGCAGCCTGCTATTCCAGGGGCAAATGTTGGTGCCCTTGCTGGGTTATCCTGGCCTGAGACCTGCCCCATCCCCAACACTGAGGCTGCAGCACCAGTGACACCATCTCAGCAGGATCACTGCTCTAGGTCATGAGCCCTCTCTGTGAGATCACCCCAAGAAAATGCCAGCTTCGTAGATCCCTTCCCTGCATAAGGGTGGATGCTTCTTCCATCTCTGATCGCAAGTTAGCAGCACTTCAGTTGTAGTCATGGCATCTCCTGCCTATCATATCCTGTCTGGTTTCTGCTCTTGGCCCCTCCAATTCCCTCCTCCACACAGCCCCTGAGTGGTCTTTCTAAAACAGAAATTTGTGCATGTCACTCCAGTGCTTAAAATACCTGAGGTGTTTCCCATAGGCCTCAGGAAAAGTCCAAACTCCTGCATGATCATGCCCCTGCCCTTTTTTCCTAACAGGCACCCAGTCTCTGAGCCGCCCTAAAACAGTTGCAGGACGCTCCTTTGATGCATGCTACTCTTGCTTTAGGATGATGCTAGTCCTTCTACAGGAACATTCCTCCTAAGCCCTGATCGCCCCCAAATCCAGCCTTTTCCCCTGGTTCATTTCTGCTTTGTTTTCCAGCCTCTGCTGAGCCATCCCTTACTCCACAAGGCTTCTTAGACTCTCCCACATCCTTCCCAGAGAGGGTCAAGGGTCTTCTCTCTGTGCTCTGACTGTGCCCTGTGCTGTGTTTAACGTGGACCTCTTATCTGTCTGCCCCTCTAGATGGTGAGCTCTATGTGGATAGGAACAACATCTGCCTCTTTCACTACAATGCCCCCAGAATCTAATGCAGTGTCTAGTACATGGTAAGCATTCAAAAAAGTTTGCTGAGTGACTGTGTGAGCTGCAAATATGCCCTACTACCTCTTCTAATAAGATGTCATGGCGTGACATATTAGGGGGAGTTGCTGGGGGAGGAAACAGCTTGGAACTCTGTTTCCCTTCCATTCCTGCCCTTAAGAGGCCTGTGGACTCTTAGCTGGTGGGCCTCGCAGCCCTCAGGTGGTGTGAGGAACTCAGAAAAAGGCTTCTCTGTGAGTGTCCCACTTACCTTCACTGTTCCTTCCACTTCCACAAACCAGCGCCTTAACATGGCTTGAATCTGGCCGTCAGTCAGCTCAGGGTTGGCATTGTGGATTTTCTTCTTGACCAGGTCCTCCAGCAGGAGACGCCTCAGCCGCCAGTAGAAGAAGGTACGGGATGTTTTCCAATCCAGGACATCCTACATGCAGAGACGAATAAGCTTAGTCAGCCTGGTCCTAATTGCTGCTCAATGCTCAGTCTGGAGGGAAACCCACAGGCACAAAAACTGATTCTCCAAGCAAGCGCTTCGCAGACCCAAGAGCTGGCTGTAAACTTCTAGCACTTCCAGCTGTCCCCCAGGGGAGAAATGCAGTCACATGCCCTGCTGTTTGCAGCGCTGTGCACAGCCCTGGGCCTGGCCAATGCTGATCCCACACATGGCTGAGATGTTCTGGGAAAGAGGCTGTGAGTTCCCAGATAACCAGACTGGGAGAAATTGGTTTTGAGAAGATGGATCAATCAACTTGCAGATCAATTATGAATTAGCTGCTGCAGAAACCTTGACTCTACAGTAACCCATATCCTGAGGACCTGTCACCAATGAAGGCACATGTGACTCAGTTTCCCACCAGTAAAATGCAGCTTGCCTCCTAAGGAATTAATGGAAGTCTAAATTTTAGGGTAATAGATACAGAAAAAAGCAAAAATCTAAAAAATACTGAAAATGTTTTGATCTGCAGAAGTTGTTTTAATTTGGCCTTTGTAGCTCCCTACGTGTGAGCCTGTGTGCATGACACACACACTTGCTCGCCTGTGGGTCTCTGACAAGTCGGCAGAAGTGGCAACCCTTGTACTTACGTTAATAACACCCTTCTCCTGCATCCGGCCTGGTGTGTCATGCAAGTCAGCAAACTGCACGGCTACCTGATGGTAAATGGGAATTAGGAATTCCTCCCGCTCCTTCAACTTGTTCTCCAACTCCTTCCGCTCAGCTGCGCTTAGCTCTGGGGTGCCTGCAATTAGATACACCTGCCCGTTACCCTCTGTAGTGACCAGGAATCTGCACAGCAGCAGCCACCATCACAGGAAGCTTAACATCAGCCTGCCCCCACTTCCCTCTGTGTCCTGGCTCTCCGCTGTCTTCTCTGCTCTTTGCTGATTAAGAGGACCCTACATGATGCGAGACCAGTCTTTACCTTGCCACAGGAAGCCCACGTCTTCTTTTCCCTGTGGCAGTCACAAGTGTGAAGGCAGGATGGCAGCCCCTCTCCCATGCCTCTCCCTGAGCAGGTGCAAAGAGCCACCCAGAGGCCTGCAGCATCTTGCTGATACCACCCAGGCTCCTCCTTCCCCAGTCCAGTACTTGCACGCTGCCACCATGCCCATCCCTGCTGACTAGCATCAAAGCGGCTGGGCTATTCCACATGTGGGGTGTGGTGAGGGCACCCCTAAGCTCCAAGCACAAACTAGCAGCTCCTGTTTCCCAGTGTACATGCCAGTTACCTGCCAAACTTGGCAAGGACCTGAATAACTCCTAAAGGTACAAGCTATAGTACTTCATGGCTTCTAATCTCAAGTTTATATACGTTTAACCTCTAATTAGCAGAACTCAAACGAATTAGAGCCAGATGGGCGTGTCTTGAGTCAGCTCAGTGGATTAGCCTGTGGTCTCCTGCCTGGGCTGCTACTGCCAGAGCCAATCCCTGACCGAGTGACAAAGACACTCTACTTCTTGGGCTAAACGAGAAGGAGGATGTAAAAAGAGAAAGGCAGTCAGCAAACCTCATTTGGATCACAGCACACGGTACCCTGGCTCAACAGACAGGAGACTTTGGAACTCCTTATAACAAGGAGGGACCCCCGCCCCCAATCAATAGTGTCCCAGTAGAGGTGTTGCTATGGTGTGTTTTTCTTAATTACTCTCAGAATGGGATCTGCAATCAATACGGAAAATTTAGCTGCCTGCCTAGTAAGGAGGAGTAAGTCTAGCTGAAGGAGCAATAGGTGACAGCCCCTGGTGTTAGGGACAACCTGAAGTGCTTTGTCACCAAAGCTGACAAATAAATACATAAGCACAGGTGATAGGATGCAGAAGAGGAAGGTCTATTTCAAGCATGCCTGTCTGGGAACAGGCCTTGTTTTTTACACCACTATGAATCATATGCCATAAACAGCCTTGGGCTGCTGACTGAGCCATAAGTATTATACATAAACACGGGTTAACAGGAGGGATGTAACTATAGTACTTAGTTTCATTTTTATGAGTTTTTTGGATGCTCAACTCCACCTCTTTCTTTAAGCTCATCGCCATTTTAAAACCGTGATGAAGGTGCCACTGATCTGCTGCTTTAGGCCCCGGCCCCTCAGCAGCCTTCCTTCCAACACACCTAAACAGCATGAAGGCACCGGGCCCCACCTAAGGGACGACACAAAGCCCACGCATTCTAGTGTAGATCTGCCTGGAGGACTGATGGCAGGAGGGCTGGCTAGTGTCTTCAGAGATGGGACATTCTCAGAACACCCTCAGTAGGGAAGCAAATGTTTTCCCTCCTCCACGGAAAGAAACCAAGATTCCCTGGAGAAATAGCTGATTCTAGGGCTGAGGCAGGGAAAACATCAGACGAACCCGGGGTATGTTGTGACAAAAAGCAAGGAAGCCCTCAAAAAATGATGAGGATATGTTAGAAAAACGCAGGAGCCAGTTTTGAATGTGTTCCCACCGGCCAAATCTGGGACAATGAGCACTCGAATAAATAATGATGTTTATTACCAGAGAGAATATTTGTGGAATGAAACTAGAATCTACCAGTCCACCCTCATGTAAGTAATTAAATGAGGGAAACGGGAAAGGGAAGGCTGTCTCTTCCAGCAGAACAGTAAGTGCAGAGGAAATGATGGAATTAGAAAAATCACTGTTTTACAAGTATCACAGTAAATTATTCTGCCAAGAATCATTAATGGATGTCAAAACCAGTGGGTTAAAGTTTGATAAGAAACAGGATATTCACAAAGTCAAAATATTCCTTACAAATCACTTATTAATTACAAAGGGGAAAATGGTAACTTTATAGTAGATTAACCTAGTGACCAACACCTTAAACAAGTAGTTACATTATCATTACCAACAGGACAGACTGATACCGTGACTCCTGATGATGTCCTGAGGAGGACAGAACATGACTTCCGCAACATTCCTGCCCAAAAAGCAGAATCAGAATCTAACCATGGGGAAATAGAAGACAAACTCAAACTGAGGAAACACGCTACAAAAAAGTGGCTCACTCTTAAAAAATGTGAAAATTATGAAAAACAAAGTTCAAAGAATCAGTCCAGATTAAAGGGGATTAAAAATACTTGACAATGAATTTCAGTGTGTGCTCCTTAGGTCAGATCTCAGGCTGCCCCCTCCAAAAAAAAAAAAAAAAGCTAAAAAGGATATTGAGACAACTGTTAAACTTTTAATATGAATCATGGATTAGGCAGTAGTATAAATGTTTATAGTTCTTGATTTTGATAAATGTATTGTGGTTATGTACGAGAAAGTCAGTGTTCTTAGAAATCCACACTAATATTTATGACTAAAGAAGCATGAGGGCTGGGTGCGGTGGCTCACACCTGTAATCCCAGCACTTTGGGAGGCTGAGGTAGGTGGGTCACTTGAGGCCAGGAGTTTGAGACCAGCGTGGCCAACATGACAAGACCCTGTCTCTACTAAAAATACAAAAATTAGCCGGCATGGTGGCACACGCCTGCAATCCCAGCTATTTGGGAGGCTGAGGCACAAGAATTGCTTGAACCCAGGAAGAGAAGGTTGCAGTGAGTCGAGATGGCCTCACTGCACTCCAGCCTGGGCGACTGAGACTCTTTTCTCAAAAAAAAAAAAAAAAAAAAAAGCATGAGGTCCACAGATTACTCTCAAATGGCTCAAAGAAAATGCATACGTATTTGGAGCAAGAGAGAATAATACATGTATTTAGTATGTGAGTGTGCAGAAATAATAAAGCAATGGGATCAGATATTAATAGGTGAATTTGAAAAAAAAGCACCGTATTATTCTTGTAACTTTTTTGTGAAATTATTATCAAATAAAAAGTTTTAAAAATTAGGCAAGCTGGAAAAGAAAACTTATTCCTGGCTATCTAATGCATACAATCAATAATCAAAGCTAATATTTATAGGGTACTGGGCACCATTCTAAGTGCTTTATATCAGTTAATTTATTATCACAACCACCTTTGAGACTGGTATTCTTATTATTTCCATCTTACAGGTGAGGAGATGAGGCCCTGAGAATTTACATAACTTACCAAGGTCACAAAGCTAGCAAGTGACAGCGCCAAGACTCAAATGCAGCAGTTTGGGTCCCAAAGCTTGTGATCACTGTTACACTGTCTCTTCTTGCTTACTTGGGCAGAAGACAAGTGCTTCAGTAGTAGTGTCCTTTAATTTCTGAAAGGCTAAGTGATGATGGCGGACTCCTAGCTGATAAAAGTTCCATCTTGGTCCCAACTCCATAACTAAGACCAGGACAATGTCTCCAATAGTCCTCATTTGGACGCAATTTCCTAGGCAGGCCTAAGATTTAGGAGTTGCTTCTTTTGTTACTGAGAGTTCGAGAACCAATACACCAATAAGGTCACAGCCCTGCTAGGAGCAAAGGGATGGCAAGACCACTGACATGGCTGAACAGGGATGAAGAGTTCTAGACGCTTACAACATCCTTCCTCTCTGCACCTGAACGCACATATACATGGACCATATCTATCACACCATTTATTGAGCATTTACTGTGTACCAGGCACTGCACTCGAATCTTTCAGGATCACATAGCTCATAGTCACCATGCACAATTCAGATCTACGTACCTACATCTGTTCAGCTGTTAACACTGCTGCCAAGCTGAATAATTTGGTATTACTGAGTGCTTTCCCAGTTGCTTCAGGTACATGATCTCTCATCCTTACGACAACCCAACTTTATAGCCAGGGTATCTATTTTACAGGTAAGAAAACCATGGCTTTGAAATATAAAGGGACTTCCCCAGTGACATCCAGCTCTTTTTTTTGGAGACGGAGTCTCATTCTGTCACCCAGGCTGGAGTGCAGTGGCACGATCTTGGCTCACTGCAACTTCTGCCACTTGGGTTCAAGTGATTCTTCTGCCTCAGCCTCCCGAGTAACTGGGATTACAGGTGCCCGTCACTGTGCCCGATTAATTTTTGTATTTTTAGTAGAGACGTGGTTTCACCATGTTGTCCAGGCTGGTCTTGAACTGACCTCAGGTGATCTGCCTGCCTCGGCCTCCAAAACTGCTGGGATTATAGGGGTGAGCCACTGCACCTGGCCGCATACAGCTCTTAAGAGGGAAAGTCAGGATTTACGCGAGGGTCTGGCTCTCTCCAAAGCCTGTGTTCTTCCACATTAAATGGACTGAAGGCTGCCAAGCAGATATCCTGCAGTGGCCACTGCAGGGTAAGCAGCTGGAGAATTGGTTTGTTGTTAGCAAGGAGTTAAGAGCAAGGGTCAGCACTGGCTGCAGAGGAGGTAGCAGCTATGGGCCGAGGAGGACAGTTTTCTGGAAACCGGGCTTTGGCTTCACTAAGTTGGAAGGATGGGGAATACTGGCTTCTGGGCTAACAAAGGTCTTGCCCTCTCAATCAAGCTATTCTAGAGCTTTGAACGAATAACAAAATAAACACTTCTAATGCTCTGGCCCTCCTGAGAGTAGGAAGATCACAGGGCATTCCTCCAAATCCTGCCTTGTTGATTCCTTCAGTAATGCCTCTGATTATGGTTCAAGACCCACCTCAAAAAAGTATCAAAGCAAAGCAAAGACTGAAGTGGAGAATATATGTGTTTTTAAATGCACATGAAAAGGGCAAGGATTTGTGTGCTTTGTTTTAGGGAAAAAAGGATTTTTAAAATTTTATTTTCTAAAAATAAAAGGCTGCTGTTAGGCCAGTTATATTCATGTGTTGCACACCAAGGGTCTCTCTCTCCTTGTATAGCAAAGCAGCCAGCCCCAGTAATGATTTAGGGGAGATTAACAAATATGTCAATGTCTATTTTCTGCTTAATTTAAAAGCGGCGTCTATAAAGATTTTTGACTTCTGAACCCTGTTCTCCTGAAAGAAAGAAGGTAAGAATGAGGAGGGGGATAAAGAGTGATTATCCTATCATTGATCGTTTGTCAGGAGCATTTCTTATTCACTGGACTATTGTAAAAAGCTAAGCTCTCGATCAATCCTGTAAGCTCCCTGTACAATTAAATATCTTGAAATGGTTTTCTTTCTTTTCTAGCCAGATTGCAGGGCCTCAGGGTTTTTAGGAAAGCAAGTTGGTGTGTACGCATGTGTGAGTGTGTTTAAGAATATGCTGCAGAGAGAAAAGTCATTCTTTTCTAGAATCCTACATTAGGAAATGGCTGAAACAGGAGGAAAAAAGGTAGGTTGCTCCCAACCTTTCCTATCCAAAATAAAAAGTCCCTATGCAAGTTGGGAGGATTGCCTGAAGCCAGGAGTTCAAGACCAACCTGGACAACAAAGCAAGACCCTGTCTGAAAAAAAATGCCGAGTGTGGTAGCTCACACCTGTAATCTCAGAACTTTGGGAAGCCAAGGTGGGAGGATGGCTTGAGCCCAGGTGTTCAATACCAGCCTGGGCAACAAAGCGAGGCCCTGTCTTTCCTCTCCCATGCCCCTAAAAATTAGCCAGGTGTGGTGAGGCGTGCTTGCAGTCCCAGAGATACTCTGGCAGCTGAGGCAGAAGGATCGCTAGAGCCCAGGAGTTTGAGGCTGTGGTGAATTATGACTGTGCTGCTGCACCATCCTAGGTCAAGAGTGTACAATCTTTTTTTGAGATGGAGTCTCACTCTGTTGTCAGGCTGGAGTGCAGCGGCACAATCTTGGGTCACTGCAACCTCTTCCTCCAGGGTCCAAGTGATTCTCCTGCCTCAGTCTCCTGAGTAGCTGGGACTACAGGCGTGCACCACCATACCCGGCTAGTTTTTTGTATTTTAGTAGAGATGGGGTTTTACCGTGTTGGCCAGGATGGTCTCGATCTCCTGACTTTGTGATCCGCCCGCCTTGGCCTCCCAAAGTGCTGGGATTACAGGCGTTAGCTACCGTGCCCAGCCAAGAGCGTCCAATCTTTTGGCTTCCTTGGGCCACATTAGAAGAAGAATTATCTTGGGCCATACATAAAATGCACTAATGCCAATGACAGCTGATGAGCTGAAAAAAAAATTGCAAAAAAATCTCCTAATGTTTTAAGAAAGTTTACAAATTTGTGTTGGGCCACATGCAGCCTGCAGGCCACAGGTTGGACAGGCTTGGTGTAGGTGAAAGAGGGAGGCCTTGTCTCTTAAAAAAAAAGTCCCCATGAAATCCAAAAAAATGCAAACTTCTAATTAAAAATTTAAAAGTGTTAAACAGAGAGGAAATATCACTGATCAAATAAGAAGAGCTAACAGTATTGAGATCTTATGCACTGGTACTGTTTAAGTACTTTTCATCTCAATCCTACAACAATCCTAAAAGATCAGATGAGGAAACTGAGGCACAAAAAAGACAACTTGCCCAAGGCCAAAGCTAGGAAATGGTGGAGTTGTGATTTTGGACTAGGTAACCTGGTTTACAAGCCCATGCTCCTTAAACAAAACAGTTCAAAGCGACTTGAAAGTGTCTGCAGCATGGTGGCCTATCAGGTGTTCCTTGGAGCCAGGATACAATGAAAAGCCACATTTCTCCTCCATGGGATCAAAAGTGAAGAAAGGCTGGGCATGGTGGGTTTTGCCTGTAATGCCAGCACTTTGAGAGGCTGAGGCGGGAAGGACTGCTTGACGCCAGGAGTTTCAGACCAGCCCAGGCAACACAGAGAGATTTTTAACTCTACAAATATTTACAACTTAGCTGAGGGTGGTGGCGCATGCCTGTAGTCCCAGCTACTCAGGAGGCTGAGGTGGGAGAACTGCTTGAGCCTGGCAGGTTGAGGCTACAGAGAGCTATGATCATGCCACTGCAGACCGGCTGACAGAGTGAGAATCTGTGTCTGACAGAAAAAAGAAAAAGCGGAAGAGAAACTCCCAAAGGAAACAAATGATTGCTGCAGCAGGAGGCATTTTTTGCCCAGCCGTGACACTTAAATAGGCCAGGAGAAGGCCAGCCCTAGCTTGTGTATGAACAAACTACATGTTCGAAGTAGGATTTGGGGGAGGTGACATCTTCAAAGCTCAGAATAAGAATCAGACTGGTAGACTAAAAATTCTCTGCTTAGCCAAAGGCCCTAGTGACCCTGTTGAAATCTTTTTCCTTTTTTGAGCTGAGTTCCTCATTTATGTAACAACAATCCTAATCTGGCATACAGGGAAAATGTTTTATAAAAGAATGTGATATTAAAGTGTTTTTAAAAACATTCTCAACTTTTAAAAAAGTTATACTTGGTGATGGGCACCTGTAATCCCAGCTACTTGGGAGGCTGAGGCAGAAGAATCGCTTGAACCCAGGAGGCAGAGGTTGCAGTGAGCCGAGATCACGCCACTGCACTGCGACAGTGCGAGGCTCCGTCTCAAAAAAAAAAAAAAAGTTATACTAAGAAGCCTATGTAAATTTAAATCCAATTTTAACTTTGATGGGCCCTTCTTCCTTTTCTTAAGAAAGCAATTTGCTTTGATTGGTTCAATACTTATGATGCTAGAGATAAGAACTAGACTACCCTCCCCAGAAAGCTCCTGAACATCTCAGATATTAAAACATACTTCCATCCCTCAACCTTGAGACTTTCTGAAAAATCAGCATAAAAAAGACTGGAATCTTATTAAGATTCAGAAGTACAAACACAAGTAGCTGTTTAAAAGATCTATGTAATCACATTTTCTATGTTGAAAGAAATTTTTCTACAAAGATAGTAAGATAGGGTAAAAAAAAATCCTGCAAAACTATTTCTATATCCATAACAGGTGTGCCTTTCTTTACACAAAAGCATTCTTGAAAAACTGCGTAAATCAGATCCTGTTTTAAATGCCTTAAGGGAGCTACTTTATGAGGAACCCTGCAGTGAATCCTTTGGTAAGGCAAATAATCCTTTTGTAATGGGAATAATTTCTCCCAATGTATCTAGTTTTTTTTTTTTTAAATCCCATTTTCATATATCTGCTTTTCTTCAAAGGGGGCCATACCTATCTAAATATACCCACATTTGCATATTGATTTTAACAGCAATCCTCTCGGGATGTTTAACCCTAAAGCTCCTTGCAATAGTGTTAGTGCTCTACTGTTCCTATTTTTTAAAATCTTTATATTAATAGTAAACCCAGAGATTTCCAAATAGGAATAAAAAAAAAAAAATAGTGCTGCCCCTTCAGCCTTGTCTCTGTGTTTCCATGCAGACATATCCACATAAAGAAGTCAGGAAATAGCATAAAATTCTCTGAATTCTTCTGGTAGAAATATGCCTCTGCAGTCTTCATTATTCTCCTTCCCTAATTTTCCCTCCCTATGTCTGGCAGGTCAGGATACTGGGAACTGGTCATTTGGGACCAAGACACATTCTGATGACAGCTTTCTCTTGGATTCCCTCTAACTAAATGCCTGCCAGGCCCCTCTGGCCAAACATAATTATGAATCACTGCTTCCTTGGAGGAGGCAAGCCCAGGTGCTTTTATAAATACAATCGGATAAAAGGATCAAACTAAAATGACCCCTTTCTCTTCTCAGAAAATACTGTCACTATTGCACTAAATTACACCAAGCCAAATAGCTTCTGAATCAGTGTAAGGGGTAGATTTCCAGCTACTGCTAACGTAAGAGAGAAGGCAAGATCCCATATCTACCTCCGTGATAGAAAGCCTCGTGTTATTTCTCATCAGCCTCCTTACCACAGAGGACACAGTGGCCACAGTGCCAGTGAAGACACTCCAAGTTCAACAGGTGAGAGGTGAAAGGCCATTTACTAAGGCATGCATATCAGAACTTCTTTCTTTCCTAGCTTTAACTTTCTAGGCAAAGACACGCTTTCTGCCTCAATCAAGTCTGGCTCTTTTCAGCTTTCAGCCTCTCAAAGATGGACTCAACAGTTAGAAAAAACACAACTCAGATACTTTGATCACCTCTACCAGAAAGGCAGCTTAACCCTTAAGTCTCCTTAGCCCAGGGAACAGTCCTTTTCCTGTCGTTCTGGCTGCCAAAGGCTTTGGAGGAAGGCTTTCCTGAAGATTTTTACAGACCTCACCCACCACCACAATGCTCCAAATCTGCCCCTGGGGCAACCTTGAGCCCAAAGCACCAGGTGAGGGCCAGCAGCAGTGCTCAGTCCATGCTGCCGCTCCCTGTGGCAGGCAGTCAGGGCATGTTCTGTGTGGGCGCAGTACGGTGCTGCGTGGCAGGCTGCCCAGCTGCCTGGGAATGGGGCCACAACCAAGAACAAGTTCTCCTGACTCCTTTGCCCAGGTGCTTGCTCTTCGTACAGAGAGAGAGGGACAGTGGGGAACTTACAATTGCTTCACACTTGGGCTGGACAGTTCTCTCTCCATCTAAATTGATTTGTCATTTCTCTCTGAACACAAGAGGAGGGGGAAGGATCCAGGAGAGGATTCAGGTCACAGCACTCAAGAGGCCAGGCTAGCAAGGCCGTCCCACTCCACAGCCACTCTCCTTGCTCCTGGCCCTGTGAGGCAGTAGAATGATGTCAGAGAGACAAAAAGGCCTGGGAGGGCTGTGGCTCTATTTCCAGAGAAGACATTTAATTTCCTTAAGGCAACCAAAATGGTAGGAATCCTTGTAACGACTCTACCAAGCCCTGGTTCTGGGAATCTGGGTCAGAACTGGTTCAGCAATGTAACACTCTGGGGCCTGGGCTTTGTTCACTTTTCTTTCTGAGGTAATTCTTCCCTTACTTCGATTAGGAATCAGTATAGGCACTAATTACATATTCTCTGTTATAATCACAGACTTGCAAACTAGTAATTCATTATCTTCCCACCCAAACTAACCATGTAAGATGACAAAAGTCCATTAAAAAAAATAAAAATTCTGGAAGAGATGAAGTTAGCTGCTCAGAAGTTAAATTACACATTCTTAGAGAATAAATAGTAATTATATTTTTGAACACAGTTAATCAGTTGTGCACTGGTTTGCCTAAGTGATCCTTGAGCGCGCTCCCCAGTAAAGAGGCCGATTTGGGGAGAGAACGGGAACGCAAGATAACATCCACTCCTACAGGCTTTCTCCTAAATAAGATTTTCTCCATGGAATTGGCTTTAGATTACAAAGGGAAAGAATCCTTGTTTAATTTAGTTCAGGCTCAGTATTCAGCTGAGGAAAAATCTATAGAAATCCTGAGAAAAGGAGAACACAGAGAATGAGAATTCTGTTCTGGGCTCTGATGTACATTTATTTTGTACACTAGATGATTCATTTTTTTGGCCTCAATTTCCCAATCTGAAAAATGAGACCATTTTCACCCACTTTGTGAAAAGGAATCTTGGTAGTTGGATTCTAGGCATTGCTAAAGGAGCCAGAGCCATTGTGAACCCCAAAGGAACTGGGTTGATAGTATGTCCTATTATATCCAGGCTGACCTGTTTTGTCGCAGATCCATCTGCCTGTGTATGATCTCCCTGAGAGATACGGCTACTACTTCTGTTTCTTTTGTTTTACACATGTGGGATTGAGCCACAGAGAATGCTGGATACCATATATGGCCATCTGTTTTTTCTTTTTTTAAGATGGAGTCTCGCTCTATAGCCCAGGCTGGAGTGCACTGGTGTGATCTCGGCTCACTGCAACCTCCGCTTCCCAGGCTTCAGCAGTTCTCCTGCCTCAGCCTCCTGAGTAGCTGAGATCACAGGCGCCCACCACCATGCCTGGCAACATCTGCTTTTTCTAATGATTAAGACGGAAAGATAATGATGCAGCAAAGTAAATGCATACTCATCTGCTCCTCTTATTAGCTAGGTAAAGGTGTGATCTCTGCTTTATGGCTGGAAAAACCTGCTGTTCGGAGAAGTTAAATAATTGACAAGTCTCCTGCTTAGTTATTCTTATTCCCAGTCCACTGCTCGTCTTCCCCAGCTGCCCTAGGCCAGAGCCTGCTTCACATTTAGCAGACTATGGGTCTTTTTTCAAGTGCCATTTTTGTCAAGGTTAAATAAATATGGTTTTCTCCAATGTGGATAGGAAATTGATAATGAGATGATTTGTAACAAATGATTAAACGGCTATCACTTGGGAGACTCCTCCCTCTCCCCTTCATGTGCTTCAAAAGTTAAAAGGTGCTGGGTGAAGGTGGGAGCGACATCACTTTCCTTGAAGAGAAGGAAGCTTCATCCCCACACCCCTCACCCTCCAGCCCTTCTGCAAACAGAGAGAGGATCCCTCTCCCTACCACACAGTTACTCTGAAGGGATGATAACAGCCATTGGGGGGTTAAAAAGAGGCACTGAACCCCCAGTTAATGAGTAGGAATTCAGCAGGCAGTGTAAGATAAATGGAGCTCTCTCTGCTTCTGCTAGAGTCAGCATGAACTGCGGCCCTGCGGCTTGTTTGTGGCAAATGGAGTGCGCGAAATATCAAAGGGCAGTGATCCAGAAGAAGACCGACTTTGACAAATTTTAAATTGGCCAGAAAGAAAACCAGCAAAAAGAAA
>NW_016107436.1:4648062-4658755 GCF_001604975.1 Cebus imitator
GACTGAAGCTTTTAGAGCTCTCTCTATGTACAGTTGTAAGTAACTTGCTCTTGAGCTGCAGTTACTTTAATTAAAGTGTATGGGGTTGGTCAAAAGTAATTATCCTGTTTGGAAACGGAAGAGAAAAAAAATCACCTCAACAATTCCGGGTGGCAATAGATTTCAGAAACAACTTTGCCCATTTCTTGTATGTGTGCATTCCCCATAAAAGGATCAGAATGTGGTGAGTTAGAGTTATTGGTGGCTGTTACCCAATAGCAAACAATGGGACACAAACAGGGTTGATTGTAACCCAAGTCACCGTGTTTGGCAGGCAACCTGACTCAGGGCTCCAAATGCCTGGATGTACAGTCTCCACAGTGTAGGCAAACGGGATTTTTCTGTCTCTGGATGGTGGGAATACAGCCCCAAAATGATACCTTATTAATTAAATTATCATTTGGAACATACATGAGCTAGCCTCTCTCTTCTTTATTCCTTCCATTCACTGAGTTTCACTACCTTCTAAAGGCAATCTCTGTTCCTTTAGAAAAAACAAAAACAAGCAAAACCAACCGACAAAAGAACCTCAAGCAGTTATCTTTACTAACATAGCAAGGGGCTCAATGGGAGACCTGGGCAGAAAATCATTGTTTTAGAAGAATCTGAAACTCATTTAGACTCTGGACTCAACACAGGACTCCCATGGTTTAGTCCTATGTTCAAATGGCAAATACCTTCCAAAAGCTCTGAAAACAAATGAGCAACAGAGTAATGGCTGGAAGCATTAAGCACGCCTGCTCTCAGGGCTATTCCTGGCGCAGCTACTGTTTGGAAGCACACAGTGTGCAATCTTTACTTTTTTTCTCTAGCTCAGGATGACCACGGAACACCGCCTGGGTAAAGATTCCTGCTTTTCTATCCCATCTCTGAGAAATGAAGTGAGCTGTCCAAAGAAACAAGCAGAAACAGGACATATTTAAGTCTAGCATATTCTCTGTCTGGTGAGGCCTGCCCCCAGCAGAAACTCTAGCTAATCATTCTCTACAAGGACACCTTAGAAGGACGGGCCTTTTGTACTCTAAGGAAATATTAGGAAAAAAAATCAGGTGACTTTTGCTTTTTTAGGGCTCACTTTCACTATTATACACACTATTTCATTCTACCGGGGTTCTTACCATACAGAGGACAGTAAATAAAGATTATCATGAATTTGATCAAATGCTTCAGTGCCTCCTCCCCTGGCCTATGAATGCACTCATTACAAATCAGCTGAATGGCTCATTGATTTGCCAGGAGGACAAGCAGACATACCCAATCGCTCAGCCAAGTGGATGTAGACTGGGTCCACCCGACGCATGGTTTTCACCAGATCCTTTCTGCGGAATTTGATTTCTACTGTCCCTTCTGGCTCCAGAACAGATCCCCTGGATCAGAGAGAAAGAAAACAAAACAGAAAGAGAGGCACTTTAAAGGAAGGAGACAACAGAATTACGCCAGTTACAATTTGTGGACCAGGAAATAGCTTCATTATGGTTTGCCTACCTATGGTTAACAGACATCTCCCCTGGGAGAATAGTAGGCACCAGAGAAATGTCTAAGTGAGGTATGAGAAAGGCCTGGCAAAAAGCAATTAAAAGAATTCTCATTACCACACCAGTCGACTTCCATCTCAAAGGGTGAAGAATACAGGTTCCACCACCTACAGCTGATAAGAGTAACAGGAATCACATTATTTTCCAGGGAAAAAATGCTGTAGGTACAGTGACAGGGGAACCACCTCCATCACTTAGACTGTATGATGAAGAAGGGCAATGCCTTTTTTTATCCTATCCTCTTCTCTTCTTCTCTCTCTCTTTCTCTCTCTCTCTCTATCTCCCCCCTCTTCCCCCCACCCGCTTTCTCTCCCTCTCTTCCCCTCCCCTATACCACAGCTGTCAGTCTGCTTGTAGGACACTGGTGAGACACACTAAGCCAGGCCAAGTAGGTGGTAAAACCTTCTGTCCAGGCTGGGCGCGGTGGCTCATGCCTGTAATCCCAGCACTTTGGGAGGCCGAGGCGGGTGGATCACGAGGTCAAGAGATCCAGACCATCCTGGTCAACATGGTGAAACCCCGTCTCTACTAAAAATACAAAAAATTAGCTGGGCATGGTGGCGCGTGCCTGTAGTCCCGGCTACTCGGGAGGCTGAGGTAGGAGAATTCCCTGAACCCAGGAGGCGGAGGTTGCGGTGAGCCGAGATCGCGCCATTGCACTCCAGCCTGGGCAACAAGAGCGAAACTCCATCTCAAAAAAAAAAAAAAACAAAAACAAAACCTTCTGTCCAGTACTATGGAAATGAGCAGAGTCAAAGGTCTCAGGGTTACTTCTATTGCATCCTAATGATGTTCAATCCCCAGAAACTTTGCCTTAAAACATCTTTTTAAAAACTCACAAATTTTCTAGTTTAAAAAATTTATAGTTAATGTTTACTATGTACATGGCACTATTCTAATTACTTACATATAAATGCTTACAACAATCCTATACTCAGTTTACATCTACTATGTAGTAAGATTCTGTGATTACTCCCATTTTACAGATGAGAAAACTACAGCACAGGAAGTTATGAGACTCATCCAGATATAACACGTGGCAGGACTAGATTTGAAACCACACAGTCCGATTCCAAAGTCTGTAGAGGAATTGTCTCCGATCTGATATCAGATGAGTTTAGGACTTAAAAATCATAAACCCCTAAGTGCAGAATGTAAATAATAAACCCTTTAAGCCTAGAGATTTGACAGTGAGACTACTGGACTCTCCTAAACAGCCTTTGACATAGAAGGCTGAATTTTGGGGGACAAGAGAGAAGCAAGTGGTTCACTAAAATGATTGGAGGTAGAAATTTGCTAGGAAAATGTCAAAGAAATACATTTTGAAGTTAACTACTTAGGAAAGAGCTGAGAACAGACTATGAAAGGATGACAGATTAGATCTGCTTTATTTATGTAGTTTCAGGTACCACCTCCCAACAAGCCTGAGGTCTCCCTTGCAGTTTTGTAAGGTGCTACAAACACCATGGTCTTTGGCTTCCTAAAATGCCAGAGTAAGGACCTGGACTCTAATGGAAGGAAGAAGCTTTGGTTTGGAATCACAGAATGTGGGTGCCATAGTGCACCTCAATGGTCATCCATCTCATTCTATAGACAAGAAACAGCCCAGGGATCGTAAGGACTGCTCCAAGTTTCTCACGGTCAGTCGCAGAGCTGGGTTAAAACCCTGGAACTCCAGACTAACAACTCAGTCCTTCTATTGCAACTCACTTTAAGCTCCCTCTGCCATACTTAAGGAAGAGATAGTGAATAGGCACATCTGAACAACAAATAGGAGGAGAGAATCTCTCTGGGTTTGGGGTTACCTGGAAGAGAAGACTTCATGGTTAAAAAATCTCGGATGGGGATTACACTGAGAAAGGCTACTCCAGCCTGGTTTCATTCTCATGCCAGCAGATACTATTTAGAAAGCCTATTCTTCTGAACTTGGAGTCCTTTGGGAAGGGAAAGATTCAAATAAAGTTGCCATGGCCGTAATGTTCTCCAGGAGGAAACCAACAGCTACAGGGTCCCTAAAGGCAGTGAATGGAAATATGGAAGTCACGCTACCTGCTTTCTCGGTCGGCATACATCTCCATGTGCCGTGGGTTGATGGTAGAGTCAATCACGACCCAGGAGCCGCCCCGCAGTTCGGCCTGGGGAGGAATGTAAACCAGCACAGGCTGGGAGCACTCCCTCAAGCTGTCCACAATGTAAGCACCAAACTTCAGCACTTGATCATACATATCTACGGAGGATGAGACAAATTAGAAATCATGAAATTCCTCTTCCTCAAAGCAGTACTTTCAAACACTGTTCAAGACCTCTGGCTATGGGTAACCTCCTTATACTATGCCTACTGTTTGCTTAACCTGAAGACTAAAGGGAGTATCGACCTGTATCCCATTCAAGACTCTAGAGGATCTTCAAAAGCACAAGACAGCAACAGAGAGATGCACTGTCTTTCACAAGACACAGTGTGTAAGTCTTCCAGATTGCATTTCCATTTTATATCTTCCCTAAATTTCTGTGCTCAGGTTTCACCACATTAATTCACATTTGCTCTACAAATGTTGAGTATTTTTCATGTCAATATGTGCTCTCCCACTACATTAAGTTTTCTAAAGGAAGGAACTATTCTAGCTTTTTTTAGTTCATCTCATGATGCTTAGCATAGGATGAGCTCTTCAAATGTGCAGCTGACGGAAACTAATCCTTTAAAAATTTTATCTTCAAAAACTATTTTTCATCTTGGTATCCCAATAGTCCAGCCCAGTGCCTGAACATAGTTAGTGGTCAATAAATATCTGCTGAATGAAAGAATGTTGAATAAATGAATTAAGATACTCTGGAGAGACTATAATAAGAAAGAAAAACATTCTTTAACAGTTGCATTTTTATAAGGTATCAATGAGAATTTTTTTTTTTTTTTTGAGACGGAGTTTCACTCTTGTTACCCAGGCTGGAGTATAGTGACACAATCTTGGCTCACTGCAACCTCCGCCTCCTGGGTTCAAGTGATTCTTCTGCCTCAGCCTCCTGAGTAGCTGGGACTACAGGCGCACCACCACCATGCCCAGCTAATTTTTGTATTTTTAGTAGAGACAGGATTTTACCATGTTGGCCAGGATGTTCTCAATCTCTTGACCTCGTGATCTGTCTGCCTCGGCCTCCAAAAGTGCTGGGATTACAGGTGTGAGCCATCACACCTGGCCAAGAAAAGTTTTAAAAATACTTAGGAAATACCACACAGCCACATGAGAAGAGACCCAGTCAGGGCACCATAGTAAGACTCCATCTCTACAAATAATAAAAAATTAGCCAGGCATGGTGGTGCATGCCTGCAGTCTCAGTTATTTGCCTGAGGTGGGAGGATCACTTGTGCCCAAGAGGTTGAGGCTGCAGTAATGATCTTGCCTGCACTCTAGCCTGGGTGACAGAAGAAGACCTTGTCTCAAAAACAACATAAAACAAAATAAACAAAAAACAAGAAAGGAGCCACCTCTTCATTTTGCTGAAGAGTACGCTTTGTAGGCTGGGCATGGTAGCTTACACCTGTAATCAGAGATCTTTGGGAGGCTGAGGTGGGAGGATCACTTGAGACCAGGAGCTCAAGACCAACAGAAGGAGACCCTATCTCTACAAAAATAAAAAAATTAGCAAAGCATGGTGGCACATTCCCATAGTCCTGGCAACCCAGGAGGCTGAGGTGGGAGGATAAGTTGAGCCCAGGAGGCCGAGACCTGCAGTGAGCTGTGATCATGCTGCTGTACTCCAGCCCGGGTAACAGAGTGAGACCCTGCCTTAAAAAAAAAAAAAAAAAAAAGTACATTTTGTAATCCCTCCAAAGCCAGGAGCAGCCTGAAGAAAAGGACCCATGATGTATACATAAAGTGAGTCCCTGGAAAACTGGATCAGTTATTTATTTTCCAATTTGTTATGGACTTCCCATTTCTCAGCTCACTGAAGTCTAAACATTGCTAAAGTTTTAGGTTTATGAGTCCAGATGTTTAATGAGTACTTCAGTGGAGCCACAATAGATCCTTTCTAAACACCAAATAACAGGTTCAACTGAGTTCAAACTTTCTTATCAAAGAGAGGATCTCAATTTGGAACAAATCAATTCTGGGAATCCAAGGCAAAGAAGCATTTTTCAGGAAGTTAAGAGCAAACCAAATAGAAATTGCTTTCATTGTAGTTGCTGGCAAATTAAACTGCCACCTTCTCCAAAGTAAAAATGGCTTAATATACAAACCATCAGTGAGCACAGTTCACTGCAAGGCGCATGCTCCACTGCCCCAACCTGGTGTGTCAGTGAATACTTCAGAAATTCCAAGTTGCTCCGGAAAACACTCCCTACTCTATGTAGAATGTGTATGATTATATACTCCATGTATATGATCAGAGTGAAGACATTTATTCCTTTGGGAGAAAAGCAAAGACCAAAAAAATTTACTGCTAATTACACAACTGCTGTATGAAGAGCAGGGAATAAAGGACTTTAAGCGCTTTACGCTAATTCTGTGGTTATGAAAATAATTGCTCAGTTCAAATTATTTTAACTAAATTAATTCTTTAGTGGATATTTCAACCAGTGCTACATAATAAAATAATTGTGTAATTAGCAGTACATTTTTCAGTGCTGCCAAGTGTACAGTCTCAGAACAAGTAACAGAAAAGAAGTGTCCCTCAACAATATCATGCAGAGAGGAAATGGAAGGTATAGATAAAAGGAGAAAATAAAGCAATAAAAGACAGCACAAAAAGTCATTCTACTTGAAACAGAAAAAAAAAAGTTAGAGGTTTAAGTGAATACAAAGTTTCCAGCCCTCTCACTCACTTCTTCTTGTTAAAGACTTAGCTACAACAAAATCTATCTCTGTATTATAATTAACAGATTGAGATCCCAAAAAGAAGACGGAGACTTTATTTAAAATATATTTCCATTCATCTATTTTAAAAAATACTAGATTTCATGACATATGCAAACAGTTTTGAATGAAGATGAGTGTATGTGAGCAATGTTTACTTCTGTGAAATGGACGTGGGTTCCTTTTTGGCGTCATCATGGCTAGCTTATTGTGTACCACAGAGCATGATTATATATACACACATAAAAATCACTTAATCATCAGAGCATCATCTTACTCATATATCCAAGTTATAGGTGAGTAAAACTGAGGCTTAGTTAAATAAGAGTGGTGGATATAAGACTCAAATCTAGATCTTGTTGGGTCTAATGTCCACATTCTACTACTTCATTCTTTTTTTTTTTTTTTTTTTTTGAGGTTGGGGGGCACCATGGTCTTGCTCTGTCACCCAGGCTGGAGTGCAGTGGCACGACCTCAGCTCACTGCAACCTCTGCCTCCCAGGTTCAGGTGATCCTCCTGTATCAGCTTTCCAAGGATCTGAGACTACAGGTGCATGCCACCATGTGCAGCTAATTTTTGTATCTTTTGTAGAGATGGGGTTTCACCATGTTGTCCGGACTGGTCTCGCTAAGCTCAAGCCATCCGCCCACCTCGGCCTTCCAACATGCTGGGATTACACGAGTGAGCCACTATGCTGGGCCTCTGCTACTTCATTCTTACTGCTATGAGAAACAGCATGAGGCTGACGTACTCTGCTTTTCAACATCTCATATGATGAGTAAAATAAAACGAGAAAAAGAGACTTGAATACATGACTGAATATTCCCAACTGTTGCTGGATTTCCTCTATGTTCAGAAATGTTTGAAACTATACTGATATTCTACCAGCTTGTGTGAGGCTAGGATCTTACTCCCAAACAAATATTTTTTGGCCCCAAGACTGTGAGTAGGAAAGGGGCATCAGGCTTTGTTAAAGCTGACATATTTGGGACTAATATATGGCCTCCATCTAACTTGGAACACCTACACACCCACAGCCCAACCATCAAAACACCCAAAAAGCAGGCTATTAAAATATAAACAAACACACAAATAAACTCTGTAATCAACACGCTCAGACTGAATTGCAGCTGCCCCAAACCACATATTTTGAAAGGCAGGTTGAAACACTTGGCAACAATCTGACACACAATTGTCTGAAATCCCTTCATATTTAAGAGATAAAGCAAAAGCACAGCCAAGAGCAGCAGGGGAGGGGCAATCCCCAGGGTTTCGTTTAGAAATCAGTCCAGAGAATTTTAGCTAGCATAGAATGTTAGACAGCATATGTATATGCTGTTAATTCTCAGGTCTTGAGAAAGGCAACTGGGAATGGAAAATACTGATAGGTTCCTCACTGGAGAGGCGGGAGTTTGGAGTTTTGTAGCATGCTGGGCAAAGCACATCTGCATGAATGGTGATCACACAACCTTTGCAGTGTGCTCTCAGCACCCACCAACTCTACCTAGGGACTTTATTGTTATAAACATGGATAAACCGTGGCAGCCACGTGTACCAAACAAGGGAACAGGGTGGCAGAGTGTTTCCACAGTGTCCCACACTCTTGAAAATGAAACAGATCTTACTGGCTTGAGCAAGATTATCTGTTGGAAACTGAAGGTAAACATTAGGCATACACAAGCTACACATATATAATGTCTCTCCTTCGTTCATTATGACCGGCTGACACTGTATTTCAACATCCAAGTAATCAGAGACTTTAAAATAGACTTTCATTCCAGTTAAAGTTTTCAATAAATGTTTTTTTTATTGTTATTTATAACCTGTCCCAGGAAAAAATAATAAGTATAACATGAAAAGCCAACTGAGAGTGACCCTGTAGCACCAGCAGTGAGGCAGCTTAATATCACTGGGATTTGCATCCTATCAAGCTATTCATGCTGAGGCTGGGACCCTGGTGCTAATTTCTAGTAAATTTCACGCTTGATGTCTCCCTGTTGTGGGTCATTGCCGGTTCGTCTAAATAAACTGCTTCCAAATGGCTCTTCCATCTAAATATTCAGCCAGTTTTTATAATTTAATTTTGCATTATGCTGAATAGCCTTCCGGCCAGATAGAGCTCATTGGAAAAAAAGCACCAATACCATCTTGACATGCTTTTATTTATTTATTTATATTTTTACTGCTCGAATTAGACCTCCTAGGCCGACTAGTAAAGAGTTTTTTTTTTCCCTCCACTAATGTCAATTTTCAGCATAGCAAGAGCTGTCTCTAATCTTTTCCTACTCATTACACACAATTTTGGAGTCATTTTACCCACAGTGCAGTCGGCTCCTGGCTGTGTGTTTGTGTGCACTGAGGGATGGCATAATTGTTTATTTTCCCTCCCTGCATAATCCCCAGCCAGTATTGAAACCAAAACTGCAAACATCTCCCTAAGGGATGTGAAGAATGACAAGAGGCCCTCAATTTAGGTCCCTTTACATGAGATAATATGTAGGAAACACCCTGATCTGTATGTAAATATGAAAGGCACTGTTCTTCCCCGCTCCTACCTTCATAGGGATCTCTATCTTCCCCAAAGCTTATTTGTCTTATGCAAGGTATAAAATCAGCACCAAAATTAAGAAGACAGAACTGGCCTTGGTCTGTATCGGGCCAATAACTCATTACAGACCGAGGGCAGCAGGGAGAGGGAATGGGTACTTATTGTTTAAGGGGCATAGAGTTTATGTTGAGGATGATGGAAAGATTTGGGTGTAGATACCAGTGATAGTTACATAACACCGTGAATGTGTTTAATGCCACTGAATTGTACACTTACAAATAATTAAAATGATACATATTATATATATTTTACCACAAAAAATGAACTCCTTTCTGAGCTCTTCACAATAACCAAGGACAGCCCCAAAGTAGAGGGGAAGTATGTAGAAAATAACTTTTCAGGAACCTTGACATTCGGTTATGGGGATATACTAGCAGATCTGATTCTGGTCTTAGCCTCTAAAATCAGCCAACTTTGTTACCGGGAGTCAGACGATCCACCTTCCTCTCCCAACTCTGCCATTTTTTTTTTTAGCTGAATGAGCTTGGGAAATTTACTTAACCTAATTTACATAAATCTTAATTTATGTAAAATGTGGATAACAATATAACCTACCCCTCACAGGTGCTTGTGATGATTATGTAAGATAATACATGTAAAACTGTTAGCACAAGTTTCTGGTGAAAAGAGCTCAATGAATCTTAATTGTTGTTCTTATTGTTACAGGGCTAGCAGCTAATCTGGGCCTGAGCCAAAATAAGTAGCAGAATTGAAGGTTTTCCTAGAAGTGGCACATTGGAACTTTTGAACTCTGAACTGCACTTAGGATAAAATATCCAGGGTGACGCTCCAAAGTAATGTCAGGAAGAGTGCATTCTCAATGGGCCGCCACAAAGAGATAAGTAAGGAGTAATAGCATTGCATTCTCTCCCAGGTCTAACAAAAATATTAGAGCCAAGGAATTTGGGATCAAGTGAAATCTAATGCTGAATGAACCCCATATATATGAATGGGGGGTTTCAGACCCCCCTACCCTTTGATATACTACTACCATCTTCTTTTGAACATCCTGGCATTTTGTTTATACATATGGCTTTATCATTTTGTTCAAGACATTTTTCTTGTCTCTGTGAGGCAATGTCTGTTTCTGACTTATTTTGACTTATTACTGTTCTCTGAAGTGTCTAGCATAGTTCCTAACACACAGAACTCAATAAAAATGTATAGGATTGATTTAACCATATACTCTAAATTTCTCATGGTATTTCCATTAATTTATTATCTTGGTAAAAAAATAATTCACCTTGATAATCTAAAAAAAGTATACAATCATTAATTTGGATGTATAGTCCAAGTCTCCCCCAAGAAAAGTATAAAATGTGGTAGTTCTCCAGCAAATATAGGCAAAGGTAAACTTTTCAACCAAAAAAACAAAACACACACACACACACACACACACACACACACACACACACACACACACACAGAGAAAATCAACCTAGTCTACATTTTGCCAAGGAAGCCTGGCCATACAGGCTCTTCCTAGCCAAGTAAGGAAAAATTGTCGGCAAAAATTTCAAATCCCTCTCACCACATAACTGACCATCTGGTAGCTTCCACAGACTTTTCCTCCTTCATAGGCTGGGGATGCTTCTGTCCTAAGCTATTTTTAAGTGCCCTATCGAGAGGCATTTTCTTTCTTTACTTTTTTTTTTTTTTT
>NW_016107436.1:4659436-4667694 GCF_001604975.1 Cebus imitator
TTTCAGATGAAGTCTTATGCTGTTGCCCAGGCTAAAGTGCAATGGTGTGATCCTGGCTCACTGCAATCTCTGCCTTCCAGCTTCAAGTGATTCTCCTGCCTCAGCCTCCCAAGTAGCTGGAACTACAGGCACCCAACACCACGCCTGGCTAATTTTTGTGTTTTTAGTAGAGATGGGCTTTTACCATGTTGGCCAGGCTTGTCTCAAACTCCTGACCTCAAGTGATCTGCCTGCCTCAGCCTCCCAAAGTGCTGGGATTATAGGCATAAGCCACCCTGTCCTATTGCTTTAAAGAGCCCGGCCCTATCTCATTGCTTTAGAACCCCAAATTCTCCCCAAAACAGATGGAATTTATACTTAGTATACTCTCATACCCTCCAGGTATGTAGTCTCTAGCCTAGCATGGCCATGAATCCTCTGGCCTTGGGAGAGAGCTTCACTACTATAAGAGGTAGTGTTTCCTTTGGCTCTCCCTGCAGTGTCCACAGTGGCTCTACACATTAAGGATTCTCTGTAAATGGTCATACTGGCTGCCTAATTACTTAGCAGTTCTCACAGCATGGAGTAGAGCCTTTATATTAATAGTCTAATATGCTGGAGCCACGGGCTCAGGGCTATTGTTAGATAATAATACGACATAGCAGAAATTGCCACAAAGAACAGCCTCTGGTGCTGAATTTGTTCATTTTCTTTCAGTAAATGCTAATTTCAGTATCTGTCTTGGTCACTGAACAACATTAGGAAATAACACCAACAAAGTATATGCCCAGAAGAGACAGAGTCACAATCATATTTCCCTAGGACCACCAGAGTGGCCCAGCATCCAACTGTGAAAGGTAAATCCACAACAGTAGGTCACCTTGATAACACTAGTAGATTATTCTGAAATTTTGTATGAAATTATAAAATGTACTTTTTCCCATTCAAGTTGTGACTCAAAAGATGTCTCAGAGAGGGTAGAATTCCAAAACAAAACCTAGGCTGTTAGGATACCCACAGATACTGCCGAGTCTATACCCTCCCTCTGCAGCAGACTGCCCAGTAATCAGTGATGCTCCCCAGCCCACAGGCAGGCCAGTCACCTTTCATTCCACCAGAGAAGCCTCTCCAGTTGGCAAAGACCATCAGAGGCAGCCCTTCCCGGTTGAAGTCCTTGATGGCCTGATATGTCTTAAATGCAGAGTCTGGGAACCAAACCTGGCCAGCCTGCTGGATTATCTATTGGGAAAAGCCAAAGAAGACACAATTAACAACACAGCTCCAGGGGGAAATCTCTTCAAGGTGAACAAGATTTTACTTATTAAAACTGAAAACTAATAATCAAACCAACAAAAACCATTGTTCATCAAGATCATGATGTTTGGAGTAAAAAAAGAAAGGATCTTGGATCTTTGACCTTGTCAAATACTATTCTTTTTAAGTTCTGCTTATAACAACTCTTTAGTCAAAAGGAAGAATGTAGTCTTAAGAACCCTTGTTCGAGGTTTCTCAAAAGCAATTTTAAATGGCTCCATTATGCTACTCCTTAAAGCAAGTCAACTGTATGAGGTCTCCCAGTCCTTTTACCTTTGTGCTTAGTATAGCATTTTCCTGTACTGTGGCTAATCAATAGATGCTTGATGTCACACTGCTGAACAGCCTCCTCCCTGGCCTCCCTGACCCTTCACTTTCTGAATGGTGTCAGGATGTGAAAATATAATCCATTAAAAAAAAAAATGGTGCCAGGCGCAGTGGCTCATCCCAGCACTTGGGAGGCCAAGGCAGAAGGATCCCTTGGGTCCAAGAGTGGGAGACGAGCCAGAACAACATAGTGAGACCTCGTCTCTACAAAAAAAAAAAAAAAAAAAAGCCAAGTGTGGTGATGTGCACCTGTAGTCCCAGCTACTCAGGAGGCTGAGGCTGGAGGATCGCTTAAGCCCAGGAGGTCAAACCTGCAGTGAGCCAAAATCACACCACTGCACTCCAGCCTGGGCCACGGACCATGTCTCAAAAACAAAAACAAAACAAAACAGAAAAACAAAGGGCTGTGGTGTTCACAGTTGGCATTAGGGCAGACTTCACCATTAACTCTAATTGTAGCTCTTCCACGTGCATACTCAGAGAATCGGGGACCAAAGAGCTTTCAGTATTATCTCAGCTGCCTTTCTGTAAGACCATCTCCCCAACAAAAGTATACTGTTTCTAGCATCAACAAGACCACTGTAAAGACTTATTTAATTTTTCAGGCAGAATTTAGCTTCTAGTCCATCTAGAGTCATCTTAAAAGTGAGCACATGATGTTCTAAAATCATTCAAGGCTGCTAATGCCCTTCCCTCTAAAACTGATGGTTTGCAATGCTCCTGCTATATATATATCCACAGGCACTACGAAGGGAAAAACCCTCCAAGCACAGGCTCACAGTACACTTGAGGTGACCTACCTTGGCTTCAGAATCCAGGTTTGCTGGATCAGCTGGGATACTTAGTTCTACTGTTCGGGTTTCTACAGCAACAACTCCCACAGGTATTCCTCCTAGCCTGATAAAAAATGAGCCACATAAGAACCCAATGTATGTCAACATTATAGCTAGCCATTTGTTTTCCAATCCCACATCAAGACATTGGGGAAGAAACTAGAAACACACAGAGAGAGCATGGGGAATCTGATTCTTCTACAAGTTAAATGTGACACTCTACAGATTTGATATTTACTCTCTAAATATGGTGGGAAACCACACTCAGAATCTCTCCTATTCTGAAATGTCCCGACACAAGATAAATTCAAACCAGGGGCTGTTCTAGGGGAGCCTCTGCATTTAGACTCAACAGCCTAGCATATACACATATCCCTACCTCTGTGGCTGCCAAATGAAATTTCTCAGTTCACTCCAGAGCATTTCCTTGGTGAAGATGGTAGAAAATGGTCTGAAAGGTGGTAGGAATCTGAGACTTTCAATAACTTTTAATGAGTTCTGACCTTGCTGAAATGGAGCTGTAGTTTTCTATGGAATATTAACAATGTGGTTCCAGATAAGATTTGAGGGTAAAATAGGTCATACTACTGGGCATATGGATAGGGTGTATGTGGGCATGTTATGAGGATGATGAAAAATACATGCCTAGAGTAGGGAAGTGGATCAACAAGCCCTTAACTTTCTCCTTCATCGGAAAAGAGCAATGGGACAAGGAAAATTTTTAGTAGTAATCATGGTGAAATCTATATTAGAAGTATATATTTAATCTCAAAGCTAGGTTAATTTTAAAAACTGTGTAGGAGCTCAAAGCCTCTGCACCTATACTCCATGATGACCTCCCAATTCGGTCCTCAAAAAGATTTTCTAGGAAAAATCAGAGAGCAAGACAAAGTATAGGGTGAATCTTTACCCTGGAAAATGTGATTCAGTCTTCATTCTCACTGTTGCATTCCTTGGGGTTGGGACTGGGACGGGTTATAGTCTTTCATTCCCCACACCATCTCCATAACAAACTTTTCCATGAAGGATGGCCTTTGGTTGTTAAATTGGCTAGTGAAAATGGATTCCTGTCATCACAAGAGGCCTGACAAGGGCCTGAGTGGAGACCACCCACCCCCTTGTCACTTGCCTGCACTGAATCAGAATCAAAAGCCCTCTAGACAACAAGACAACGAGCAGGAGGTACACAGGAGGGTTTAGAAATATTTCTGTTCACAATGATTAACAATCCAACTGGAAACTTGTAATTGCAAAAGCCACCCTAAATCGGTAACTTATAACTTATATATTAGGGCCCATGTGACCTAATAAAGAACATCTTTATCCGAGTATTACAGTTATTTATTGAACTTGAAAACAGCTCAGAACAACTTCTGTTTTCTATTATACTTCATATAAATTTTATCAGGCTAGCACATGAAGATGCTACATCTTGTTTTATAGTGTGTCCCTGGACAAGGTGCCATGGAATAATAAAAGACAATTTACAGCCAATAGCACACATATTCCAAACATACATACCAAAGATGAGTTTTGGCAGCACTTACAGTAACAATCCCAGAAGAATACATTTATATTTATTTCTTGAAATGCCATTGCTTTTGAAAGAAGCTAGAGCTCCATTTGTGTTTTATATACTTGTGAGCATGTGTATGTGTTTGGAGTAAGAAGTCCAGAACTTGTCAGATGGAAAGAAAGGAGGAAGTCAGAGTGAGTGTTGCAATACACAATGGCAGAGCTAACCAAAGCCAAGCTTGACTGATCTTGGTCGCAAACCAATCCCTATTTTTCTAATCAAAAGTGTGAAGTATTATTCTCTTATTTCCAATGGGAGGCTCTTAAAGAACTTAACAAATGTTTGGCTTTCTGAGATTTAAAATCTGTCATTTTTCTTCAGACAGGAAAACTGAAGCAGAATAGATGAGACAAATCTCAAAAAAGTTGGTCTTAGCGTGCTACGAGAAATCGCTCTAACGAGCTGATACAGGTGCTGAATATCAGCATTCTCACTCCAGTGCATCTCCTACTTCCAGCTCCCCAGTAGGAATTTTACCAGGCACAGAGAATACTTCTCACTGGGACCGAGAAGCCTGGGGTAAGAAAAAAGACCTGAGACTTGAAAGAAAATGGACAGGTAGGCTCTGGGACATTCAGTCTGAGCTGACTCCAGGCTAGACTGAATGACTCTGGGAGAGTCAGTCTGAGCTGACTCCAGGCCAGACTGACTCCAGCTGACTCTGAATCCTATTCAGAGTCACAGAGGAAGACCCTGTCTGTGGGATTTGCCCTCTGATGGCTCCTTGTCACAGGCAGCATGAGGCGCGCTGACCTGCTGTACTGAGAACCACAGAGCCTAGAATTATTTTCAAGGCTAGAAGCTAAATCTCAACCCAATGTGGCATGTTTGAGAATCTTGAGCAGGTGCCACTTTTCACTAAGATAAGGAAAACTGATTGCCCCCACAGGAAGGTGAGCTCCAGATGCGGCCCCTCAATAGCAGGTCTCTGCAGTGCAGAGGTAGATTAAGATCAGTCGTGGCAGGTGCTCGTTATAGCTCGTTATAGCCAGCGCTACAGATTATTTTGCGCAGAGCTTGAGGTTGAGTGAAGCACTTCTTAGAATAGGTATTAAAATTTTTTTTCTTTTTTTTTTTTTTTTTGTGATGGAGTTTCGCTCTTGTTACCCAGGCTGGAGTGCAATGGCGCGATCTCGGCTCACCGCAACCTCTGCCTCCCGGGTTCAGGCAATTCTCCTGCCGCAGCCTCCTGAGTAGCTGGGATTACAGGCACGCGCCACCATGCCCAGCTAATTTTTTGTATTTTTAGTAGAGACGGGGTTTCACCATGTTGACCAGGATGGTCTCGATCTCTTGACCTCGTGATCCACCCGCCTCGGCCTCCCACAGTGCTGGGATTACAGGCTTGAGCCACCGCGCCCGGCCCAGGTATTAAAATTTAATAGAAACTTCAATTTCCCAATTGACACATATAGGTATCTTAGCAACTTATCGAGCTTATTTTACTCACTCCTGTTTCAGGTAAACTTTTTTTGGGGGGGAAGGAGGCAATTCAAATCTGATTATAATCCAATATAGTACATTTGTCACTTAAATAATCTCAGTGCCACGAAGAACTTCTCTTCAGTTACATATAAAAGCAGATAAGTCTCTGATTCGCTTGTCACCTATTCCTGAAAGAAAACGGTCTTTGGGAGAGGGAAAGTCATTGGTGGGCCCTGGCTATTGTAGTTGGGCTTTAGAGCTCCCAAGAATGTTTCTTGAAGCATTATAAAAAGGAAAATGTCAAAATTTGCCTTCAGATGAAATGCATCATTTGAGTGACACAGAAAATGGCAACTGAGAGCTAGCATTCTAGTTATTCTGCCGTGGGCATGGCTATAATCCAGTGTTCTTAGAAAGTTCAGACAAAGAGAACATTATTGGTCTACAGCCATATAGCCATGACTCTTTCCTTATTTTTAGTCAGGAGGAAAAAGGGCTGCCAAAACACAAGAGCTCTTACCTGGCTCTACCAACCACCACAGTCTGTGCCCAGGGCTGCATAATCTCTGAGAAAGATCCATAGTCAAAAAAGCCACTCAACCATTGACCTTTTTGGGCTACAGAAAGGAAAGAAAGAAAACAGAGAATAAGGACCGTTAATCCATTGACAGTGTACTGGAACTGACAAATTTAAGGTGGTTTGGGGGATTCTTTGGGGGGAGTTTGTTGTTTTTAACCATATTATAATAGATGGAAGCATTAGGCAGCTGAATGTTCATCTGTCTTCAGACATCATCTCCTATTTCATTTGCTAGTCTGCATAAAAAGAATCATTTATCAGCAAAAGCATCATTTATTGTTAAGTGATGGGGTTCAGCTAGCAGAGAGAGTTTACATGCTTTTAAATAAATAACTTGACTTTTTGGAAGACACTACAAACATTTGTCAAAAGGCAGTCAAGTCATTAAAGATATTTTCAAAATGTCTATTTCTATTTTAAAACTTGCCTTACAATTCTGTTTGATTCCACTGACTTTCTTTTAACCAAAGGCCGAAAACAGCCAAATAATAAGTATTAATTATCAGATAAGAATCCAAATGTGGAGGGAAAAATAGGGACTCAGTTTCTCTGCTACAAAAGCAACAAGATGTATCTACTTTATTAAACAGCTGATAAAGTATAATCTTTCTACAAAAAAGGGTCACATATTCTTGACAGATAGTAAAAATACAATGGTTAAGATGCACATACTTAATGCCATTAATGTTCCTTGCACATAGAATTTCCTTCACTGGCAAGACCCAAAACTTTCAACATGTTAAAGAAAAAACTTTTGTTCCACAGGTATGAATGTTTGACCAAAGCCCCATAAAAGCTTCTGCAAATAACTGTTTCCTAGTTTGCCCTGTCAGCTCACGGTTTTCAGTGATTCTTCTAATTTGAACATGGCCCTCCACCCTCTAAAAACCCAAGTCCAAAACCAATTAAAAGTGGAGATCTGAGCAAGCTAACCTCTGCTGACTTAAACAGGATGGAGAGTGTTTTATCAAGACTAAACTTGTAATTACTGTGTTCTACATTCCTTGCCTCTATGGCCCCAGTGTAAAATGTGATCATCCATTTCAAAATTATCTCTCCATCGTGAGCCCAAAGCCGATAGTTTAGATTCTGGTCTCGTGTTGGGCGTCAGTTTGAAGAATATCACAGCACTATCTCCTCTAATAAATGACTTTAACTTTTCACCTAGAAGATATCTGCTTTAACTTATCACAGGGAATCATCTGCTTTCTTTAACGCTTCCACTAAATTAAAATCTGAAGTCACTCGATTTGGGAGCGAGTGTTAGCTGCACATAGACAGCAGGATGAATTACTAGGGAGACGATGAAAAAATATTATCCAAAAAACAGAAAACTTAGTTTATCACAAATTTCATTTTATTCTGTAGATCTCATTAATAATGGCCAGGATAACGCCCACCTATACACACATACCTCTGTTCACCCATGAAAGAGGGGCTCAAATTTTGATGAAAGTTATAAACCAAATTTCTAGGTTCATCAGAATACTGAATTTTAGCTTTATATTCTTGGATCATTTTCTAATTCTTACTTCAATAACAGGGATTTGGAACTACAGAATTAACTTCAAGATGGAAACATTTTCTTCTTTAAAAACCCTCCTGCTAGGGGTGGGAGGAGTCACTGACTATTACAGTTGTGCTTCACAGTCCCCAAAGAGTAGCTCCTACCTACATCTGATGCAGAACTTAGCAGGCTAAGATGGCTCCCCATATTTCCCAAGAAAACACTCACTGAGTCTTATTCCAAATTCTAGAAGTAAAGAGGCTCATTTCATTCCCAGAAAAGTCCTGCATTTTAAGACTGATAGGTGGCTGGGTGTGGTGGCTCACACCTGTAATCCCAGCACTTTGGGAGGCCAAGGTGGGCAGATCACGAGGTCAACAGATGAAGACCATCCTGGGTAACATGGTGAAACCCAGTCTCTCAAAAAATATAAAAATCAGCCGGGTGTGGTGGCACGCCTATAGTCCCAGCTACTCTGGAGGCTGAGGCAGGAGAATCACTTTAGCCCAGGAGGCAGAGGTTGCATGAGCCGACACTGCGCCACTGCACTCCAGCCTGGCAACAGAGAGACACTCCGTATCAAAACAAAACAAAACAAAAACACTGACAGGTAATCTTAGGCTCACAGTTTTTATCATAACCATGGTACGAAAAGAAGGGGGAGAGGGAGGCGGAGTTTGCAGTGAACTGAGATCACGCATTGCACTCCAGCCTAGG
>NW_016107436.1:4667715-4705929 GCF_001604975.1 Cebus imitator
AAAAAATAGAAAAAGAAATGGTAGGATGGTGATTTTCAGGCTATTTAGTTTTTATACAATAGAAAGCCTAATGTAGATATTGTAGAAAAACAATACAATAGCTATGTAATAGCTATGTGACCTTGTATGAATCACTCAACTTCTCTGATTTTTGTAAAATAATTATCACTCTTTACCGATGAGAGGTCGTAAGTGCAAAGAAGATAATGAATATGGAAGTGCTTTATAGTCCCACCAGGCTTACAGTGGGTACCCACAAAGGTTTATTAAGTCTTCCTTATGGAGACCTCTTTCTCTTTCAGCAAAATCACAATGACTTTTACACTTAATAAAATATCTTCTGTAATCTCTTCTACTTTTATATATAGCCTTTCTTTGAATAGTTGCAATAAACATGCAAAAAAGAACCAATGCTTCCTCACATAGTTTGAAAAAATGGATTCAAAATGTAGCAGAGGGATTTGGTGCACCACAAAAGAACCTCCTGATAAGTAAGGTTTGCTTGAACAGTCAAGTGGACTGACAAATGAGAATGTACACAGAGTTACTTCTTTTTCCTGTTTTGCTTCTAAGTTAGGTAAAATCAGCCCCAAGGCAAAGCAATGGATTAGATATATCTGGAGGGAGGGCTTATTCTCACTCCACGTTTCTATGGAATTAAAAGTTCTGGACAATCTCTTCATGAATAAATGAGCTTACAAAGTAGCCTTCTATTAATTAGTGAAGCATGTACCAATACCATTTCCAATATCATAAGAAAAGAAGGGCACATGCAGGATGGGTGCTCAGAGCTTCCTGAGAAGAGTGAAGTCATATTCTACACTGAAGGGTCTCAAAGACATTTGCTAAAAACAGAACCGACCAATCTCTTTTGGCTATAGGGATTAGATGACTGAAGATTCTAGTCCTATAATTCTATGATTTTATGGCTTATATTGAACTGTTTTAAAGTCTTTGAACCCATTAAGTAGTAAGTGCTTTAATAACAAAATAACCAGAAAAAATGTTTAGCGACTACATTGCTTGACTCAGTGATGACTGGGAAATCTCATTTTATTTTTCATTTGTTCATGAAGGATTTCCCACCTTTTTCTTCAGAGGGCTCGTTTTCAGGTCTTTCTCATTTCTAGGTACTTAGCTCTGTTTTCTTAGTCACATGCAATTGTTCAGGAATTGGATAGTGATTGAAAAGACGGCTAAAAGCTGAGAGCCAGGTACCATGGGGTCCTCAAACATATACATACTTGGGTGAGGACGGCCTGCTAGCATCCATCGAGGGTCATATGGGGCCTTTGTAGGAACAAACTCGATGATTCTGTCTATAGGATCCTTTGAGTTCAGAAGAGGAACTGAACTGTGCACGCTCTAAAAGGAGATTGGAAGAGAAAGAGCATGGTAATCAGTGAACTACAGTCATAGACTCCAACTCAGCAACAACAGCTACAGACAAAGACAGCAGGGCCCACATATGGAATTACACACAATAGTCCCAATCTTCAGCTGGAAGAATCCTGCTTATGTGCTAAGCCCCAAGCAACATGTACAGGTCAATAATCTCATTTAGGAGCCTGGGCACAAAGTGGTGTGTTTTGACTCCTGATTTCAGTGTGCCCATGCTCTCTGGGAGGCTACTCTGAGGAATGAATGGCTGTTACAAAGGAGAAAAACCACAATGAGGAGGAACCTTAATATACTGGGATCTGAGCCTCAGGTAGGCTATGAGGGCTTCCGTGACTGGCAGGCATTAGAAAGGGACCCAGCTAATGAAATCCAAAGACATTTTAAAGGTAGGGCTGTAAGAAAAAGAGAAATCAATAGCTTTCAGAGAAGTATTTTATAAAAAAAATTCCTCCACCATAAAGACAAGACCTTAAACACAGAGGCAGTGAGCTGTGGCAGAAATGACGGGCTCTGCAGGCTATGACAGTGGTGGGTAGGAAGGGCTCACCTTGGGCATGTAAGACAGCCAGTGCAGGACAGTGAAAACCCCTTCAAAGTCATCACACACAGTGCAGTGGGTTACCCCATTGTTGTGCATGATCTGGATGCCCCCGAGCTGGTTATTGGAGGTGTACACTTCCCGCCCGAGGACCTAGAGAAATGAGCAAGAGAAAAGACATTGGTCTCTATAGAAATAAAGGCATGATCTATTTCACAAGTGTCACTAAAATGGGCTATTTTCTCCACAAAACAGAGATTCCAGTCTCCATAGGTTGTTCTGAGGGACCATCTGAACCTTCTTCCTAAAAAGAAAACTTAGAAAACAAAAAATACTTTTAACAATCACATTCATGGTTGCAATTAAAAAACCGGCAAGCCCCTTTCTCTCTACCAGCTACCACAGACAGGCACAGCATACTTCCACACTCAGCTGAAACTGCAGTGGTGGGTGAGGCTGGGACCAAGAGGCACAGGCTACTTTATCACGTGCAAGTCTCTTAGTGCACATACACAAAAAGGTAACATGCCTATCTTTCAATAATATTTAGTGACAAGTCTCAGTTAAAGAAACTCTGGGGGCTTGGGTTCCTTGTTTTTAAAAAGGATGATTTTTTCCTTATATTTGATTTTTAATAGGTCGATGTAAAAGTAATTGTGATTTTTGTAATTTCTTTTAATGGCAAAACCGCAATTACTTTTGCACCAACCTAACACTGGCACCCACACATAAGCCTTAAAGCTAGCAAAATCTTGAAGCAACTCAAGATACCTACATGAACCTCTGAGTCTCAAGTCTTCTTTGTGTGCTGGGTGCAGGGCTGTGATTTATACCCAAGCACGTTTTCCCTCCTCCTTCCCTTCCAAGGCTCCAGGGAGTTCAGGGCCTCAATCCCTGGTATATCCCTGGAGGAGTTTAACCCTTGTAAGGGCAAAGGGCACCTGCAATTGGAAACCACAAAGTTTCCTTTAAAGAAGAAAAAAAGAGGAAGAATAGATATTCCTGGACTTGGAAATTGTAGGGTTTCTTTTTCCCTTGAAGACTGGTTAATAATTTCTTTCAGGGAGGGAGGTTTTCTGACCCAGCAGATTGAAGCTGGGCAGCCTGAACACTGACGATTGCAAACTGCTGAGTGTGGAGTAATTGCTCGTCATCTAGGGTAGCCCCGGAGAGCTCTAAACAGTTGTAGAGCGCTTACTGTATTTTACCTTTTCTTTTTCTTTCCCCTCGTCCTTTAAAAAATAACGACAACACAAAATTTCTTCTCTACTTTTACTCATTTTCAGTCTCTGGGGAGAATCTAACAAATTAAGGGCCAGCAAAGCCTGCCTTTATATTCCCATTTTGCCCCTTCTTGTTAGGAGCTTTGAGAGGTTCCCCTGCATGCTGGGTCAGACCCTCCGTCAGGACCCTCCAAAGGTGGAAGAAGTTAGTGACCAAAGTAATAACCTCAGTGTGACCCAGCTGGCCTTGGTTCCATTTAACTTCAGCTGGGAAAGGCATAAGATACTTTTCTGAAAGGAATATGGAAAGCAAAATTGCTCTCAGATTACTGTTTTCCTTGATAAGGAAGAGCAGAGAACAAGCTTTTACAAGCAGTCCCAAGCTGGGCAACATGCTGGCAGCTCCTTTGAAGGAGCCCCGTGAACAGAGGAGACCATATCTGACCACTGAGCTCCTATCCACCTTTCAGTCCGTCTTTAATCTCAGCCCAGGCACTGCGGCTTTCTCATTCTCCTGCTGTCTCTTTCCATTTGCCCTCTCTCTGACTGATACACTGATCTCTCGGTCACTCGGCTTTCTGCTCTGCTGAGTCCATATTACTAATAACACCTCCGCCACGGCCAGTTTACCTCATGAAGGCAGGAGCACATCATTACAAAATAAACTCATAACTTTGACATTCTAGCAAATACACGCCGTTTGTTATTTTTATGGCTTTAGTCTTTCTAACAGGCAGAGGGCATTACATACCTGTTTCATTTATATCTTTAAATGTGCGCACACATGCACATTCACACATGCATCAAGAAACAAAACAGAACAAAAAATCCAAACCAAAGCAAATATCCAAAGCAGTATGTTGATGGGGGAGCCAGGTGGAGGCAGAAACCCTGTCACTTACGGAGGCCACGCTCTGATCTGGCTCTGGTTTTATGGTCGTCATAAACCCGATGGCCCACAACCGGTCCTTCTGGGACAGACTGCCTCTCTGCTAGAAGTCTTTCAGTGTTATCAGCAGTATTTTTAATTATTAAAATAAAATTGGAAAGGGGGAAAGGAATAAAAAAGGAGACACCGTGGTGACCCTGAAAATCTGATATTCACAATCTAGGTCAGGAGTCAAGTACTCCTTGTTGCCCAGAAGAGAGAGCTGGGGCCATTTTCTCCTCAGAAACACTATTTTCTTCCTATCTCTAATACCTGATAATCTCCAACCACTTAGAATCTTACACATCTCCAAAATTAATAATGGACTGATGAAGAACTATACTCAGAAAAAGGGACTGCTCAGCTGTTTAAAACACTTTCTTCTGATGTCTTTGCCTCCTCATTTAAAAGTGATCCTCTGCCAGTTATCCATTCTATCCCGTATTTTTACAAAATAATGGGAGGCAAACTTGGTAGGCTCAGTAACTGAGTACTCTTTCCTTTACAAGCTCAATTAAAATTTGGATTCCGACGCTTTGGCATTGTTCTGAAATGGCAGCAGTATTTCTATGTATCTCCCCTCCTAGGTTTAGAAGAACCAGGGCTTAACACAACCAAGAACATTATTGCTGAGCTAAAGGAGTGTTTGTCATGTGAGAAAATTCATTTAATTTCAAAATTAAGGAGAAAAATTACAGAATAGACTAAGAGTATCCCAATACCCCTCTCTGTCCAGCCTTATCTTGGGAGATGGGGGGTGGGGTGGGGATGGACACAGAAATGAAACTGCTCCCCTAACCACAAACAAATGCTAACAATCATAGCTACTTAACAATCGGTGAAGAGAAACCGGGAGCCTCCAGTTCATCTCCAGCACCACATTTGGAGTATGCACCAGTAGAATGAGGGCACACAATAGCTCCTGATTTATAGAGGTCGTTGCTGACTCAAGTGGTTTTAATGATTTTAGAATACTTCACAACAAAAGCTCCAACCAAGGAAGCAGAATCTGGGTTAGGATAAAATCCATTCTGCCTAACTCTGAACCAATCATGCTATAACTGTTACACAAACCCTCATCGTTATCTAGGAAGATGAACAGAGTCCACATAGAACCACTGTTTTCTTCCTCAATGTTGCCCTACTGACCTTCCACAGAAAAACTTGGGGTAAACAACTCTCATCAACATATTTTCATGAAGTAAGTGAGCTGCGTTCAACAGCCTTTTATTAAGTCTGACCTACGCATTTCTTGCTGTGTTTTAGTTCCCAAATATATTCCTCTGACATTTCTACTGTACCATACAAACTTTTAATTTATCTGTCCAGCAAGCATCGATAACTACTTAGCCACAGGAGTGAGTCAAACATGGGTGAATCTCCTGAGGCCTCACTTTGTTGCCCTCCAGATCTAAGTGGAGAAGCAGTACCATGAAATGTTAGGAACAGGCTCCACCTCCGGGTCCTCTGCTGAAGAGTGCCATGGTGACAAAATTGAGTAAGGGCTGAATCTGAGAGGAGAGAGGATCTTGACTCATTCTCAATATAAACTTAAGCTTCATCCAGCGCTTCATTCATTGCAGCTGGCAGACCTAAGAATTAAGGGCACCACATAAAAGCCGGTCATTAGCAGAGACACAATTGCTAAAGGCTCCACCGAAGATGCTACGTAGCCTTTGGAAATGTTGAGATACATAAGAAGTACAAATGAATGCAGTCATACGTCCATGCTCAGGCCTCTGCTGCTGCTGCTGCTTATCTAGAGACACTGCAGACAGCTCAGGTTTACCACAGCTGACAGGCAATGAAAACAGCCTAATATACCGCCTGCTTGCTCCTTTTTGGAGATCAAGATAAACACGTTCTTCCTTTCCTCCGTGCTCCAGATGTTTGACTGAAGTGGCAGAGCATTGTGAGGTTTTGTGCAAATGAAATCACTGTGTAATACTGAATGAGTGCAGTATTTACTTGTCAGGATATTTGTCAGCACAGGCACTGAGATTTCCAAGTTTCACAGAGACAACTTAGCTCCATTTTTTAAAAATTGCCTTTGTCCTGACATACACATTATGTTGGGGACCCTTAGACTTATAAGCAAATATTTGCAATCATGTGCTGAAGATGAGAAAATTATGATGCATATCAATAATGGAATAAAAAATAAAATGTATTACTTCTCTCCCCCTTTTATTCAGTCTTTCTCCCCTTTTTAAACAATCCTTGGTGGGTCAGAACATCTTCTATTTAAGGAAGGAGGGAATATAAAAGTCCTCCTGCATCTAAGAATTAGACTACACAAGCTGAGTCCTCGCTGCAATCCTCCTTATTAGGACATTTCCATTCTCAAGAGGATTTGAGGAGGGGTTTTGCAAATTTACTGAGTAATTGTCATCACTGGACTTCATCCATGACTCTGGATATTAAATTTCTAGGATCTGTCAGGTTATTGATAAAGGTTGGCTAAAGCTGAAAGAAAACAGGAGAAAGAATAAGCAGGAGTAGGGGAAAAGTGGCAAAACAGGGACAAAAGAAAGAAGAAAGGATGAGAGAGAGGAAAAGGGAGGGGGAGAGAAAAGAGGAAGGGTAAGAAAAAAATGCAACAGCTCATCTACTCAGTGCGGCTAATATCCTCCTCCCTGACCTGAGAGGACTACATTTTAAAAAGTTGACAAGTAATTCAATCTCCAATTAACAATTTTAAGTGGTGCTGCACATATCACTGTGTAAATGTTTCTTCAGGAATATATCCAAGGGTGAATGGAATTAAATCTCTAGGGAGATGGAACCAGGACCTATGTGACCATGAGGATTATTTGGGGGTTCCAAAATACAGTTTCTTAATACATAGGCACAGGGTTATATATTTTTCTCCCACCTTTATTAGCACTACTGTCACTGGCAAAATGGAGTGCTGGCTGGCAGGTGCTAAGCTAGAACTGGGGTAGAGAAGGGGCTTGGTGACATACTGTGGGCAGAGGAGAGAAAGCCTCTGACATGAGCCACAGTTGGATTCAAGACCGTCTGCTAGAAGACCAAAAATGTCTCTATAAGAAGCAAATTATGAAGTGATCAGGTATGCTGCTGAGGAATAAACTGGAGCAAAGGGATGGTGCTGTCAGTGGTAGGAAAAGAAACAATATTCAGCCAAAAAGAGGCTGAATATAGGCCAGAAATAACACTGGAAGACATCTCTTCACTGAGGTGCAGGGTTCACTGGAGAACAGAAGATGAACCAAACAGCAGAAAGACAATAAGGATTTGAAGGTGAAGTGGGTAAGAAAGAGAAACTCTTTTTTTTTTTTTTTAAGATGGAGTTTTGCTTTTGTTGCCCAGTCTGGAGTGCAATGGCACCATCTCAGCTCACTGCAATCTCCGCCTCCTGGGTTCAAGCATTTCTCCTGCCTCAGCCTCCCAGGTAGCTGGGATTATAGGCACACGCCACCATGCCTGGCTAACTTTGTAGTTTTTTTTTTTTTTTTTTTTTTTTTAGTAGAGATGGGGTTTCTCCATGTTGATCAGGCTGGTCTTGAACTTCCAACCTCAGGTGATCCGCCCACCTCAGCCACCCAAAGTGCTAGATTACAGGCATGAACCACTGCGCCCAGCTTCAAGACTCATTTTAAATGTAAAAGGTAGAGAAGAACCACACAATAGTTTGCTTGCTAAATGTATGAGAAAAAGCATAGGCTTCTAGAGAGAAAGGTGACTGCCAAGAGTAATCACTTGCACCAGGGACCCACCAACTGCTCATGTAGGTGGGGACTTGAGATTTCTGATGATGAATGAATTCCAAATAGGAATTATTTTTTTATATTTATTATTTTTTTTTGTAGAGACAAGGTCTTGCTAGGTTGTCTAGGCTGGTCTCAAAGACCTGGGCTCAAGCAATAATCTCACCTCAGTCTCCCAAAGTGCTGAGATTACAGGCATGAGCCACCACGCCCAATTTTCAAAAATTTTAAATAAAGTCTGGTTTATTGAGGTATAATTTACATATAGCAAAATTGTCCATCATAAGGTAGACACATCTGTAAATTTTAAAACACATAGTCATATAACCACCACCATAATCAAGATAGAGCACATTTTCATCAGATAGAGAGCATTTTCAACATCCCAAAGTCTCTTTATGTTCCCTGTAATCAGTCCCCTCCCTCCACCCCTAACAACCATTGGTCTGCTTTTTGTCCCAATTGTTTTGCCTTTTCTAGAATGTTACAGAAAATGGAGTCATACAGTAACCTTTAGAGTCTAGCTTCTTTCAGTGGGCATATTGCATCTGAGCTTCATGCTGATAAAGGTATCAGTATTTTTTTTTTTTTTTTTATTCCTGAGTAGTATTCCATTTTAGGAAAGTACCACAACTTGGTCCTCTGTTTGCCTGTTGGTGTACCTTTAAGTTGTTTTCACTTTTGGAGGATTATAAATAAAGCTACTATAGACATTTGTGTATAGGTTTTTCTTTGTTGTTGTTTTTTTTTAAAGCCCAACTTTGTTAAAAGTGGCTGTGCCATTTTGCATTCCCACCAACAATTTACAAGAGTTCCAGTGGTCCTGCATCCTCATTAACACTTGGTGTTTGTCAAACATTAAAAAAAAAAAAACCATTTAGTGGTGTCGAGCTGTGGCTTAATTTTCATTTCCCTAATGATAAACATCTTTTAATGTGCATATTTACCATGCTTGTATTTTTTTTGGTGAAGTGTCTGCTCAAATTTCTTGCCCATGTTTTTAACTACTGGGTTATTTTGTTATTGAGTTTGAGAACTCTTTATATATTCTAAATACCATTCTTTTATCAGATAAATATTTTCTAAAGATGAAAACTTAAAAAGAATCCCTGTTTGTCAGTTGCCTCCTACTGGTTTTACTGAAGAGGCTGTGTGACTGATGGTGGGTCACCGTGATTGGGTGGGTTCTTTTTCTTACCAACGCTGATTTCTCAGTTTCTTAGATGTGCATACTATTGTAAAAGGCTTAAATCCCAGACACTGAGACGTTATTAAAATTAGGAACCGGTCAAAAACCAGTCAGAAAATCTTCAAGCCCAGGCATGGTAATCTGTAGTTCAATCTAAAAAGCTCTTAAAGCTTCTCCTTTCTTAATTCAACACTCCTGACTGTGTACATAAGCTGATTAGACTGTGTGATGGCCAATCTGAATGAGAAGGGACATAGCTAGATTTGGATCCATGCACAAGGAACATTCTCTAGATGATGAACAGCTAGGAGTCAGGTTTCTAAACAGTCTCATTTCCACATCTTTATCATATTCACAGAGCAGTCTGTGCACAGCCAGGGCCCAGGTCTGTCTTCCTTCTAGAAAAGACTGGAGTCCTTGCATTTCTAATCTACCAACATGTACAGTTCTTGCACTTTTAATTTATGAGTGTTTAGGGGGGACCTCTCTGACTTGGGAACATACTGGCTCGGTCTAATGCTTGGAGATTATTAAACTTGAAGCTATGCTCCACTATCAAGTCTACAGATCTTTTATTTAGAAGATATGGTGCTCTAAATGCACAAAGAGTTCCCTGTCACCTTCACATTAAAGCCCCTAGTGCCTGGTAAATGGAATTATATAGCTGTCATCTCCTTTCCCCAAAGTTTTAAGAGTACAATGGGCTCATTTTTTCACACTCCATCCCAGCTTCAGAACTAAGAGACCTACTTTGTATTGATTTAAGGTCTCAGAAATAAATAAACCTGCTTCACCGCTGTGATTCACAACAAATTCATGATACACTATTGCATGATATATTTCAAGCTCTTGCTCTGGCTCTCTTTTTCCTCTGGTGAGTGATGGGGGAGGTGGGAGGTGGTAGGGAGCTGCAAAGCTGACAGCCTGATGGTTATTGGAGATGGTTGCTGACTGCAAATCCAAGAACAGACAGTGTTGGAGGAGTATGGGATTTTTTTTTAAACAAGGGGGCAGGGGTGAGAAGCTAATTTACTTGGGCTTCAGGCTGGGGTTGGGGCAAAAGAAAGGTTGAAGAGAGGAGAAGGGCTGACAGACTAGCAAAGCTTCAAGTGAACACTGATCTGCAAAGACAGAGCTATGAATATATGTAGAAAGAGAGAAACGTAAAGAAAATTCAACATATGAAGGTGTAACATACCACTGTATAGAAAATGAAGAGGACGAAGAAGCCACTGCCTAAGGAACCATGTGCACAGAGCCAGGTGGGCCCTTAGCTTGAGTTCAGGGGCAATGTTTTATTAGAGGCAGACAGTGCAGAGACCCTACATGCCACAGAAAGTGTGAAATAGAGGCATTTCTTCATTCCAATACTCAGGACATACCAGAATCCTGGAGGTGGAAATGGACAATGGATATAGGGTAGAGATATAATGAAGGTCCACATGGATGAAGTGAGCTAGAGACTGTTCACCGAGCAAGAGGGTAATACGTTCTAGCAGTGTAGCTTTTGTTTGTGGACCCTTAGGGTTTGAGTATCTAAGTCTACACCACCTTCACTGATTCCACCAAACCTTGGACCCAATGAGTTTTAGCTGGTATCTACAAATATAGCCGTCAAGAAGAACTATCCTCCAACCTTATACAAGGATCCTGGCTTTTAAGAAGGCAGATGAGGAGAAAGCAGGAGATAATTGAGCTCCAAAGGTACTGCATGACACTGCGGAAGACCCCTAAGGTTCTGAGGAGTACTTCCAAGAGGAATTAACTGTTGCTTTTGTTCCTTCTACTTATTTCACATTTTAAACTGGCAAAGTTATGAATCAAATTTCTCTTCTATCTTGGAATAGCATTTTCATCTTCACTACATTTGTTCTTGAGACAAGACCAGACTCTGAACACAAAAGTACATGAGAAAGATTTTGGTTCCATTCAATTTCCAATTGGTCATAGCATAAAACTGGGAGTTTCTTTGTTAAATTTGAACACTGTCTTTAAAGAGTGATTAATCTCTCTGTACAGGGAAACAGACTTTAGCCAAATATAAAAAATAACTCAAAGATGAATATACAGATGAATGAGATTGGTTCCAAAAGTACTGAGCTCCCATTCAGTTGAATGTTTCAAACATAATTGGATGAATATTAAGCAACAGTTTCACAGAGGAGATTCATGCAACAGTTGTGCGGTTGAACTTTTGAGGATCCTCTCACTCTCAACACTTATAATTCTAAAGGCACTTGTGATTGTAATGACATATAATGTTTACTTTTCTGTAATCTGGATAAAAACAAAGTTTAAAAATTTTAAATCATCATGCTCTCCAATTTCCATACCTGGTTTCATGAATATGTAATAATTTTACATATCATTAATATATAATCTAATATATAATGCCCTGATATGCAATAACTTAAAATTCCCCACCCCCTATCTATTTACTCCCCAGCCTAAAACAGTTCCCTGGCTACAGATCAATATGCATCTTTATAGCATCACAGAATACTAGATATTGAAGAGAATTTAAGATTAAGAGATCCTCTGGTCTTCTATTTTTAAAAAAGGGCTTAATTCATTTTTCTTATGTAAAAACTCTGTGTTGTAGCCACAGCTGGAGCCTGGGTACTCTGCATGGAGACTCTGGTGTGGGTCTTGACAAGGTAGTGAGTGAATTCCTGACAGGAAGACTTGATGAATACAGTCTCATTCTAGAGGTTGGGGGTCAGGTAGCTGTAGGTCTTAGAGATAGCATCAAAGGTGGCCTTGGCGAGGTTCCCTAGGGTGGCAGTGCAGCCCCAGGCTGAGGTGTAGCAGTTATCGATACCAGCCATCATCAGCAGCTTCATGGGCACCAGGGTCAAGATGATGCCAGTGCTCCTGGGTGCAGGGATGATGAAGACCTTGGCCGGGATGATGGCCCCACAGATGGAAGTGGCTACCTCCATGGAGTACTTAACCCCCAGACCCATGTGGCCATTGTAATCCCCAATGACAACAAACACCCTGAACCTAGTACTCCTTGATGGGCAGGGAGAAGAGATAGGTCTCCTCCAGGGACTTGATCTTCATGTCCTTAACCAGGTGGCCCAACTTGGCATCCATTCCTCGTCCTTGGCCTTGTCTCCATGAGCTCTGCAGGGCCTGGGCCCTGTTCACGGCCACAACCCCAGCCCCAGATGCCACTGCCAAAGCCTCCAGGGTTCCCTATCTCAGGCACCCCCACATCTGGCTATTTTTTTTTGTAGAGGGGGTCTTGCTATGTTGCCCAGGCTGATCTTGAATGCCTGGCCTCAAGCCATCCTCCTACTTTGGCTTCCCAAAGTGCTTGGATTACAGGATTACCATACCCACCTGATTTTCTACTTTACGATGGGAAATGGATTATGCCTCCCATTTCACAAAGGGAAAACTAACATCTAAACAGATTAAAGCCCAAAGTTGCTTACCTAGTAAATGGCAGGGAGAAGACTGACATCAAAAGTTTGTTTTTTTTTTTTTTTTTTTTTGAGATGGAGTTTTGCTGCTTTTGTCCAGGCTGGAGTGCAGTGGTGCCATCTCAGCTCACTGCAACCTCTGTCTCCCAGGTTCAAGTGACTCTCCTACCTCAGCCTCCCGAGTAGCTGGGATTATGCCCAGCTAATTTTGTATTTTTAGTAGAGACAGAGTTTCACCGTGTTGGCCAAGCTGGTCTTGAACCACTGATCTCAGGTGATCTGCCCGCCTCAGCCTCCCAAAGTGCTGGGATTACAGGCTTGAGCCACTGCACCCGGCCAAGTTTTTTTTTTAATCTAAAGGTTCTGTAACTCCAAAAAAATTTGAGCATATTCATAATAGATTGTCAAACATAATTCCCGAGCCTGTATTCAATACCCTAAATAGGGTCTCAGAGCTTTCACTTTATCTAGAAGCTCTGGACTGGTTGGTACTTGTGGTAGGGTCTCCCAAATTCTTAGACTCTAAGCCATCATACCTCTTAGAGTCAGAGGTAACTTCTATAGTGGAGCTCTGTGTGGTGATCCAAGCTGCAAGATCTCCAAACTAGAGCACTCAGGATTGCTGGCAGGTCACTGAGGCACACTAATGGAGTCAAATTTAACCTGCTATAGTTTTCTACCAAATTTGAGGACTATGAAATGAAAAACAAACAAAACAATCCCCCCAAATGGGGCCAGATTTACCCATATTTTGTGTATGTGTAGGGAGGGAGGATTTGAAAACTAGGGAGATCTGTCCATTGGGCAATACTTTCTGAGAACTCGTTCATAATGCTAAAGCAAGGACTACTAAGAAAAGGAAGTGAAAATGCCCTCTTTAGAAAGGAGAGCGATCCCATCTGGAGCTATGGGAGTGTTGGGACTGCCTATTGTGAAAATAGGTAGTTAGGGACTTTTAAAAATGCAAATTGCTAGACTGATCCTTAGAGTGATCATGGGCTATTGTATCAACAAGTCCTTGGGGACTCCTGTATACAGATGACTGACATATATACTACCCTATCATGACCGAACATCATGCCTCTCACGTTAATGCCTTTCCAAAGTGTGCTGATTGTCATTAGATACATCTATTGGGAAAGTCAACACATGAATGTACTGCCACACTGAGGACTGCCATCTAACGTTTTCCTGAAGGAATTTTTGCCTTCAAAGAATCAGAGAGCATAGACAATATTGTGTTTGTATTTCCCTTCCAGAGCCTGGATAAGAAACTGCAATGAGAAGGAACCCTAAATGCACCTCAGAAAAGATGATGGTGGTGCCAATATTTTACCTCATTTAATCCTCACAATGACCCTAGTACATAGATACTATTATTGTCCCCTCTTTTACAGGTAATAAAACTCTAACCCAGAGAGGGTAAATAAATTGCCCAAGGTCACACAACTAGTAGGTGGTGGAGCCAAGAATTAAACCTGGGCAGCCTGGCTCTAGCCCCTCCATGCTCATAACCTTTTTTAAAAAAAAATTTAAAAAATTGTATTTATTTAGAAGCATTCAGAATGTCAACAAAACAGCTGCAACTTAATTTTTTGCGATTACAGAGTGGTTTTCAGTGAACAGGACAACAATTATTTCACATAAGCTGCATCAGAGACAACTGAAGATGAAAAAGCTACCATCCCCATATATAACTAATTTGTGCTGTGTACCAACAAGAACCTGCTTTAAATTTCCATGCCAATTTACAACCCCCATACTGTACCAGGCAAGGTTAGTGGTTACTGAAAATACCACCAGGACAGGGCTATCTAAAGACACATTCGGTAGTGTGTTAGCTATACAAAAAAAAGACACTGTACAGTTTAAAAACAAATCTTACATAGTCTTACATTTCCATTTTTTTCTTTAAAATATGTGAGTTGTATACAGGAGGGTTAAATGCTTTATAGACAAGAAAAAAATCTGTGCTAGAGCCAACTTATTCATCATCATCATCTTCCTCTTCCTCCTTTTTTTTCTTGCTTTCTCAGCCTTGACAACTCCCTGTTTTGCTGCAGCAGGCTTTTCTTTAGCTCGATATGCAGCAATATCCTTTTCATATCTTTCCTTCAGCTTCACAGCCTTCTTTTCATAAGGCTGCTTGTCATCTGCAGCAGTGTTACTCCACATCTCTCCCGGTTTCTTCGCAACATCACCAAGGGACAGGCCAGGATGTTCTCCTTTGATTTTTGGGCGATACTCAGAATAGAACAGGAGGCCTCTTGAGTGCATGGGGATCCTTGAACTTCTTTTTTACCTCCCCTTTAGGAGGGATATAGGTTTTCGTTTCTCTTTCATGATGGGTCTTGTCTGCCTCTGGCATATCTTCAAATTTTCCTTTCTTTTTAGCAGACATGGTCTTCCACCTCTCTGAGCACTTCTCAGACTGAAGCATCTGTGTGCTGCTTATGTTCCTCCTGACAAGTTTGCACAAAAAATGTGTATAACGACACCTTGCCTCTTGGCATCTTAGGATCTTCTTTGCCCATGTTTAGTTGTTTTTCCTCAGCAAGGCACAGAGTCGCCCAGTGCCTGTCTGGCTCTCACTTGCCTCGGCGCTGTCTCTATCGTAACGTCTTTAAGTCATGTGAAACCTACAACACTGCTCACCCCACAGTAAGGGCTAAGTAATCTCTCCTTCCCTTCTTGAGCCTTCGTGACTTTCATGTTGTGTGTCACAGAGTCATGGGTGAACATGGAGACTGTACAGTGCAGGACTCTGGTGTAACAGACAATTCTACTCATGAGAGAACTCTGGCACTGTGCCCAACAGAGCCAGCTATGACTCTACATTACATACTGCATAGCTGCAGAAAAATACATATATGAGATCCACAGAGAAATGTGACTTACTTGCACCTTCTCAAAAGCAAGATTAGCAGAATTTGCCCCCTACCAAACTAACAGCCCTAGTCATACCTATCATATAATTTCTCTCTTCTTGGCAGATTCAGTGGAAATAGGGGCCTGATCTCGCTAAGGGGGATGAAAGTATAGGATATTTTTTTTCTAAAAAAGAAGCAGAGCTTTAAAATACCACAAGGAAGTCACATATCACCTGCCTATCACTGCCTTTAGCATATAGCTTACCCTCACAGGCAGTTAATGTCCAGAGGACAACCATAAACTGCATATTCTTATTTCTCTGCATAGATAATGTGCTCTCTCTTCCCAAGTCTGGGGCAATGGATGGAGAGCTAGTAGGTTCAGTACACGTCAGTGTTCTCTTACAGTACTAGTTCTTCCCAGCCTATCTGCCACCTAACACTATGTTAATCATACTAAATAAAAACTTAGACCAGGAAAGGGAGAAAAAAATAAAGCAAAAAGGAAACTGAGAGGAAGAGTGGTGGGGTAGGGAAAGCAAATATGAGTATCTCTGCAAATGTCCAGTGGCACCTGAACTTAGGAGTTTATGACTCTGCAATCATTTCAGTTCTTTAAGAGTACATCTTACCAGTTCCCCAAGTACACAGGTTACTGCCTTTGCCAGGCCAGCATGACTCCCTTCAAGCAGGGTAATTTGCCACACCCATCAGGTCTGCCACTCAGTGAGGCATTTTTAGGAATGTCACCCACAGCCTACAGTTCTTAGAGTTAGGAATCTATGATCTACACCTTAAGTGGCACAAAATAGCAAGCCCCTAGAAGCTTCTCTTATTAATGGCATCATTCTCACAACATTTGAACAAATATGAAAATGACCAGACCACCTTCTCTTAGGTTTTATAGACCACTAAGCAAAGAGGCCTGAGCTTTCTTCAACACTTTTCTGACCCTGATTTATTCTCTGTCAATGAAACTACATCACTTTCCCTTCTACTGTTTTTGCCTTCCTGTCTACAAAATATGGCCCTGATACCATTAGCCCATTCCAGAAGATAGCAAAGAACCAGACAGATATTCTTGACGGTGAATTTCAAATAAAGCCACTTGGGCTACTTCTAATTACCAGCCTACTGCCTTTAGTCCTAATGTCAAATGTGCTTAGTAACACTCAAGAAAATCCAGATACTATATCTCATCTCAATTTGGGTACTATTTTGAATATTTTACAAATAACTGCAGGCAATAAAACAAGACAGACATGGAAAAGAGTATACACAAATAGTGAGTTCACAGGGGGGAAAGGATAAAAACACAAAGGTAGAAAACACTTTCTGGTTTTGGAACAAAAAATACAGTGGCAAAGGATGGTGTCCATGAATAAAAGATCTAAGTATACAGAAAAACCACCAAAAGTAAAAGAAAAAAAAACCCAGAAAATATTTATTTTATATGCAGGTTACTACTGTTGGCTATAAAAAGAAATCCTTTAAAAAGAGTCTTTGGAAGCAAAAGATAGGAAGGTGTAAATGAATTAAAAACAGGCTAGGCCGGGCATGGTAGCTCCGCCTGTAATCCCAGCACTTTGGGAGGCTGAGGCAGGCAGATCACGAGGTCAGGAGATCGAGACCATCCTGGCTAACACGATGAAACCTCATCTCTACTAAAAACACAAAAAATTAGCCAGGTGTGCTGGCACCCGCCTGTAGTCCCAGCTACTCGGGAGGCTGAGGCAAGAGAATGGCTTGAACCTAGGAGGCGGAGGTTGCAGCAAGCCGAAATCACACCACTGCACTCCAGCCTGGGCAACAGAGTGAGACTGTCTCAAAACAAAAAGCAAACAAGCAGGCTAATGACAGGCAACATCATGTGTATGCCAAGATGGAGTATAGCCATAAAAGCCTAATGCACACATGCAATGTATTAAGTTGAAAATGCGTGTCTCTTCAGCTTCATATCTATTAAAGGAACAAACAATTTACAGGTTGCTATATTATGGGAGTATGACATGTGGAGTGTCAACCTTTTCTCTTCAAACTGAACCACGTTAAGTAAAATCAATGATGGGGTTTAGGGGGTAGGGGAAGGAAGGGGAAAAGCAGGGAGAAAAAAAGTTTTTAAAAATCTCTGCCTCAGCAAAAGTTTTCATTAAAATTTTAGACAAATGATCCCTGTGTCCTTCTCCCTTGCTGCCTGGGGCTCCATGCTATTTCTATGCAAATAACAACCTCGTGGTTTATATCTTATTATTTCCACCGGAGCTGCGGCGACATGACCTGAGACATGTAAGAGGTGGGGGTGGGGGGGGAATTGGAGAGGAGAGAGAAAGAAAGAGAAAGTGGGGGGGAGAGAGAGTGGGTGTTCACTCAAGTGTGAAAAAATATTGTCAGGAGTGAGCATCAAGAACAAAAAAAAAAAAATTGCAGGGATAACGTGTTTATTTCAGTCCCCCCCAAAACCCCCCAACCCCCCCTTCCTGCAAACCAGCACCTTTTAAAATTCATTGGGCATCAGGCGATCATGCACAATCCATCTGCTTTCACTTTATCATTTGCATTTCATGCCTCCTGGCTTTTGATGTGCTGATACTTTGATGCAGTCAGGAGACGCGCATTATCATTATTTCAATTTTCAAAGGGGTCAACGGGATCGGCACTTGCACACACAAGATTTTTTTCCCCTACAACCTCTGCATACCCCCACTCCTTATTCTTCACCCCAATGTTTAACATAAAGGATGAAGACTCAAAAAGGTGGGGGTCAAATGTTTACAGTCTAAGACTGTATGTAAGCTTGCATATGTCTCCTACATTTCTACTTTACACAGGTACATACTAAGAGCAAAACAGCCAAGGCTTAAGAAAGGAGACTCTATAATGTTTGAAACACACAAAGACTTTCTCACACATGGACACTCAGGGAAGTACACAGAGAAAGAGGGGGATCTATATGCAAGACACAGACACAAAGAGACAGACCAGCACCCACAAAGAAAGAGACATGCACTCAGGGTGACTTGCACACACCCAGAGTACACAATACAGAGATACCTACAGAAAGAAAGGAAGAAAGGCAAACAGAGATGAAGAAAGACACCAGCACACACAAAGACAACACGTACAAGGAGTGAGTCAGAGGAAGCCATCTGAGCATGGTAGTTTCCTTTTTCATACCTGACAGGCAAAGGGGCTGATAGGACATTCTGAACGAATCTGCATGAAATCGGTGTCTTCAGCAGCACAGCTCTATACTTGAGCTGACATGAAGACAGTGAAGCAGGCAGAGCAACGTTAGGTAACCTCTGTATCCGATCACTCCCTTCAGCTAAAAATGATCATGTCTTTTTGGAAGTGAGCATTGTTTGGTAAGCTGAAACTATAGCTTTATTTGTCTTTCCCCCTGTAACTAAGCTTTTCTTTTTACAAGAGCCCTGTAAGCTATGAAGGTGAAGATAATGAATTTGATTAGAACAATTCAATCACATTTTAAGAAATCAATCTCTAATGTTTCTTTATGGCACAAATGAAATTCAACTAGCAAGTTTTCTAGCAAAACAAAACCAAAAACCCAACATATGCTTTTTGTAATATTTTTTGTATATAATACAGTATCTGGGAAGGGGGAAGAAACTCAATATAAGAAGATACATTTCAGAAATTAGCTCTCTGACTGAGTATGGGAACATCATGGAAATATAGGTATCTTTTAAAAATTCTCTTCTCATAGATAATGGTACCTAAAATTCTCTCCGGCATTCATCAATATCTCATCCTAACAAGGTATCCAAAAGAACAACTTAAAAAACAAAAACAAAAAACCCTTAAGACTCCTCCTGCAATAATAATCTTCAGTAGTAGTGGTTTGCAATCTTTATTTCCAGGCCACTCTCCAAAAAGGGAGGAAGACAGCCAAGTTTGCCACTGTTAGCACTGCTGTGCCTTTCCTTGGTGGGAAAAGCAAACCTAGAGGAGGATACAGAGTTCATCTGAATGCAGAGAGCAAGCTGATGGCATCAAACGATTCCTCTAATTTCTGACATCCACAAAATCTAATTAAGCCAGTGAAATTATCAACTTGTTCCTAAATGGGAATGATAGAACACTTAGTTCTTATCCTTACAGTTCAAAGTCAAGACTTGATAAAAAGTTCCTGCAAGTGTAGTAAATATCCGACACAATTTAGTATATGTATTAACTCCATAAGCTCAATCACCAAATCATGTTAGAGAGAGGAATGGGAAACTGAAATTTCAGTGAGGGCCAACACTGTTTGCCAAGAACTAGGTACTATTTTTTTTTTTTTTTTTAAAGAGATGGGGTCTTACTATATTGCCCAGGCTGGATTCAGACTCCCGGGTTCACTCTATCCTCTATCCTCCTGCTTCAGCCTCCTGAGTAACTGGGAATCTAGGCATGCCCAGAAGAACTAGGTATTTTACTTATGTTTCCTCATTTGAGCTCCACATTATTTAAAGGTTTAAGTTGTTATCCCCCTTTGACAGATAAGAAAGCTGAGGATTTGAGAGGTTATATAAACTGCACAAGGGTAGTCAGCCTCAGATTATTCCATTATATTTTTCTGGCCCTGAAGAGAAAATAATTTTCCTATGCTTGCAAAGATGTCAACTGCATTGTCTTTTATATTTTCAGGTATTCTTAGATAGTTTTCACTCTTACGAGCAGTGACCTGCCATTATTTTCTCCCCTTTGGAAAAGCCCTTGTGAAGCTGGATTAAAAAGGCACAAACCTTTCTTTGGAAGGGAAGATAAATCTTTATGCATACTCTTTCCCAGTAATTCATCCATGCATCCATCCACCCATCTTCCCACTCAATATTCGCCAAATATTTCTTCTATGTACAAGAGACCACCATGAATGCCCTTTCTGAGAGATGTATTCACATATTTCACAAAACCATTAAAACTTGATATCCTCAACACCTAGGCCAGTACCCAATTCATGATGTAGGCCTGAAATGGGAACTTGTACAACTGGAATCACAGACAGCTCAATGTGTGAGTATAGCTCTCCTCACATCTTTTACTAGTAGATGAAGAAAGGGAGTGGAGAGGTGGGATAGAACAGAAGCATTCAATTAATTCTTTCCACAAAGATACTATAAGCTCTTTGGAGTATGGGTTTTACATGGTTTGTTCACTAACATATACACAGGGCTGGGAATAGTGCCTAGAAAATAGTAGGTACTCAAAATAGTTGATAAATGAAATGAATGAATGAATAAAAAGACAAGCAAGTCAATGGGCAGAAAAGATGGAGAAAGAGGGGAAGAGACAGACTGAGGAAGGCATGGATTGAATTGCTTCCTTCCAATTAGGATCTTGAATTAAGAATTCACAAAATAATCTTCAATCAGCTATGCATACTTCTTCAAAACCCTAGAAACTTACTTTGTTGAGGGCTCCAGCTCCTGTTAGAATTAAGTGAGAATTCTCAACCTGAATGGTTCTCTGTCCCAGCCGGACAAGGTAAGCCCCAATCCCAATGGCCCGGCACGTCACCTTAAAAGAGAATAAATTCTACATGTCACATATTTATGTCCTCTCTGAAGCTTTAAGAACTAAGGCATATATAAGTAAAATCCACATTACCAGAAATAAACATTGCTTTTTATAAAGTCTGTTTGATTGATACACACACACACACACACACACACACACACACACACACACACACACACACACTTCCTAGTCAAAGAAAAGAAATCCAGTGATTCAAAATTCAGGCTGGGTGCAGTGGTTCAGGCCTATAATGCTAGCACTTTGGGAGTCTGAGGTGGGCAGATCACTTGAGCCCAGGAGTTCAAGACTAGCCTGGGGCCGGGCAAGGCAGCTACACCTGTAATCCTAGCACTTTGGAAGGCTGAGGTGGGTGGATTACTTAAGATCAGGAGTTTGAGACCAGCCTGGTTAACATGGTGAAACCCCGTCTCTACTAAAAATACAAAAGTTATCTGGGCATTGTGGCACATGCCTGTAATCCCAGCTACTTGGGAGGCCAAGGCAGGAAAACCATTTGAACCCAGGAGGCAGAGCTTACAGTAAGCTGAGATCATGCCACTGCACTCCAGCCTGGGCAACAGAGTGAGACTCTGTCTCAAAAAAAAAAGACTGACTTTGGCAACATAGTGGGACCCTCATCTCCACAAAAATTTAAAAACTAGCTGGAGGTGGTGACATATGCCTGTAGTCCTAGCTACTTGGAAGCTGAGGCAGGAGGATCACTTGAGCCCAGGAGGTCAAAGCTGCAATGAGCTATGATTGCACCCACTATACTCTACTCTGAGTGACAGAGTAAGACCCTGTCTCTTAAAAAAGATTCTCCACTTTGGGAGGCTGAGGCGGGTGGATCATGAGGTCAAGAGATTGAGACCATCTTTGCCAACATGGAGAAAACCCATCTCTACCGAAAAGATGAAAATTGGCCAGGTGTGGTGGTACGCGCCTATAGTCCCAGCTACTGGGGAGGCTGAGGCAGGAGAATCACTTGAACCCAGTAGGCAGAGGCTGCAGTGAGCTGAGATCATGCCACTGCACTATAGCCTGGTGACAGAGTGAAACTCATGAAGGAAGGAAGGAAGGAAGGAAATAAAAAGAAGTTAAACTAAAAGCTAAAACAAAATGCTAGGTTTATTTGGGAAATTCAGTTATTTATATTATCCTATCTTCCTATTATCATGCATGATTAAAATAAAATTGTAGATGTACAATTTGGGACTGAATAGCAGTGATAGGAGAAAAAATAAACCCAGCCACACAGCCAGCTCTTCAAAAATTTCACATTCTGGAAAGATTTACCAGGCTGATGGTAATGATCTCATCATAGGCCAATGAGGATTCTCCAGCAATCATTCCAGAACCTCGAAGGTTCTCGGCTCCAATTCCCTCTTCTTTCCCAATAATATCTGTTATCTTGTACCTATTGGATATGGTCATGTCAAATTATGAAGGTTAAACACAGTAACAACAAGCCATTAAAAGAATAATCACCGTGAAAAGGCTGCTAAAAGAGTATTGAAACTTATATTTAATACCAGGGCTTTATGTGCTTCCTTTTATACTCTTCACTCATATGTCTTTCCTTCTTAGCTTGGTGTCTATTTTACCTGGAAGCAATATGGTTTAACAGAAAGAGCAAAATCTGGAATCGAGCAGACAGATTTAAATCCTTGCTCTGATACATGCAGGAGTGTGACTCTAGGGATAGTAATAACTTTTACAAATAATAATATCTACCTTTAAGGGTTGACAAGAAAGTTAAACTAAAGCAAACAAGGAGAAGGGTTGATGTTATAGATGGCCCTCAGATTTTAGAAGCCCTGTCTTACTTTCTAGAACAAGTTTCTGAAAAGCAGGGTAAATGCGTATCTCTATAATGAGCAATAGGTATCATATCAACAATTTTGGACAATTTTACATAGGAAGAAAATATCCAAATAGAGAGGTAATGAAAATGCTCAGCTTAGTTTCTCAAGTGAAAAATCCTCTTCTAAGGTTAGATGAAGCGAAGGTCAGAATACTGAACTCTCATTCCTGCTCCTTCATAAATATCAACTACATACACAAGGATCCCTGGATATAGTCCTCTGGAGGGGCAGGTGGAATGTGTGTAGAAGTGAAATGCTGACCAAGTTGTCCAGAAAGCATCCTGTGGATCTAGTGGGAGCAAGTGGGAGTCATTCATCTGTCTTCCTGGCAGGGGTTTAGGAGTGATAGCTGATAATGGGAAATGGGAAATGGGGAATGCAAGTAATAAAAGTAAGGAAAAATACAAAGTTGGAAGTAGAGATGGGCATATATTATTTATTGTTCCAACGTGTACCCAGAAGGCTTGGCAGTGGGCACAGTTTTATAAATTGAAATAATAAATAAGTACCCCACAGTGGCTCTTAAACTACTTCCTCCTGCCCCCATATTTTCCAGCTCCCTTCTTCATTTCCAGCCCTCCATCAATTCTTTTTCTTTGCCCTTGCTGTTGGTCTGTGACTTTATATCTCTGCTTCCCAGATTCTGCTGTCTTTCTATTTTCAGCCTTTCCAAATATCCAATAATTTCCTAATTCTTCCTTTTGTCCTGTATCTAGACTATCCTAAAGTTATGTCAGAAATGAAGGTACTGTCCCTTAAGGTGGTTAATTAACTACATTAATTGTATATGTGTGTGTGTGTCTGTTGTTCTTATAAGGTCCATATAGGCATAGTCAAGGACCCAGCCATACTTGCCTGTGACAAACTCAATATTCATAGATTCCAGAAATGAAGAGTTAAAAAAAATCATAGGGGAAAACTCCATTCAAAGTAGCAAGAAAAAATGCAAAATATTTAGAAATGAGCATAAAGAAATTGGCAGAATCTCAATGTAACCGTATTGTGACCCAAGGCACCATGATGAACTCCCAGAAGCACTACAAGACTTTTTAAATTTTTGAGAGAAGCACTATAATATGTGATATCTGTGAACTAGTAGCTTTAGATAGTTCACAGCTTAACTTTAGAATAGTGCTACATTCCTTTTGAAAATGTCTTGTCTGCCAGGCACGTTGGCTCAAGCCTATAATCCCAGCACTTTGGGAGGCCAAGGCGGGTAGATAACGAGGTCAAGAGATTGAGACCATCCTGGCCAACATGGTGAAACCCCGTCTCTACTAAAAAATACAAAAAACAATTAGCTGGGCGTGGTGGTGGGCACCTGTAGTTCCAGCTACCTGGGAGGCTGAGGCAGGAGAATTGCTTGAACCTGGGAGGCGGAGGTTGCAGTGAGTCGAGATCACGCCACTGCACTCCAGCCTGGTGCCTGGAGCCTGGCAACAGAGCAAGACTCTGTTTCAAAAAAAAAAAAAATGAAAAGAAAATGTCTTGTCTTTGCAAAGCTATTTTGAAGTTTCTGTGAAAACTGAATGAAGAACAAGAAATGAGGGTGGCTATATCCAAGCTGATTCCAAGGTTTGAGATGTTTTGCAGACACAAATATCTCATTAGTAAACAATTATTTAAGAATAAATTTTTTCAATTTCTGTATATATTTTTTCAAATGATTATTAAGTTCTTAGGACACAAAAACTTATTAAGTTGTTTACCTAATAAACAGAAATATTAAGTATATCTTATAGCCTAGGGGTGCTATGAAAAAAATTACTGAGACACTAAGGGTGCCATGAACCAAGAAAGTTCGGGAACCTCTGGCAAAACCTATATGAAGAAAACTATCAAACTTCAAAACAAAACAAAAACAACACTCATATAAATGGAAAAACATGCCATGTTTCTTTCTGGGAAGAGTTAGTATTAGGAAGGCGTCGGATCTTAAATTAATGTGTAAACTCAATGTAATCTGAATCAAAATCATTATGGAAACATTTTTGGCATTAGAAAAACATGAGCTTCTACCCAAGCACAGTGGCTTACACCTGTAATCCCAGCTACTTGAGAGGTTGAGGTGGGAAGATTATTTGAGGTCAGGAGTTCGAGACCAGCCTGGGCAACATAGCAAGACTCTATCTCTAACATAATAATTTTAAAATTAGCTAAAATAATAAATAAAAAAATTAGCTGGGCATGTTGGCACTTGTCTATATCCCAGCTACTTGGGAGGCTGACATGGGACAATCTCTTAACCTCAGGAGTTTGAGGATGAAGTGACCTATGATCCTCTTCCCAGCTTGGGCAACAGAGTGAAACCCTGTCTTTAAAAACAAAAAGCAAAAACCCTCTACATTAAAATAAAAGTAGCCAATGAGACTTGAGGAAAAATAAAGAATGTGAGAAAATTTGCCCCACTAGAATAGCTGAAATAGTGTGGCATTACCCCCAGAGTAGACAGACAGAATAAAAAACACAAGAGTAAATTTTCAATAAATCATATTAGAGCAATTAACATTCTTTTTTTTTTTTTTTTTTTTTTTGAGATGGAGTCTTGCTCTGTCACCCAGGCAAGAATACAGTGGTGCAATCTTGGCTCACTGCAACCTCTGTCTCCTGGGTTCAAGCAATTTTCCTACCCCAGCCTCCCAAGTATTTGGGACTACAGGCACACGTCACCAGGCCTAGTTAATTTGTGTATTTTTAGTAGAGAAGGGGTTTCACCATGTTGGCCAGCCTGGTCTTAAACTCCTGACCTCAAGTGATCCGCCTGCCTCAGCCCCCCAAAGTGCTGGGATTATAGGCATAAGCCAACATGCCCGTCTAAGCAATTAATATTCTTAAAAATACTAGCAGATAGATTATATAAAAACGTTCAACTTCACTGGGAGTTAAAAACACAAGTTAAAATAACAACTGCTGTTCTTATTCCATTTTATTAATTGACAATAATCAATGTTGGCAAGGGTGAAGAAAAATTAAAGAGGGAAACAAATCCTATTCTACACTGCTGACAGGAATGCTAATCTTGAGAAGGCAATTTAAAATCATTGTTTTAAACCCTTAAAAATTGACTTTCTGACCTGCAATTTCGCTTTTAGAAATTGATGATCAGAGCTTTTAATTCCTAAAAGTTTATATAAAACTTACATAAATGTCCCTTAAGGGGGTTCAACCCAGAGATGTGAAAAATTAGAAATAGTCTGAATGTTCAAATATATTTATTATAATAAAATACTATGTAGCCATTAAGCATCATATTCTTAAATAATATTTTAAGAATACATGAAACTTCCCCAAAAATAGTTTTTAGTGAAAAGGATAAATTATAAAAGAAATTCTTGTTATAATCTCAATCACATAGAAAGAAGGTATGTCTCTAGAAAAGACAGCAAGAGTATGACATAAATTCATAATAATGGCCTGAGGGTAGGGTTGTGGCTAATTTTTATTTTTCTTCATAATTGTTTACATGTTTCAGTTTTTCTAAAATGAATTAAGTATTATAAATTTAACAACTTCAATCAATAACAAGACTCTTCAGTTAATAAGTGGTAGAGCTGGATATACACCTAAGACATCTACATTATGTCATTAATGTTCTGCAAGGTTATGAACAGCTGTACAATAAGGAAACAAATACCATATTCTCCTTTCTTTAGTCCTGACCAAATTATTCCAATACATATTATATACCTACCTGGATTCTCCTTCATCCTCTACGTGTTCACAATGGACAGAGTTGAGAGCACTGACTCTCTTATAATCTTGAGGGGTCAGATATAAATACTTGTATCCCTGTGAAGCATAAATAGTTTTTAACTCATTATTTGCCATTGTCATATAACCAGAAGATACAGCAAAACATACATAATGAAGCTTGTTCCACAGCTAGCTTTAAATTGCCACATCATTTCTTAGGTTTACTGTTTAATAGAATACTAGCACAGACAGTCCTCCTTTGAAAGATATAAGTGCCTATTTTTGCAGTCACTAACTGTCCTTGAAACAAGATACCTTATAGCTGCAATTCTAAGTATATTTCATTTTCAACAGGGTTAAAGGGTCATTTTCTGATCTTTAGTGACATCTCTATTAAAGATATCAACATGAAATTATAGAATTGTGTGAATTACTATTTTTCACTCTCTCAAATCCACGGCATCATCAAAATATATACAAGAGCAAGGGATAACAGAGAACCACAAATCTAGGAGATCCAATATTAAAATCAAAAGTCTAAGCAGTGCTGCTAATAGCTAGTGAACACTGAACTCAGATCTTTTGTTTTTTCAACAAACAACTCCTAATGCCCATTTACATTTAAAAAATTATACTAACGTTTCATAACTGATTTATATGTATCTATACATACACACATCCACATACAAAGTAGAGTTACATGGTATATGTGTTTAACTTAAGTGAATTAGTCACTCAGTCAAAAAAATAAGTAAACACAGGGAAACATTTTAAATACTATGAGAAATTATGCCCACCATTTAACCCAATAATTTTGTGTCCCACAGTGAACACAACATGGAAGAGACATGAATCTGCAATTGGTCTTGCATGATTTGTGTCGAGAATGCCTGATAGCACTGAGTGTCATTAGCATGTCAGTCAGTACACATTTACTGAGTGCCTATTATGTACAAGGTACTATTCCAGGCACCAGAAAAACAGGAATTTACAAAACAGACAAGAATTCCTACCCTTATAAAACGTACCTCCTACTGGAAAAGTCAGGAAATACACAAAATAAGTAAAATGTATAATGTTAATGGGAATAATGTTAAGGGAAAAAAAAAAATAAAAGAAGGTAGGCAGAGTCAAACTTTTAGAAAAAATAACCAAGGAAAGCCTCACTGAAAAGTGTCATTTGAGTAAAGACCTGAAGGAGCTGAGGCTATGAGACATGAAGATATCTGATGAAAAAGCATCCTAGGTAGAAGGAACTGTAAGGACAAATACATTGAGGCATGGTGTGCTTAGCAAGTTTAAGGAAGTAAAGAGTCAGGTAGGGCCAATGTGTGGAATGGTTGGGAGAGGCAGTGCAAGAAATGAGGGAAGAGTGGTACTGGAAAGCCAATCTATGTAAGGCCTTGTAGGCAACTATATGATCTTTGGCTTTTACTTGAATGAGTTGGGAAGCTATTAAAGGGTTTTAAACAGAGAAAAATTGTGTAATCTGATTTATATTTTAACTGGATCATTCTACATTTTTTTTTTTTTTTTAAAGCAGAGTCTCCTTCTGTTGCCCAGGCTGGAGTGCAGTGGTGCAATCCTGGCTCACTGCAACCTCTGCCTCCCAGGCTGAAGCAATTCTCCTGCCTCAGCCTCTCAAGTAGCTAGGATTACAGGCATCTGTCACAATGCCCTGCTAATTTTTATATTTTTAGTAGAGACGGGGTTTCATCATGTTGGCCAGGTTGGTCTCGAACTCCTGACCTCAAGTTGATCTGCCTGCCTTGGCCTCCCAAAGTGCTGGAATAACAGGCATGAGCATGAGCCATTGAGCATGGCCTCATTTCTACATTCTGTTAAGAACAGACCTTGGGTGGGGCTGGGAACAAGGCATGAGGCTGGAAGACCTATTAGTAGGGTACTGCAATATGCTGGTAAGAAGAGTTAGACTACTGCTATTGCTAGTAAGTAGCAGTGGTATTGGTTAGACGTACTCAGATTCTGCATATTTTTAGGTAGGGCTGTAAACAAGATTTGCTGTTTAGATGGACAAATGGGGTGTGGAAGTGAATGTGGGGTATGCAAGAAAGACAGAAGTCAAGATAACTCCAAGGTCTTCTATTTGAACAAAGGAAACAACAGAGGTACCATCTGTTGAGACAAAGAAGACTGTGGGAAGAACACATTACAGGAAGATTAGAAGCTACACTTTAGGCAGATTAAGTAGAGATGTTGAGTCTGGATACACGAATCTCATGTTGAGGGGTAAGATATAAAGTTGGAAGTTTATCAGCTTGTGTATAAAACTTAAAGCTTTAAAAGACTGGATAAGGCTCAGTGCGGTGGCTCCCACCTTATTCCTGCACTTTGGGATGCCGAGACAGGTGGATCACTTTGAGCTTAGGAATTTGAGACCAGCCTGGGTAACAGGGTGAAACTCTGTCTCTACAAAAACACATAAAATTAGCCAGGCATGCTGGCGCACAGTCCCAGTTATTCAGGAGGCTGAGACTGGGGAATTGCTTGAACCCGAGAGGCGGAGGTTGCAGAGAGCTGTAATTGCACCACTGCACTCCAACCTGGGCAACAGAGTGAGACCCTGTCTCAAAAAACAAAACATAACACAAAAAGGATGAGATCACCAAGGGAAGGTAAACAGGAAAAGAGGAGCGGTCCAGAGACTAAACCCTTGAATCACTTTTTTCCTTTTACTCTACTTCCTATATTGGCTGCCTTGCCATACCACCAGATGAGAGGGCAAGAAGTTCTGGACTCCCCATTCTCAACCCCCCGGGGTTGAGAATGGGGAGTCCAGAACTTCTTGGTCCTGCGGCAGCCTCTGTGCTCCTGACATGTCTCCATTCACATATTTTTTTACAATTAAAAAAATTGGCCAGATGCAGTGGCTAATGCCTATAATCTTAGCATTTGGGAAGGCTGAGGTGGGAGGATCACTTGAGGCTAGGAGTTTGAGGCCAGTCTGGGCAACATAGCAAAACCTTGTCTTTACGAAAAATAAAAAAAATTAGCTGGGTGTAGTGGTGTGTGCCTGTAGTCCCAGCTACTTGGGAGGTGGAGGTGGGAGGATCACTTGTGCCCAGGAGTTGGAAGATGTAGTAGGCTATGAATGTGCCACTGTACTTCAGCCTGGGTGGCAGAGCTAGACCCTGTCTCTTAAAAAAAAAAAATTGTGATAAAATTAATGTAACATAAAATTCAACATTTTGGTTTTTTAAGTTTTTTTTGAGTCTCACTTTGTTGTCTAGCCTGAGTGCAATGGCGTGATCCTGGCTCACTGCAACCTCTACCTCCATGTTCAAGAGATTCTCATGCCTCTCCACCTCCCAAATAGCTGGGAATACAGGTGTGTGCTACTATGACTGGCTAATTTTTTATATTTTAGTAGAGATGGTGCTTCACTATGCTGGCCAGGCTGATCTCAAACTCCTGGCCTCAAGTGATCTGCCTGCATCGGCCTCCCAAAGTGCTACGTTACAGACATGAGCTGCTGCATCCAGCCAAAATTCACCATTTTGAAATGTATAACTCAGTAGATTTTAGCATATTCAGATGTTGTGTGAACATTACCACTAATTCCAGAATACTTTCGTCAGCCCCACAAAAACCCTGTACCAGATCAATTTCCATATTTTAAAAAAGTTTTTCCATGATCTTTATTGAAGTATAATTTACATGCAATAAAATTTATGTTTTAAGTGTTATAATTTGATAAGTTATGACAAATACTTATGTAACCACTACCACAATCAAAATATAGAATATTTCCCTAATCTCCTGAAATACTCTCACATTTAAAGACATGAAAGGCAGCAAAGGAAACCGAGAAAGAGGAGCCGGAACGCAGAAAGATAAAAAGGAGACTTTGGGGTTGTGGAAGCCAACAGGAGAAAGTATTTCAAGGATGAAGGAATAACCAATTGTGTTAGATGCTACTGAATTGTCAAATAACTAAGGTGAGAACTGAGAATTCACCATAGAATTCAGTAATGTAGAATCACAGGTGACCTTGACAAAAGCAGCTACAGTGGAACGATAAGGGTGCAAGCTCAACTGAAGTGGGTTCAAGAGAGAATGGGAGAACATCTGGAGACAGCAAGAACAAACAACTCTTTTAAAAATTTTTTCCCGTAAAGAGAATGAGGGAGAGAGAGCAACTGGAGGGTGTTTGTATGCTAAAAGGCCTGATATAGCAGAGGGAAAAAGTGCTGATGCACAAAAGAATAGGAGAAGTGCTGATTATACACTTAAGTTAGCAAGAAAGGAGATCAAGTGTACAAGAGGAGGGACTGGCTTTAGACAGAAGTAGAAACTGTTCATCCAAAGTATAGGAGAGAAGGTGAAGAGAAAGGGCACAACAGATGCAGGTACATGGGAGCTTGAGGAAGTTCTCTTCTCATTGTTCCTCTTTTCTCAGTGAATTGGGAAGCAAGGTCTGATCATGTCAGCTAAGAGCGAGGAGAGGGGAAGTGGGTGTTGGAGGTTTCAGGGGAGAGATGTGAAGCCATCATCCAATCAGGAGATTGGTAAACCTGAATTTAAAGTAAGATCAGTCAACAGACCTGTTTTTTTCTCTCCATCAAAGTGCAGCTGGGCAGGTGCAGACATAGGAGCAGAATGGAGAGAGTTGTATTTAAACAAGGCACAGAATAAACAGAGTGAGAAGATAAGCAAGTTGAGAGAGAAAGTTGAAGGTGTAGAAAAGATGGTGATTATAATGATTAATAAAGGATTGACCCTGGAATTTAAGCTAGATAGGAATGAAATGAGGTGTAAGGAGGGAGTGAAGAACAGAAGAAAGGTGGGAGGATCAACAGGTGAGTTCAAGTCAACAGGTCCTGCTGATTTCAAAGGATTGTTGGACTAGAGAGAGGGAGCTGGAAAGAGAGGATGGAGGTGGTGGCAAAGAGAGAGAGATACTTGAAATTGAGATGATGGGGAATGAGAGGCTGAGGTAGGGAACAGGATAGGACCACCGGAAGAAAAGAAGTCAAGGATCCAAGAGGCCAGGTTATGGGAAGGATCACCTATGTGGACATAGCAATCACCAAGAATTATCACATGACTAGTAGTACTGGACAGAGTGAGAATGTGCCAGGAACTAAAAGATGCAAAGAATGAGAGGGACTGACCAAAGGATCAGAAAACACTTACAAGGAGCAGTGATGGTATGGCACAGTCTGATGACATGAGATTCAAAGATGGGATTTTTTTCAGAGAGAAGGGAGAGGGGTCTGGAAGCAGTAATGAGGATCAAGGAGGACAGTATTCTCCTTCCAGGCTCAGTGGTACAAAAGAAAAACAGAAATTGGTCAGAAGTTCAGAGGGTTACAGGGGAAGCAACATCTTTAGAGGAGAGACAGGTTTCCAGCTAAGCAAGTATATTGGAGCAGAAGCTGAGGAATGTAAGGGATTTTGTGGATGATTGACCATAAGTCCTGGAAGCCACAATGAAATAGTTTAAAGATATATATTTTTGGTTTAGCGTGTCTCACACTAAATGCATACCTACTGTTTCATCTAGCACTCAAGTAAAGAAACAGCAATCTGTTTTATAGCAGAAAGAAAAACCAGGTGAACATATTAAAAAATAATTTGCCTCTAACATGGTGTCTTAAGGATTTTCATAAATAATTTTGTTTATATTTAACTGTTACCATAAGTAATGATTTTTGAACTTAAACCTCTACTTCTCCCCAACCTCTCCACACATGTAGCATAACCATATAGCACCTTGAAGTATTATCTGTTCTTAGTGTGTACCTTGTAAGGGTCCTCAGGGTCTACCCAGGCCACATGAAACATATGACGAATTTCTTCTGCCAGTCCAATTCTTGCTCCACTGTTGGCTGCTACGTAGATGCGTGGAATACCTTCTGCCCTGGCAAGTTCAGAAGCTCTGAGAAATAACAAATCCTCTTGAGGCCCAAAGGACCCAATTCGGTATGTGATGTCATTGCCAATAACAATGATATCTCGGCCTTCTGGATATTCAGGACTTTTAAGGGTCATTTTCCAAGCTACCATACCAATCTGGAAAGGCATAAATAAACAAATGATCAAAAGTTTCTTACATGCAGAATTTTTTTCAGGTTCCTTGAAGGTATCAGAACATACCTAGGCACAGCCATTATGTAAAGATATACATTGCTAAAGAGCCAAACTCTCTGTAGGAAACTACAAAAAACATTCTAGTATACCGCTAGGTTATGCTGAGAAGAGCTGGTCTACTGTGTATTTCAAAACTATCTCAGTTCCTTCTTTGGGCCTGCTCAAACCAAAATCTAAATGCACTCAGGATACATGTGGAATGACAGGGCACTGTGATTAAATCTAGAATTCTCCTTTTACTGCCCTATATACGAAGACACTGATATGGTTTGGATGCTTGTCCTCTCCAAATCTCATGTTGCGATGTGATCCCTAATATTAGAGGTGGGGCCTGGTGTGGGTCATGGGGTGGATCCCTCATGAATGGCTTGGTGCCCTCCTCTGCTCTGAGTTCATACTAGATGTGGTTTGAAAGAGTGTGGCCTTTTGTGGGTGAAAGCAATCATGAAGAGAGTGCTATGAAAGTCTTGGGCACACTACAAGAGTACAAGGTAGTAGATTGCTGCTTGCCCACCCCCAAATGACACATGCTGCACTTCTATGGTATGCACATCTTTGCACCTAATCATGTCATGCCAAGTCCCACCTCTAGTACTTGGTATCTCAGCTAAAGAAGATAAGAAGTCTTCAGGGAAAATTGTCTACTCTGGGTAGGTATTTGAGAAATCCCCACTGCAGGTGAAGAAATCTGGCATCCGGCTACACTACGACTCCCGTAGCAGCATCCACAACATGTACTGGGTACCAGGACTTGACGACCATGGGCACTGTCATCCAGTGCTAGTGAGATATGGGCCCCCAGCATCACACACGGACCCACTCCATCCAGATTATAAAGGTGGAGACTGCGGCCAGCAAGTGCTGCCAGCTGGTGGCCAAGCAGCTCCATGACGCCAAGATCGAGTTCCCACTGCCCCACCAGGTCCTGCACGGCTCTCACCCAGGTGTGACTCAAATAAACTCAGAAAAAAGAAAGAAAATAAAAGGAACAGTGTGGCACCTTGCCCTTCACTTTTCTCTTGCTTCCTCTCTCACCATGTAATGTGCTGGGTCCCCCTTCACCTTCCTCCAAGATCATAAGCTACCTGAGACCCCTAACGGAAGCCCAATAGATACAGTTGCCATGCTTATACAGCCTGCAGAACCAATGAGCCAAAATAAACTTTTCTTTATAAATCACCCAGTATCAGGCATTCCTTCATAGCAACACAAATGGACTAACACAGACACCATTTCCATCTTTTATGACATTCGTTCCAAGAAACCTTCAACACACAAGGAAGCAGAAAGAGGATCACTTCTCATGGACTGTACACTTTTCATGATCCAGGCTCCTTGTGCTCTCCTCCAGCATTTAATAGAATCATAGCAACACTCTGTACTGGTTTGTCTCAGGTATGTTCATTCCATTTCTGCAAGAATTTACTAATGTTCAACACTGCGTCCTTGGGAGGAGCTCTTGCTTTCTCCCAGCACCAGAAAACCAAAGGATGCAAAGAACTAATCTCTTGCTGCACTATGATATGTAAATCTCTGCTCTCTGTTCAGCAGCATCTGGCCAGCTACACAAATAAATGATACTGACTTAAAAGGCAGAGGTGACATGTCTCTTCCCAAACCCTCATAGCCCTCTCCTGTTTTAATCCCCTTCTATATGAGAACTAGTCAATCCTTCTACTTGCATATTTGCTAGTTCCATTTCTTTTCTGTTCACTTGTACTCTAGTTACAGCTGTAGTTTTTCATGTCTGCCTGTCTGTTTCCCCTATACCTAGATAAGTAATGTTTTCCATTCTTTTTCCCCCCTCTCTTTCTGTCTCTCGCCCCCCTCGTCGCCCCCACCACTTGCTACCAAACACAAAGCCTATCAGATGAACATCCCTGGTTCTGCCTAATAGAGCCCAGCCACATCTGCAGCCTTGGTCCCTCATCCCCAGGCTGGTGCATATCACCTCATTGGGGAGCTGGACATCAAGAAGGGCCATTAACAGATGTAAATAGCAGCATCCCTGGAAAGCCACATGCATCACCCAGACTCCACCGGGCCAGTGCTCATAAGCTCTGAGTACACATTCCTCAATCCAATTGCATATCCACTGTAATCAGGCTGGTTGAAGCATGCTATACAGCTATTTGTGATTCTCAGCATTAAGAAATACATATATGAAACACCCACAGATAAATATAAGCTATTTAATATATCATACCATTGGCCAAATACAAATCAAAATGGATATAATACACAGAAAAAAATCCAATCACTTTCTGAGATAAAGTATTACTCTATCTACTCATTAAAGACAGAGAAAGGAAGGAAAAATAGATCATTCAAAAAATAGCACAGAGAAAACTTAAATAGCAGGATAATTTTGGTTGTATTTTTTTAAGAAGCTAGTTAATATAATGCCTGTATGAGGAGAAATATTTTATCAGCTTTTCACATGCCCCTCTAACCCCAAATCTCTTTTGTTTTTCAGGAAGGAAAAGCTATTACCTGTCAATTTTCCTCTAAATGCACTTGTAGTTAGAAAGATTGGGTTTTACACCAAATTTTATGATATATTAACCTTAGCAACCTAGGCCAGAAGCAGTGAGACACAAGCCCTGAAGAATCTACTTCAGCATTTGTGTGCTAATGTAAACACTGTGACCATGTGGCGCTGGGCAGGCAAATAATACTCTTATCTTTCATTACTACCTGGGGACTCTAACTGTGTCACTTGGGCAGTGAGTTCAGCAACTGGCTAGGTCATTATGCTTGCAATATTGACTTCTAATTAGGTGTCAACACAGCAGCACCAAGAACACACTACTCTTTATCAAAGTCTCTCCAAAGTGTGTTACTCATCGACCACCCGCTCCCATCTTAAAAAGTACCATTACAGAATGGAGAGCGCTATCCCAGTCTCAGTACAGCAAGATTCCTGATTGGAAGACATTCAGTTTTGAAGCAGCATGATGGACAAATATCTAAGAAATCATCTATTATTCAATTTACATTAAAATTTAGATTTCACTGCTAATCAAAGGATAGGGCATATAAAGGTAAACATGGGCTTTGGAGTCCAACAAACTTAGATCCAAATCCAGGCGCTATCACTTACATTAACTGTGTGATCTTGAGAAAATTATTTAACTTCACTGAGTTTCAATCTCCCCACATGTGAAATTAAGAAAATAATACCCATGGGGGCCAGCCAAGGTGGCTTACTCCTGAATTCCCAGCAGTTTGGGAGGCTGAGGCAGGCGTGTCACAAGGTCAGGAGTTCTAGACCAGCCTGGCCAACATGGCCAAACGTCATCTCTACTAAAAATACAAAAATTAGCTGGGCATGGTGGCAGGCACCTGTAATCCCAGCTACTTGTGAGGCTGAGGCAGGAGAATCACTTGAACCCAGGAGGCAGAGGTTGCAGTGAGCCGAGATTGTGCCATCGCACTCCAGCCTGGGTGACAAGAGCAAGAAAGAAGAAAATAAGACATAAAAACTTTGTCTTTATCTCTCCTCTCACTCTGTCTGAATCTTGCCCATTCCAAAAGTTTCATTCAAATTCCATTTCCTCAGTAAAGCTTCTCCCAGCCTAAAATAATTCCTCTCCTTTTTGATTTCCTACTAAGACCTCTAAGATATATATATATATATTGGAGACAGGGTCTCTCTCTGTCACCCAAGCTGGAGTATAGTGGCACAATCTTGGCTCACTGAAACCTCTGCCACCCTGGGCTCAAGGCAATCCTCCCATCTCAGCCTCCTGAATAACTGGGACTACAGGCTTGTACTACCACACTTGGCCAATTTTTGCATTCTTCTATAGAGCCAGGATTTCACCATGTTGTCCAGGCTGGTCTCGAACTCCTGGCCTCAAGCCATCCTCCCGCCTCAGCCTCCCAAAGTCCTGGGGGGATTACAGGTGTGAGCCACCTTGCCCAGCCTGAGAATTCTTCTGATAACTGATCATATGCTGCCTAGGATTGCTTTTGGCTTATGATCTTGAACCATTATATCATCTTTTCTAGTGCTTCCCAGGAACACTACACATAATATGGGAATAACAAATGCTTGCTAGTTCCAGAGTCTTTTTACTTTTTTTCTTTCCATTTAATTTAATTTTTTTTTTCTTAGAGACAGAGTCTCGCTCTGTCGCCCAGGCTGGAGAGCAGTGGTGCAATTTCGGCTCACTGCAACCTCTGCCTCCCAGGTTGAAGTCATTCTCCTGTCTCAGCCTCCTGTTGCTGGGACTACAGGTGCCTGTCACCATGCCTGGCTAATTTTTTTGTATTTTTAGTAGAGATAGGGTTTCACCATATTGGCCAGGCTGGTCTTGAACTCTTGATCTTGTGATGCGCCTACCTTGGTCCACCAAAGTGCTGGGATTACAGGCATTAGCCTGGGACCACAGGGGTGTGCCACCACCATGCTCATATTAAACTAGTACAGAGCCTGGCATACAAAAGCCCTCAAATGGTAGCTATTATTAACTCAAAGGCAGCCATTATTATTGCCATGAGGAAACTGAGGCACAAATGAATTAAGTAACTTGTCCTTATAGCTAACGAGAATTGTTTATTTTTTTTTGAGACGGAGTCTCACTCTGTCGCCCAGGTTGGAGTGCCGTGGTGCAATCCCAGCTCACTGCAACCTCTGCCTCCTAGGTTCAAGCAATTCTCCTGCCTCAGCCTTCTGAGTAGCTGGGATTACAGGTGCAGGCCACCATGGCCAGCTAATGTTTTTTTTTTTTTTTTAAGTAGAGATGGGATTTCACCATGTTGGCCAGTCTGGTCTCAAACTCCTGACCTTGTGATCCGCCCTCTTCAGCCCCACAAAGTATTTATTTTTAAAAAGAAGATTCACATAGACAAATGATATTTTCTTGTTTTTTGTTTGTTTTTAGGTTTTGGAGGTTTTTTTATTGAGACAGTGTCTCAGGCTGTCACCCAGGCTGGAGTGCAGTGGAGAGATCCTGGCTTGGTGCAATCTCTGCCCAGGCTGGAAATGCAGTGGTACAATCTTGGCATGCTGAAACCTCCACCTCTTGGGTTCAAGTGATTATCCTGCCTCAGACTACCAAGTAGCTAGGATTACAGGCACATACTACCATGCCCAGCTAATTTTTTGTATTTTTAGTAGAGACAGGATTTCACCATGTTGGACAGGCTGGTCTTGAACCACTGACCTCAGGTGATCCACCTGCCTCAGCCTCCCAAAGTGCTAGGATTATAGGTGTGAGCCAACAAGCCTAGCCAAGAAATGGTATTTTGTTTTTGTTTTTGTTTTTGTTTTTTTTGAGACGGAGTTTCGCTCTTCTCACCCAGGCTGGAGTGCAATGGCACCATCTCAGCTCACCGCAACCTCCCCTCCTGGGTTCAAGCAATTCTCCTGCCTCAGCCTCCCGAGTAGTTGGGATTACAGGACGTGTGCCACCATGCCCAGCTAATTTTTTTGTGTGTTTTTAGTAGAGATGGGCGCGGTGGCTCACACCTGTAATCCCAGCTCTTTGGGAGGCTGAGGCGGGCGGATCACAAGAGCAAGAGATTGAGATCATCCTGGCCAACATGATGAAATCCCGTCTCTACTAAAAATACAAAAATTAGCCAGGCGTGGTGGCACACGCCTGTAGTCCCAGCTACTCCGGAGGCTGAGATGGAAAAATCGCTTGAACCTGGGAGATGGAGGTTGCAGCGAACAGAGATTGCGTCACCGCACTGCAGCCTGG
>NW_016107436.1:4705949-4743815 GCF_001604975.1 Cebus imitator
AAAAAAAAACAAAAACCCATGATGTAATACTAGCTTAGAAAAGGGCTCAGACTCAGGAGCCACATTCTGAGATTCTGAATCTGAATCTAAGAGAATTTGACAGAACTGAAACTCAGCTTTCTAGCTATATATCCTTAGGTAAGTTATCAACCTCCCTGTACCTCAGTTCCTCCACTGGTAAAACAGGGGTAGTAAAAATCTACTGCCTAAGTTTGTTGTGAGGATTAAAGACATGTTAAGTCCTAGGACAGTGCTAGTACATAGTAAATGCATAGTATGCATGACAACTTCATCAATGGAAAAGAATGTTGGGGGAAAAAAAAACAAAAAAATAAGAAACAAAAAAATAAGGTGATAATTATTGGTACGATGGGATTGTATTGCATTTTTTCCATTCTCCACATTTTCTTTTTTGCGCTTATATTACACTGATAACTTTAACTTTTTATCAAATAAAAAATAACTTAGAAAAGAAAACTACCAAATTCTTCTTCACTGGGTGATAGGTACATGGGAGTTTATATTATTTATGCCTTTTAGTGTACGTTTGAGCATTTCTATAACACAAACAAAAAAAATTCTTTAAGGGGGAAAAAAAAAAACCTCACCAGCCTAATCAATTTCCCATATTTTAGAGGAACTAATTCTAGATTTTAATCATACTAAAACAGATCTTATTTATATAAAATTTGAAAGAGAGAAACATATGAAAATAAAAAAGCAAGACTCACTTTAAAGAGAAAGAAATATCAAGAACTATGTTAGTTCGTTGGGTTATTTTGTTTTCTAAAACGAAATGCTCTGCAATGATGTGGTAGAGTGTAAACATATGTATATATAGGTTTATACAATATTAATATCTCTACCTGAGAAGTAACTGCTTCAGTGTTTTTCTGGTCTGATGGTTAAATACATATTTATACTTTTAAAGTCAATATTTGTACAATAGACAAGAACAGTGCCTATCAGCTAAATACATATTTAGGACTGTACCACATGTATTACAAACGTACTAAAATCGAAAGCTTATATTTATACAGAGCCTTTCATCTTGAAGGGGGCTAAAGAACTTTACAAACATATGTACATAGAAAGATGTTTGCACTGATAGGCAGGGAAGGTATCAATTCACCCACTCGCCTATTTCTTCTAGCAGTCCTGGGTAGGAACACATGGTGTCAACAGATGCAGGTCTGTAACAGCTGCAAAGACATATAACACAATAATCCAGTTGTGATGCACAGTGACTGAGAGGAAGCTTGCAACTTGAGAATAGCAACTGCTCTCCTCCAGTGTAGAAGCACCACAGCTACTTCCAACTTTGTGTTTTTAAATTATTCCCCACCAAACTCAACTAATCACTTGATAAAACTGAATTTGATACTGGAAATGGTTTCTGAATGCAAAATACTTTCTGTCTGATGATGAAAATTAGGTTGAAAAACGCTTCCCCCAGCCCTTGTTAGATTTAAAAAAAAAAAAAAAAAAAAAAAAAAAAAAGGGGGGGTCACAACATTCAGGAGAAATGTTTCAAAATATTCTACCTAAGAATAGTTTCATCTCAAAGGATTAGGTCACTGCTTCAGAAGACAGTCATATTTCCCCCTCATTTAATTAGTACACTGTAAGTTTTTCAGTCAAATTGCTTTCTATAGATGGGTCTATCTACACTATACACACAATGGAGATTTCATACTGAAAATTCTACATTCACTATAAAAGTATACACAGTGTGACAATGTGATTAGCAATGTGACATTCATTGATTTCACCTACGCCCAAGCTGCCATGTATATTAACTGAAGAATAATAACTAAAGGAGACCCCATCATTGAATCCTCCTTTTGGAGGGGTCTTCTCCAACATTTTTATCCAGGTGAAACCTGGTGAAAATGACATGCCAGGACGAAGAGCTGAAGGAAGATGGAAGAGCTAAGAAATTAACACAAAGGTAGCCTGTAGCCCGCTTGTAAGTGAGCGGGTTTATGGTCTAATGAGTTTCAGATTTGAACAGGCAGTGCCAGCATCTTCTCTGATCACTGCCTCTCTCATGCACCGACTAACCAAATGGTCCTAGGTACTTACTACAAATTATTTTTTCATTACCGTAGCCATGAATAAGTTTTAAAATATTTAATTTCAGATTATTTTTCATAACAGAGCATTCCAATGAGCAGGTTTATTAGGTTTAGGGTTATCGACCTAAGCTAATTATCTTAAAAGTGAAAAAGGGAAGAGGATCAAAAGAACTACAGTGAATAAGCTAAGGATAAGCAGAAATAAATATTTGTTTCCCTTATACAAGTTCTAAGGCAGAAAATATTTCTTTGGCTACATTCTGATTCTAGAATGAACATGTACAAGTGAGGGAGGAGGGGATGGGGAGGAGAAAGCAAGCAGAAGAGAACAGTCTTATTTAACTGTTTTTATGTGGGTAAAATGATTTGTGCCACAGTATTTCCATAAGAAGTGGGACCATTATTTTCCTGTAGAAACACATTTGGTTTGAAAAGTATCACTGGACAGGACGTGAAAATCAAACCGAATGAATTATTCACAACCTCCGATCAGAGGTGATCATTATTTCTGATGCTCGAAACAGTGATTAGGATTCTGCCCTGAGATGTCATTTTCTCGCTGAGTAACACCAGTGATACAGAAAGGCATTATCTATCTATCCATATATGTATTTTTTCTCCTGGGAGGACCTTGGTTTAATGTTACTATAACAGATAGTGAAAACATGATAATATTAACATTTATTCTGATGGTGCCCATAAATGCCATTAGTCTGACACAAAGTGTCAACACTAATCATGACCCAAAATTAACACCAAAATTGACATCAACATTAATTGTACTATCAGTATGAATAGAATGTGCAAGCGCACACAGGCACTTCCCAAAGCTGCTGCTGTTACTACAAAATAAAACAACAATATTAAGCTCAACAAAGAAATCTGCAGGAAAAGCTAAGGGGCAAAGCATGCCAGGATTTTGTTTTTTAAGAGTGAAAAATTATCCATCAATTCCAGCTATGCTGTGGGAGGCAGAAAGGGAATATCTTTGCCACAGTTGCCTTTCTTACATCTCCACACTTTGACTTGAGCTGTAACAATACCTTTCTATTCGGATTTAAACACAGGTTAGGCTGGCTGAAATGTTGATGCTATATTTACCATATTCATGCTAAAAGCCTAAAGATTTTTTGGAAGAGTCTTGAAAGCTATTATTCTAATTCTGCTACTGCCAGGAAGATGACTTCCCTGAAAGGCCCTTGAGCAGCAGCAATACAAAGAATCCCAGAATGTTAGTGCTAACCCAGACTTGGGCATCATCTGCAACACAAAAATGAGAAAACTAAGACTCAGAGAGAAGGAATCTGAACTTGAGTTCCTTTTCAGATACATAACAGAATGTTACCTCTTTCCCCCTTTTGTATCTTATATGGAATATTAAATCTGTACTTTTAATTATATACTATCAGAAAATAATTATCATAGTAATTTTAACTCATGTTAGTCTCACAATAAAACATACTTGATGAAATATCAGAAAATACTGTATAGGTCTTAAATTATATTTTTTTAAGCCACATGGCTTAAAATATAATACTTGACTTAATTTGTGCCATTTGGAAAAGCCATGCTGAAAAATATGTCAATGCCTTTCTATATTGTATTATTTGCCAGATACCAATGTTCTATTGTTTAGTGTTGTGTGACCACATGAAAGAGCTCAAAATAATTTTCTTAACAGCTGAAAAACTCCTTTTTTCATGCTTGGATAATTCAAAAATGGCTGAATAAACTCACCTCGACCTCTCTAAACAGCGATAAAAGGGTAAAAAAAATACAACTTTTAGAGCAAAAAAAATTCATCCCAGAGGTAATTCTTTGAAAATGTTATCAAAGATTAGAAACATTAACTTTGAACAGGGAAATTATTTCTCCCCGTAACATTTATATACATGAAACCACAGTAATTTTACATATGTACCCACAGTAATAATCGTAGGAATTATTTTTTAAAAAACATGCAGTGGAGAACATAGAAGCCAGTGGTATTTCAGAAATGGGGCCCAGGATTAATTGGTTGATACGGAAATTAACCAAGTTGGCCTACAATAGTCCCAGAAGCCTTGTCCATTAATCATATGAATGAGTGCTGAACTCTGGTGCCCCACGCTACACCTCATCCTCTGGTGTCATCTGTTGCTGTCCTGATGTTCATTACTGCCTCTGGTTGGAGCTGTAAAGTTTCTTGACATAGGGTACTATATCACATCGCTTTTCAGTAAAATCTTACCACTTAAGACAGGTACAAATACGCCGGCAAGTACGTTCTTTTGTTTAAAGGCTAGCTATAGACTTACTTTTGAAAGGAACTAGGGAGCCCTCCACAAGTGCTACTTTAGTGAGCCAGTGGATGCATTAGGATTTTCAAAGTCAGTTAAGGTTATTAAGCCTCATTTTGCTATCAAAAAAAAAATGAGTAAAAACTACTCAACCTGATGAGAAATCTCCAACACCAATAATAGTCATTCAGAAGGAATTCTGAGAAAAGTATATACATCCCAAAAGAACAGTGTCAGAAATTCCTTAGAAGTAATTCCAAAGTAGAAAGACTTATTTTTCAAAATTAGCCTCCATATTTTTCTAACGAGGGATCCAAATTTGGTTTGGAAGATCATTTTAGACAAAGACTTGCAGCCAAACATACTAACTTAGAGTGAGAATAAAAGAACAAAAACATATAATTAAAACTATCTTACCATATATCCCATAATACATCTTTCTTTATACTTAATCTCAAGGATTCAAAATTGATTTTTCAAAGCCTTGATGAAAAATAAGGCAAGCACAAATTATGAATACTTATATATAATTATAATCATTTATGGATAATCATAATTATACATAATCATATGTATGCGACCCTTTTCTGCTGAGGATTCCAAAGCACTTACAAACATTCTCCTATCTTTAGGGACAGACTGATGGCAAAGACTCTTTTTATATGTTGAACAATCAATGCAGAGACCAAGTCCTGTTTTTCAGAACCGCTTCACTTAGGTCTGTTTCAGAACTCACCTTAGCATAGTATAATTCAAATATGCCTCTTCCCTAACACATAACTAAAAGACCGACACTGACTCAATTCTCATATGCAGCATGAAAAAGCAAATTGATTTTGAAAGAATGAAACAAAAGCACAGTAAAGTACATCCAAATTAGCATCACATTCATGAAGCTATTTTGAGGTTAAATTTACTAAAACAATGAAAAAAATCTAATGTTAAACTAGAAAAATATTTGGGTCCTGTGTTCATGAGAAATGGTCTACCCTTTTCTCACCCCCAAAACGCATAAGCACATACACACTCTCTATAGGCAGAGTTTTAGAACATAATGGTTTCCACTAGAATTTGAGTCCAGGATAACCTAAGCAATTCCTTTGAGAGTATGGAAAATGTCAACTAAGTGAATTAAGACAGAGGGTTATGGTGGTTTTTCTAAAATAAGAGGTCCTTTGGGTTAAGAGGTCCAGCCTAAGAACTGTCAAAATAGATCTACTAATTAATTTCTTCTAATCTGTAAGACCTATATAAGCTCACCAACTTTCTTTCCTTACCAACTCCTAAATTGTTTTTTTGATACTCAAATTAGAGATTCAAAGGATTACAGTAACATGCAAGCGAGGAGCATGGTCAAAATGGTAAGATTTATTTAAGCTGATTAGTAGATACAGGGGTATTTGTCATATCACTCTGTGTTTTTTTTGCAGGTTTAAAATAAAATTAATGAGATGCTATGATTTGGTAGATTCAGGATATCAGTTAACTGCCAACAGCTAAACAGTAATTAAATATAGGTATTGGTAGGACTGAGCAGTTCCAAAACTGAACTCCTAATTCTCACTGTCCCCACCATTTCACCCCTGAGAACACAAAGCAGGACTAAAACCAAAATACTAGTCATCATGGTAGCTAGTCTTTTTTTTTTTTTTTCAGCCAGAGTCTCACTCTGTCACCCAGGCTGGAGTGCAGTGGTGCGATCTTGGTTCACTGCATCCTCCACCTCCCAGGTTCAAGAGATTCTTGTGCCTCAAGCTCCTGAGTAGCTGAGGTTACAGGCAACCGGCTAAGTTTTGTAGAGATAGGGTTTCGCCATGTTGGCCAGGCTAGTCTCAAACTCCTGGCCTCAAGTGATCCACCCACCATGGCCTCCCAAAGTGTTTTAGGCGTGAGCCACTGTGCCTGGGTGGCAGCTAGTCTTTAAACTTTAATTTATACTACTGTGTTTCCTCTTCAATCAACCTTCTCCTTAAAAAAATATGTAGATCCCTGATGCAAGGTTCAAGAGATCTTCAACCAAAGAGTTAAAATTGCAATTGCTTATTGTAGGAACACTACGTAAAGGTTGCTATACCAACTGAAAAAAGGACACCAGTGAATCTGCCTCAACAAACAGGGCAATTCAAGAGGCTTGTGAGAATGCTAAGCTGCTGAGAAGGAAAAACCCTGACACCTAGTGCCCATCTCAAAAAATGAAGCGTTAGAGTTACCACAATTCTTAAGAATGGTAGTGTGCGTAGAGGTAACTACGAAATTGCACTCAATTTTCAATATACTTTTCTCCCAGAAAAACTTTTATACCAAGAATTCTAGTCTTTGAATACCAACCCTTTTTTGGGTATACATCTTGCATCTAATTATTATAACTGCTTCCAAATACAACATCACAACATCGTCTTCTCGTCTCAGTTTTTCATTATGACAGGCATGGTGAGACAGAATGTTAAAAAGCTGCCCATGTTCTGAAATGGTAAAGAAAAACAGGGTCCTAATTTCTTCTATCATTAAAACTACTACGGAAACTGACTCTCTAACATATCTTTCAGCAAAGCCCAATTTAGAGATTATTGTTCTAGTTCACAGAGCTGATAAAAAGAAATAAAATAAAAGAATAGTAATAATGTATGTCAGAATAAATAAGAGCACAGTCTCAAGAAGGCTGGTATTTTCTTTGTCCTACCAAGCAAAGTTAAGTTGTTCTCTGTCTAGTCCGTTACAGCCCTTGGCTTGATCTTAGCCTGAGCTTTTTAATAACAGGATTTAGTGTGAAAAGCAGCTGCACTCTGGATTGCGAACTGTTACTCAAAATGTTCCCACCTGCAATTATAGCTTCCACCAAATGATCAAAACAGGTTAGCAAACTGGCAGGAAAATGAAAACAATTCCTCCAAAATCGAGAAGTGGTAAAGTAGAACTGTTGGACAGCTGCATTTCTCCTGTATCCAGGCTCAGCAGCACACATTCATCTAGCTGTGTATTTACATACAGTGCCCATCACTGCAGCATCACAGCAGCTAGAATAAGATCAGTTTAGTCTATGTTGCAATCACATTTTCCTCAATTTTCATCTTTACTTGAAACTATTAAGAAAAATCCTGGACAACTCATCTTTGGAGCTATTTGCAAGTAATGTAGTTCACAGATTTGGTCTACATCTTTTCTATTCCTACTGTAAATTCATACTAAATGTAATGCCATATAAAGACGACAAAGAGAAAAATGTGCTCTCCTATACCTTTCATCATGCATTATGTGGCATTCCTTTAGTTACACCTTTCTTTATGGGGAAGGGACAACTAGGAAAATAGAAAGGGGAGAGTAGCTAATATCGTATCAGAAAAGCTCCTTCTCTTGCTCTAAACACAGGCATAAATGTTCAAAATGCAGGTCACATCTCTACTGAAACAGCCAATATTCCTCCTCAAATGGCAAAGAAGTTACCTAAAACTAAATGGAACTGAATTGGTCCAAGTCCTGGTCCCATCACCATTTTACCTGTTTACTGTCCTGGAAAAAAATATATAAATAAGAAAGAAAGAGAGACTGGCCACTCATACAGCTGATGATCTGGTAAGTGCAGGTTTTCTGCTTTCGATCATGGAGAAAAGCACCTCAATTCATGGGAAAACTCTGCAGGAATCTCTTGTTTTGCCCTTACTCCTTACATCCCATGTGTTAGCTTGCAAACCCAGAAACTCCAATCCTTCAAGGTAATGCAACACCACCCACAATGATGATCTGGTAGAGCCATCACTTTTGGTAGAACACCACATTATGATGATTTAATGTCTACATAGCACCAATGCATTTACATTGAGCCTTGGCTCTCAGAACATTAACAGGTCAATTTTTTATTCCTTTTTTAATAAAACTCTTTCTCAAGGCTCTATTTGGATGCCCATTCTCTTTGGGACAGGACAGATTTGCTCCAAATCTCATCAGCATGAGCTCTTTTCATTCCCCTCACATCATTCTTGGGGTAATACGTAGAGTGCCAGGCTCATGACAAACTTGCTCTTTGGCCAAAGAAAATTAAACCGCAATAGCCGAAAGTCAACTTGCCCTGATAAAACTGGGCTCAGCATGAGGAAATACATCCTACTGACACCTCATCATCTCTTAGGCACAGCTGTCCCTCAGAGTTCCGACTGCTGAAACTCCATCCTGATATTGGTCAGTCTCTCAGTGGACATGCTCCATTGTATGTTCAAGCTATTGGTAGCAGAGTTTGATACTAATACCCCAACCTCCTTCCTGTCGTGCAGTGCCCTATAATCTAGCTAAGGCCACTGACTGACTTCACCAGCCATCCTGGGCATTAGTCACTAACTGCTCACAAAAGAACATCGGTCTCACTCCTCCCAAGCTCAAAGGCTCAGAAACAGCAAGCTAACACTCAGACTCAATCCTAGTCAATCATTTGAAGAAAAGAAAAAGAGAACAAAGAAAATAGGCAACTAAAGAGGGAAAACTGTAGAAGAAGAGGAAAGTGAGAACTGACAAAAACTCAAAATCTTTTGAACAAATACTATTAGCTTTCTGGTTTCAAAACAATTAAAGCACTGGACAAAGGAAAACATGTGGCTCCTATACTAGATCTATTACTACTTATAGCTATCATCCTATGCAACTGTTTAAGACTTATCTTTTCCACTAAGGTTTGTTAGGTCTTAAAAGGGTTAAAAAAAAACCTTTAATTTTTTAAAAAATTCGTGTGTGTGTGTGTGTGTGTGTGTGTGTGTGTGTGTGCATGTGTGTGTGGTCTTTGGGTACAGAGTCCTGTATAATAAGACTATTTGTATTCATACTGGCAGAGTAAACACTACATGTTCATGCCCAGGCAGCTCTGTGCTTGTAATTTCAGCAAGAACAGAGCTCTGTCCCTCTGGGACTTCACCATTCCCCCAGTCTCCATTCGCTCAAACACAGAATGAGAGCAGAAAGAAAGCAGGAGAGAAAGATCATGGCAAGGGGTTTCACACAGCACTGCGGTTAGCTTTCACGTGGCCAAAAATCTCATTTTGTGTTTTAATTACATTAGTTAAAACCATTTTACTCTCAGCCCCATGTTCACAAGGGTACCTTCCATTCCTGAAGACTACACTATTCAATGAATCAGAATTTAAGTCTAGCACAATGAAGCTTTTCTTTGCTGCTGAGGGGCTCAGTAGGCAGATGCTACATGCAGTGACACAAACCTCTGCTTCAACTTTGTGTGCTGACAAGTATATATCTATGCTTGTCAAAATGTTTTGCATCCTCCCACCCCATCCTCTTGACTTTGCTATTTGTTGCGGCTCTTCTTACAAGTCTGATACTCTCCATCTGGTCCAATGCTTGCAACCATCTTGATACCAAATCACCTACTGTTGGCATCCACTGGCATATTACTGAAATAGCCATATACCTTGTACAAACAGTGAAATTTTTTGAAAAAGACTGAACAAAATAGAAACAAACTGCTTATCATTTTCAACAGTCTATCCAGCCTGTTTATGGTGAACACACAGCTAAAGATTACTCCTTCAATGGAATGAAATTTATGTAGGGATTATATTTAAGGTTGAAATAAACATAGTTCTCTTTTTAGATCTGTTACTGGCATGATCACTGTTATAACTGTACATTAGAAGCACAGTTAAAATCAGAAAGAATCATAATAATGCATGGACAAGGGTATAAAAGTACAGGGCAGAATATGACTTTATACACTATTTACAGGTCACTCTGAGAGAAAGGATGCCAAGACTAGAAAATGCATTCTTGGGATAATTATCAAAAAATGGGTTCTCCGTTACATTCTTTTATGTTTAAACCCGATTCTGATTGAGCCCCTTCAAGAACACGTTTATCATGCTCACATGAATCGCACATGGAAAAGACACTGAAAAATGCACTTATTAATATGCATCCAAATAAGAAAAAAACCTTAGGCAAAACAATACTTTAAATGTTTTCATTACAGAAAATCTCAGCTGGACGCAATGGTACACGGCTATAATCCCAACACGTTGAGGAGGCTGAGGCAGGCAGATTGCTTGAGCTCAGGAGTTTGAGACCAACATGGTAAAACCCCATCTCTAGTAAAAAATACCAAATTTAGCCAAGTGTAGTGGTGCACACCTGTGGTATCAGCTACTCAGGAGACTGAGGTGAGAGGATCCCTTGAGCTGGGGAGGTCAAGCTGCAGTGAGCTGAGATTGTGCCACTGCACTCCAGCCTGTGTGACAGAGTGAGGCACTATCTCAAAAAAAGAAAAAAAGAAAATCCCAAATTTCAAACATATACAAAAACAGGGAAAATAATCTATTCTCACCTAGCTATCACCTAGCTTCAACGATCAACTCATGACCAACCCTATTTCATCTATATACCCACCCCACACCTCTTTACTTAGAAGCAAATCACTACATCTGTAAATGTTTTAGTCTGTATCTCTAAAAGAAAATAATATTCCTTTTTATTTTTTTTAAAACTGAGTTCTTTGTGTTAAGACAATACGATTTTAGAGAGCAAAATCACAACACCATTATCACACCTAGAAAATTAATAATTTCTTGATACCCAGTCAATGCTCTCTCTAAAGAACTCTCCCAACAAGACTACTATGCTGCAGTGCTATTTAATGGCCACCTCACAGAAAGCTGGTACTAGAGAGCACAGAGATAAGAAAGGGAAGAGGTGTGTCAACTACTTGCCTCATTTCCTCCTGGAAGCCTGTTCATGTGGACGAGCTGACCTTGGTCATCCAATACCAGTTCGGTGTATGTCAGCATGTCAGAAGGCAGAGGAGGGGCCGGAAGGCAGGCCTGAGTGGACATAGACTCCCAGAGTTTGATCAGGGACTAGTGGAGAAAAGAAGTTTGACTAATCAGTGACAATAATTTCAATACAGACAAAAATAATGATTAACAGTCAGTCAATCTGGTTTGCTTTCTTTTCAAAGTGTTCTGCAGAGTCTAAACATTGGACTAAATTCTCCAGCTCCCATTCTCAGTTAAGAGAGATTTGTAATTATTTTTTACATGTCAAATGTCAGGCACTTTGCCAACAAAGTCAAAATACTGAGTGATTCCAAATCAGCATGAGTGCATTAACAAACAGGAAAGACCTACTAACACTATCCTAAGAATATTAAAATTAAAAAACTAAATAAGGAGCATCAACTCCTTAAAACAAGGAAAAAGAAAATCTTAAGGAAACTTGACAACAGAGGAATATCCAGGAAAATGACATAACAGTCAGCTAATAAAAGGAAAATCCAAGAAGGCCAGAATGACGTTTCTACTAGAGGTTCCAGGGAAGAAATCTATTTCTAATATTTTTCTTTTTTTTTTTTTTTTTTTTTTTTTTTGAGACTGAGTCTCGCTCTGTCACCCAGGCTGGAGTGCAGTGGCCTGATCTCGACTCACTGTAACCTCCACCTCCTGGGTTCAAGCGATTCTCCTGCCTCAGCCTCCCGAGTAGCTGGGACTACGGGCACATGCCACCACTCCCAGCTAATTTTTGTATTTTTAGTAAAGACAGGGTTTCACCATGTTGGCCAGGATGGTCTCAATCTCTTGATCTTGTGATCTACCCGCCTTGGCCTCCCAAAGGGCTGGGATTACAGGTGTGAGCCACCACGTCTAGCCTCTAATATTTTTCATAGCTATATACACAGGAATTAGCTCACTAGATATGTATGACTTTTGTAAATGTGCAGATCAATTCTGCTCAATTTTGAAAAAACAGACATACCTATTCATTTAAAAATTATGATTTCCATTTTCAACTTCCTATAAATAAATCCCTCATGAAGTGGGAGCTAGTTCAGCTCTTTCTTTGCTTGCCTCAAAGCAACATTTAAAGCTCAAATGACTCATGCATACCTATGCATCCTAATCAGTGTGTTTATGTCTATTATATAGGAAGAATTACATCGAATATGATTTCCATTTATAGCACTGGCATTGGGAAACAAAAGCAACATTCAGCTTTTAGGCTAGCAATGCTATAAAAGGGAAATACTGAATGAAAGACTCTTGAAGGATATAGAACTTGTAAACAAATGGTTGCATAAAGGTAATCTCTTGTATTTGTGAATAACACAGGAATTCTACATAGACTATTTACTAAGGTCACATATATTACTTTACTAAAATTCAAAATGTGGTGATACTGGTAGTATTGACTAGGAGACCTGGAAAAATCCTATATTCATAGATTTTTTTAAAAAGAACAAATTCAGTATTCTTTTGATACCTTATTTATTGGTTGCATTTTCTACTGGTGATAGTCTTTCCTTGCCTTCTATTGATAGAAGGAAAATCTGCAGCATAGAGATGATTCACCATACAGATTGAAGGAATTTATTTTCATATCAAGGTTGAGATTCATAACATCAAATTTTCTCATGCCAGTTTTTATTCAGCTATAATGCATCTCCTACTAAAGAACTTATACTTTAAACTGTGTATCATGAACTCTGTATCCATTGTCTATGCTATCTATATTGATTCTCATCATATTAATCTAGGCTATCAACTAGGGACCAGGGTTATCTTGGAAAATCAGAACTAAAGTATCAGATCTCTTTTTTAATATCCATAATTTGAATATAGACTTAGGAAATATACATGTAACTCTTCACACAAGTCACTGCAAACTATCACCACAGGCATATAGTCTTAGTTTACGCTCTCCTACTCAAAAGAGACTTCTATTCTCACCATTCCTCTCATTAATTCACAAAGAATCATCCAATATCTGAGTTGGCAGTCACCAACCCTCAAATGAAATAAAAAAGAAAACAGTGTCAAGATATTTCTTGCCCTTTGGAGTGCCCCCTTCTAGCCAAAGCTGCATCTGATGGAAATTCGGGAAAACTTTGCCTCCTTAGAACATGTCAGACCCTCCAGTTAGGCACCTTACCTGCCGAAACATCTCTGGGATATCATATATGTATGTTGTCCCTAAGGATTGCGCCTGGAACCTCTTTGATTGCAGCAGGTCTTTGGTCACATAAGGAGTATTGATTAACATTCCATGCAGTGGTCCCTGTTTGTCTCCATATGCCTGAAACATGATCTGCAGGAAAAAAAAATGGCATGGGGAGTTAAGAGACAGAAAAAAAATCAGACAGCTGCCTAGAGGGGCTTTTTTTCACAAATGTTATTTCTTCAGAAACATTTTTGGTAGGTTGAGGTATGCCTCTTAACATTGGGTACTTGGCACTCTCACCTCGCCACAGATTAACCAACTCCAAAAAATATATATATAACCAGCCATGCCCCATAACTGCTCTCACTTTTACATTAGTTGGAATCAACAAGAAAGTATGATGCACATTTCACATCTCAAAGACAGAATGACCATGCTAGCCATCTAAAATCAGCTGAATCTCATATACTCAGAAATGAAGTACATCAGCTAACCAGTCTGAGCAGCCCTAGTATTGAAGTTGAAGAACAGCTATGCAGTAAAGATAATTCTCTTCTTTCCCCAATGGCAGAAGGCCAGATCAAGGCTCTACTATATCTATCAGCTGTGCTTTAGTTCTTTAGTCGACTTGATTAGATGGTACTTCATAAGTATTACTAACTACGCAAAGGCTTCAAAGATTTCTGCCAGAGTGAATTTCATCCGTCCATCCATCTAGTTAATTCTTGTTAGCCCATGAGACATAGCCTTATATTTTACATATAGTAAAATAACTATATTAAATTATATATTAAAAAACATATACATATATATACGTATTTACTTCTCCTCAGGATACTATTTACAACTAGGGAATAGCTCCTGCAATACCTATATTGTCACATAATGAAATCGCTACCCTGGTTTTTAATCATTTTAACTCAAATATTTCTAGAGGAGTACTTCATACTCCATATATTTAGATAGTTTTATTTGCTTATGAATATTTATAAGGGATGCCATTATTTCAATTCAATTAATATTTATTGAGTGCCCAGAGGTTGTATAACACTAAACTAGGCACTTTATGCATAGATACATAAAATATAAATTCCCAATGCAGTGAATACAAATGGAGACTGGGATGTAAGGGTATGTGTATACCTACATATCTATTCAGACTTACAAAATAAGCACAAGTCTACCATTAATGAATAGATTTGTGGATCTGATATATATGCACAGGAATAGAATTAAGTACTTTCCTAAATCCTGGGTACAGTTCATCTGTGAATCCTTAGCCCCTTAGCTCAGAGGAATGAATGTTCTGCTAATCTGTCAATCAGGTCCTGTTCTGGGGCAAATGTGTCTCAGGCTGCTGTAAAAGCTCAGAGACTGGAGCTCCCAGTCCTCATCTACAAGGTCAATAGGAAAAGTCACCCTATGGGAGGTAAAATTAGTAATGTCTTAGGAATGTGAGAGCGGAAGCAATAATGTTTTAAGAGATTCAAAGTATTAAGTAAGGCAAGTGTACAGTATGAGAAAACTGCACTCAGAACAGGTAAGCTAAATCAAAATAAGAAAACAGGGTAAAAGCAGCAGGTTCCTGGAACTACGTTTCTTGTCTGTTGAAAGAGACAAGACTTATAGGTATAGGGTTTGAGACTCAGTTTTGCCAAGCTTTGGGATGAAGACAGGCTGGTCACAGTTAGGCAACATAACTATGAACTGAGGAAGGGGGCCGGAGAAAACGATCTTGGTACATATGTATATTGCTGGCAGAAATTTAAATGGTACAAACATTTTGGCAGTTTGTCAGTTTTTTTATAAAGTTAAGCATATACTCACTGTGTCCCAGCAATTACACTCTTACATATTTACCCAAGAGAAATAAAAATATATCTACACAAAGATTTGTAAATGAATGTTCACAGCAGCTTTATTAATTACTAACAGATCAAACTAGGAAATAAAACCCCAAATGCCCATCAACAGGTTATCTTGGAAAATAGGAAAATGAGAACTAGAGTTTCAGTCCTCTTTTTTAATATCCATAACTTGAATATGGGCTTAGGAAATATACATGCAACTCCTCACACAAATCATTGTAAACTATCATCACAGGCATGTAGTCTTAATTTACTCTCCTACTCAATAGAGACTTCTATTCTTACCATTCCTCCCATTAATTCATAAAGAACCATCTAATATCTGAGGTGGCAGTCATGAATCCCCAAATGAAATAAAAAGTGTCAAGATATTGCCTGCCCTTTTAGTCAAAGCTGTATCTGACGGAAACTCTGAAAAACCTTGTTTTCTTGGAACATGTCAGAGCTCTCAGTCACTTTACCTGCCAAAATATCTCTGTGAATATAAACATTTTGATAAATGAATATAAACATTTTGATAAATCTTAAAAATGAGGCTGGATATGGTAGCTCACACCTGTAATTCTAGCACTTTGGGAGGCCAAGGTGGGAAGATCCCATGAACCCAGGAATTCGAGACAAGCCTGGGCAACATTGTGGGACCCCGTCTCTACAAAAAATTTAAAAATTTGCCAGGTGTGGTGGTACATGCCTTTAGTCCCAGCTACTTAGGAGTCTGAGGTGGGAGGACTACTTGAACCCAGGAGGTTGAGGCTGTGGTGAGCTATGATTATAACACTACACTCCAGCCTGGGTAAGATAGTGAGACCCTGTCTCAAAAAAATAAAAAAATTCCATGAAATGGAATACTATTCAGAAATGAAAAGGAACATATTCATAATCTATGCAACATGACTGAACTTCAAAAACATTATACTGAGTAAAATAAGCTAGACACAAAATACTACACATTGTTTGATTTAAATTCTAGGACCAGCAAAAACTACTCTATAGTAACAGACAGCAGATCAGTGGTTGCCTGAGGCTGGGGTTGATGCTTCTGCCTTTGACTGAAAAGGCGTATAAGAGAACTCTGCCGTGATGAGATGTTATCTACCATGACTATGATGGTACTTACATGGTGTATATATTTGACAGAATGAATTGAACTGTGCACACAACAGGAGTCTATTTTATTATATGTAAATTATACCTCAATAAAGGTGTTATTTATTATTTTTAGCGGCAGTGTCTCACTGTTGCCAAGGCTGGAGTGTGGAGACATGATCATAGCTTATTGCAGCCTCAAACTCCGGGGCTCAAGTGATCCTCCTCCCTCAGCCTCCTGAGTAGTTGGTACTACAGGTACACGGCACCATGCCTGGCTAATTTTCTTTTTTTTTTTTTTTTTTTTTTTTTTTTTTTTTTTTTTTTTTTTTTTTTTTTTTTTTTTTTTTTGGTAGAGATAGGGTCTTGCCTTGTTGCACTGGCTAGTGTCAAACTCCTGGTCTCAAGTGATCCTCCCATCTTGGCCTCCCAAAGTTCTGGGATCACAGGCATGAGCCACCACGTCCGGTCTAAAGGCGGTTTTAAATGTTGCTATTATTATTTTTTGAGACAGAGTCTCACTCTGTCACCCAGACTAAAGTGCAGTGGCACAATCTCAACTCAGTGCAACCTCTGCCTCCCAGGTTCAAGCAATTCTCCTCTGTCTCAGCCTCCCAAGTAGCTTGGACTACAGGTGTCTGCCACCACGCCTGGCTAATTTTTGTATTTTTAGTAGAAACGGGCTTTCATCTTGCTGGTCAGGCTGGTCTTGAACTCCTGACCTCAGGTGATCCATCTGCCCTGGCCTCCCAAAGTGCTGGGATTACAGGTGTGAGCCACTGCACCTGGCCTAAAATGTTATTTTTCTCTTACACTGCATGTTGGAAATCAATTCACTTAAGCAATGGATTGCCCAAATCTCTTCTCCCCATTATGACTGCCTGACATCAGTGTTCGTTACAGCCTATACAACAAGGGAAATGAAACAAAATAAAACTCAAGCCAATCAACCGTGCTCCTTATTGGCAGAATGAATAAATGATGTGCCAGGGCAACAGGCTGATAGTAATAGGAGTTCCTGAATTTTCAACTATCTATGTAAGTTCCATTTTCTACTATAATGAACACAGTAACTAAAAACTGGCTAAGTATATGTTTTACAAGTTCATGAAAATATGTACACATTTTATACATCATACACCTTTCACCAGCAGCCATCAAAAATATTTTTTTTTAGAAAATAATTTCTGGTCCATAGTCTGCTCCCTAGAACCCTTTGCTTATTTATAATAGCACCTCTTCGCCACAGAGAAACAAATCATTTATGCCTTCTTCCATTGTGATGTACATTTCTTGGATAGTTTGCTTTTTGTCTTTATATCCATAGTGCCTGACACACTATAAGTAATCAATCAATATTAAATTAAAGAACAAATGAATGAATAACAGACACGGTCCTGTATTAAATTCATATAATGATTCATTAAAGAAAGGGAAAAACAGTTTGACAATAAGCACCATGTAGGCATTAGGAGCACCAAAACTGGGTTGGAGGCTGCTCCTTTTGTCATTTTCCACCTCTAGCCACAGGCTCAAAAGTTAGTACCCTTGTGGCAGTGGCTCTTGAACTCTCTCAAGTGAAGAGTCTGTAGAAGACCTCTTCCTTCAGGGCTTTTAAAATATGCAGGACCCTAGGTAAAAGGGGTTCTCCTTCAGGCTGAAGGTGGTTTGTTCATTCTTTCAGATGCTTATTGTTGTACCAGGTAAAATACTAAACCCTGACTGAAGGCATCTGTGCCTTTCACGCTCCTGTGTCACCATTAGCCAGCAAGAGGGAAATCTCAAAGTTTCCTAATAAAGGAAAAGAAAAAAAGAAAAAGAAAGTAGTTATGAAGAACAAACATATTTATCAAAAACATTCAAATCTCAAGTGGCCATCTTATTTTTCACAAGAATAGACCTGCCTTGAAGCCATTGTAGAAGTTAATTAAAACATCCCTACCCATCGAAAGCTTTGACTGAAAATGTCTTTAAGGTTGTACTAAAAAAACATCAAATACAGCAAAAATTATTCAATACTCTTTCTCTTGGTCACCACTCAGGCTCTTGCGCACTCTCTCTCTCTCTGTTTTTAACTGCTCACTTCTCATACGATAGATTTCTCTAGCCACCTAACTGAGAATCAAAGCACAAAATAAAAGGTCATTCTAATAACTGTCTAAACTGAGATTTTTAAAAATTCATCTTCAAAAGACTAAAAAATATATTTTCCTGCTTCTATTCCTGGATTTAAAAAGATATAGATAAAAACAAGAGACATATAATCTCTCCCTGGCACCCAAAGCACGGAATAGGCTGAAACCCTTGTTTACGTATACTGGAGCACGTTCATCCTTTAATCAGAAGAAATGCAATTCTTGAATTCAGGCCGAAGCCCTAAAATAATATCCTAGTTCTTCAAAAATATGAACAATGGTTCAACCTACATTCAGTATCACAGTAAAGAATCCAAATATTTAGAAACCAAGGTAGTAAAACATTAAAAGGGAATTCTGTGTTATCACAGAATTAGTGTCCTGACTCACTTTCTATTTTCACATTCTCAATTTTCCAACCTGAAAATGGGCTAAAATTTGCCACTTTGCTCTTATAGAATATATGATATCCTGAAACCTTTGAAGGAAAGGGAACAACATAATAGATGGCACAAAAAATATGATAAAAACAGAACACAATAGATAAACATGATAGTCACTGATGAGAGTGCTCATGCCACTATACTATGCTGAAAATTTCCTTCTTTAACATAGAAGTTGGTGACACAATCTAACAATTCTCTTTCCCTCACTTGTCAATGAGTAGTTTAATTATGGTGAAAATAGGAAGGACACATCATATCAGAGAAGATTAGATTGCTGAAATAACCCAAGAGCCCTCTAAAACAGCCCTAAACTACAGAATAACCTCTGGAGTCAGGTTCACTTGGCATCTGTTGGTACTTACCAATACATGACAAATGGTTAACGGTTTTATAACATCCATGATAGAAAACATAGGCACATCTTATAAGGCAGATGAAGTTTTTCAAATTCATATACTCATTTAAGCTCACAGAGGATAACCCCACCAGGTGACCCACTGCTATTTGTGAGTTTGGGTCTTCAATAACAAGGATGAGTGTCTTTTCTGTAGGATCAAGTCAAAACTCTGAGGATCCTATTTGAGTATTGTACCTGTGCTGTCCTGGAGTCAGTCACTTCCTTGTATAGGCTGATATCCAAGTAATAGCCAGACTCGTTTGTCAGGAAGAGGCGGATGGGAATTGCTTTTCCAGTTGGCGTCAGGCGAATGTTGATTTTCAGTTCTGCCTGGAGGACGCGCAATTTCCATAGGCGACTTCCATACCGCATTACCATGCTCCGCACAGATTCTTCAATCTGACACAGACACATCACCAAGCGCAAAACTTAAATACCTTGTAACTAAGATCTGTTTCAGGTATGCCCATATTTGGGAAAGAAAGACTAAAAAAAAGATATTGGTTTGTGGAGATGCACACCTTACAAAAAGTGGTCAGATAGTTTCTCTCCAAATCTATTCTTCCCTGGAACAAGTCAGGGACAATTTCATGTTGGCTTGGCATTTGAGTGGTTTTCTCTGGCTAACAACAGCCAAATCTCTGCAACTCCTTCCCCTTTCCCAATTATATTCACATTCTATATCAAAGATCTGCAATATCTAAAATTATAAGCCATGGGATTTAAGAGGAAGCCCCAAATAAGAATAAAATCTCTAGCTAAATAGCTATTAAGTAGCATTTATATGCATGGTAACTATGTTTCATCGCACTTACAGGACTTTAAATCAACATAGCAATTACCACCATGAGGTTTTTTCCATACAATTTTATTAAACTTTATAATATATGTCTCTTGGTAAATTGCACAAATTAAAGAAAGGCAATTTGTAGGTGGTGCTAGAACATTCTCTCTAAACAAATCTCTGAAGCTTGGCCACTGCTAAGTCCATCCAGGATTTAAGAAGATGGAGTAGATGTTCCCTTGTTTCTCTAAGTTTTATACCAAGACAGGTTAATGCTCTTAGTTTTCAGGGTTAGGACAGTTATTTTAACCAAATAGCCTTAGACATGATTTCTTGTTATTTATATGCTAAAGCAAAGCTTTTTTTCCCCCAGTATGGCTGCACAGAACATACTGTGGCTAGAATATGCTATACAAAATCAATCTTTTCTTAAATGAATTATCTTTCTAAAATGCTTCCTCAACTTCTTAGAAAATCTCAAGAATATCTTACATTCTCTTTCTCTTGCGGTTCTTTTTCTTTTTTTTTTTAATCGGTTTCAATTGTTAAGTGGGTTTTAACTCTTGCAGTTCTTTAGTAGTAAGTGCCACCCTCACAGTTTGTTTCTGCACTACAGAATTTTAAGTTAGAATGAGTTTCAAGGAGTTAACTTCTCTATTATCACACTTGCTTGTTAACCAAGAGATATTTATCCATTCTTTTCTGATGGGAACAAAAACTAACAATGTTTATATATAGAAAATTGGCAGCTATCTATCATTGGAAAAGCAGAGTCAGGGCATATGGGTGGTTAGAATGAAAGCAGAGGCTGATCTGAAAAACTCAGAGAAAAGATAAGCCACATCTTAAAAAAAATATAGTTGCACAGTGTCATAGGCCATGTTTTAAGTCTCCCAGCTCATCAGTCCCAGAATGCTTAGGAGAAGTTTTGCTTAAACTAGATGATGAGATTTGAGTCAAATGAGTAGCCCTATCCTTGGCTTTCCTTACAGACAAAAGCAACCCATCATTAGCTTGGAATTTTGAAGGAAAAAAAGTAGAAAACTACTTCTCAGATCTCAGATACTAAGTTCAAGAAGCAAAAATCTACCAGGCATGATGACTCATGCATATAATCCCAGCACTTTGGGAGTCTGAGGTGGGAGGATTGCTAGAGGCCAGAAGTTCAAGACTAGCCTTGGCAACAAAGCAAGACCCTGTCTCTCAAAGAAAAAAAGAAAAAAAGAAAGCAGCAGCAGCAGCAAAAATTCATGCCTACAATTGATCTTGAAAAAAGGAGATACTGGTTCTCCTATCTAAGTTCCATAATATCATGATAGAGTTAGAAGGAGCCAGACACGGTGGCTCACACCTGTAATCCCAGCACTTTACAGGTGTCAAGAAGGATGGATCACTTGAGGTCAGGAGTTCAAGACCAGCCTGACTAACATGGTGAAACCCCGTTTCTACTAAAAATACAAAAATTAGCTGTGTATGGTAGTCCCAACTACTAGGGAAAGCTGAAGCATTTTCACTTTCCCAACTACTAGGGAAAGTGACAGCTGAGAGTCACTTGAACCCGGGAGGTGGAGGTTCCAGTGAGCTGAGATGGTGCCACTGTACTCTAGCCTGGGCGACAGAGTGAGACTCTGTCTCAAAAAAAAAAAGAGTTAGAAGGAGCCGAAACAGAAGAGCAGCCTGTCTTTATTACACCTGGAACAAAAGGTCAAGTACAAACTCACCTTATTTTTCTTCCTTAAATTATATAGAATTATATGTTCTAAAATAGTATTTTAGAATAGACCCTCAGGGAAGAAAATATACATAATACATGTGAAATTCCTTATCAGCCAAATTCTCTCCCTATAGAAAAACATTCAAGAGAGATAGGTTAGACACTTAGAGAAGGTGCATTGTCTCACTAAGGCCACCAGGTAATTAACATTTAGTGCACAGAAGCAGTAATTTAGCCAAAATGCTTAGTAACAGTAAAATTAATAATTCCAGGTGAGAAATCGTAGGGAATAGTATAAAACAGAACCACTATTATGGCAAATATCATAAAACAGCTATCAACAAAAGAAGAGAAAGGTTTTCATGTTTTTGTACTGCTTCTAAGTGACCAGTAAGCTAACACCATACCACCTTCAGTTTTGAGAACTATTTTTTTTAATGGCTAAATCAAATTTTTGACACTGTCCCAAAACTCAATCTTATAAATATTCTATAAACTCTACAGATTAAGGGCTCAACAGCCTGAACAAGAGTACCTGTTTCCAAGTCCAAGTGAGATAAATGTGAATGAACTTCTTACACTTGCTAGTGCTGGGAGAGAAGCTAAGGAGAAATGTACCTTTGATGGGTCCATGATAACCGTGGGCACAAAATTGAGGAAGATGTGGTTACAGTCGGTGCGGACATTTGTATTGTTAAAAGCAACTTCCAACTCATCCATGGCTTCCAGGAGCAGCCGCTCCCCTTCATTTTGCAGATATTCAAAAGAAGCTTCCTATACAGGAAGAATATAATCAGTATTAATGTGTTTTAAAAGAGGCAACATAGAAATGGCTCTTAAAATCACTTAAGCAGCAGTACGTCATGAATCACAAGGCATCTGGTGAAGACATTGTGTATCTTTCTCCCTAGAGTCAGTCCAGTAACCACAGGCAGGGAAGGCAAGGGCCAGATAAAAAGTCTATGTCAGCCCTTTCTCCTTACTCTTACTGTATCATTTCCTTTTAAGAGGTAGAAATACTGGGCATCCCCATAGCTGTAAGCTCAACGGAATCATATTTCATGTATGCCAAACAGAGCTATTTAGAAAGGAAAAGCTGAAGAAAGGGAGCGGCTATGGGGTATAGTAATAATGAACACACCAGGAAGTGCCTTGCTATATACAGACACTGCCCATACCTCTAGACAGGTGTACAATGGGATCACCCCTTTCCTAACTTATCTCCTTATGCTCTATCATCACCCAGTTCTTCCTGTGATTTTTTTTGTTAGTATGCTTTTTCTTTTCTTGAGTGCTATTATGCTTCTGCTACTAAGAAAAATCAAATTAAAGGGGAAAAAAGCCTTCCTTTTTTATTTTTTTTTAGATGTACTTTCTGCTTTGCAAAAAAAAAAGCCTTTATTATATGAAATATTTACTTCTGTAAACACTGAAAGACAGCAGAAGCCTTGATTCAAAAAATGAAAACCTGATTTCTTTTTTAGGCTCTCTCTCAGCAGAAGCATAAGACCTGATTTCAGATCACGTCTATCACTCTGTCCCTTCCCTCGGGGATAACATCCTATTAAAGTACAGCACCCACCTTGGTGACCAGATCAGAATGTCTGATGATTGCACGAACAAAGAACCTGTAGTCTGTCACTTCTGTGCCCACTTCCACCTTGGCTGCACCCAGATACAGGTGCATCTTGTGATTAGCACATGGAATGGCAGTGAGGTCAAAATTTCTCATCCGGTTCAGCTCTAACTGGAAAGCGAGAGCAGGCTCCAGATGACGATAGATGCGATCCTCCTCAAACTGAGTACAAGAATCAGAGAAAAAACAGCTCACGAGAAGCAGTTACAAAACTATAACTATGAAGTGAATGTAATAGAAATGCCTGAAAACAGACACATAAGCTATGATGTGCTAATGAGCTATGTTCAAGGCTAATGCTATAGCTTACATAAGATTAGGCACTAAAGTACCTATTTGCTTCCTAAACCTTCATCATTTATGCTTTTACAAGTGGTGATGATATGCATTAAAAACAAAAAAAACTCAGTTTCCTTAGAACTCTTACAGCATTTAATGTATTTATAATTCATTTTTATATTAATTACAGACTGCTTCACATTAATATCTACTTCACATGCTAATGTTCTGAGCTTACCCTAAAAGTTTTCTAACTTATGATACTGTACAAAAGACCTAATACTCAACAAATAAACATCATACAATTTTTAAATTAAAGAGATATTTGAGGCCGGGCGCGGTGGCTCACGCCTGTAATCCCAGCACTTTGGGAGGCCGAGGCGGGTGGATCACGAGGTCAAGAGATCGAGACCATCCTGGTCAACATGGTGAAACCCCGTCTCTACTAAAAATACAAAAATTAGCTGGGCATGGTGGTGCATGCCTGTAATCCCAGCTACTCAGGAGGCTGAGGCAGGAGAATTGCCTGAACCCAGGAGGCGGAGGTTGCGGTGAGCCGAGATCGCACCACTACACTCCAGCCTGGGCGACAGAGTGAGGCTCCGTCTCAAAAAAAAAAAAGAGATATTTGGCTTTGGAACACTGTATCCATAGATTATATAACACTTATATATGTTTTTTAAAAGTTGTATTAGTATATAACAATACTGTACTGTCTGTGTACTGTGTGCTTCAGTGAAACTAAATTATTTTTCTGGAATACATGTCAACTGAGTGAATGGAGAGAGTGAGTTAAAAACATAAGCTGATAACAGGAAGAAAGCAACATGGTCTGAAGTTTTGTATTTTAAAATTGAAAAAAAAATGCACATAAACAAGAGTTGAGTATCAGTGAATTATTTTTAGATGACAAGAATAGTCCTTTCATATCACATCATTAGGATCATTCTAAAGGACAGGTATGATTTGGAAAGGTATCACCTTTGTTGAGTAGCCCAATACATTTGGTTGTTTCCTAAACCAAACTCTTTCAGAAAACAATTGGCTTTAGTTCTAAGACAAATGTAAGGAAGGCAAAAGGAAGCACAAGTTCAATAAGAGAGAAGAGAATGGCAAGAAGAACATGTGACAAAGATAAGCCATTCTTGGGCTTTTAAGAAAAAAATAGTTTTTTTTAAATAGGAAATAAATCAATCCTTACCTTATCCCTTGCTCGGAATGTAAAAAATTTAGGGAATTCTCTCTGTATTAAAGAAGGGGGAAAATGTGTCAGTAGTTCATAGACACGAGTCTCTAGAGTACAGTACAGAAACAGTTTAGAAACATTTAGAAGATAATTTTCTAGAAAACATGCTTCTTACCTAAGCTTAGTCCAGGAAATATGAATGATCATCTGCATAATCATCACTCTGACCCCATTTCCAAATTTGAGAATCACCATATTATAAACCTAACTTTAGTATCTACCCTCTCCCAAGGGGGAAAAATATGTATATATTTTTTAAATGTCCCAAGTGAAAAAAAAAATCTTGCTGGGTATTGCTCTTGGCACAACCTGGCAAATAAAAACAACACACCCTATGCTGCAGTCACTGTAATAGTAGTTACTGGACTGATTTCCCAAGTTTCTGTTTAAGAAACTCTTAAAATGTAAACTGGTCAGACAGTATAGAGTGCTCAGTCCATGATTTTCACATTCATTCTCAAGTCAATAATTTCAAGAGTTTAAATAATAACATTTGAAGACAAAGAAAAATACAAGATGTTACCCTGGTCACTACCACTATATGTATAGGAAAGAATGAGGTGGAACTAGTGAACTTGTAATCATTAAGTCTTCCTGCTTTTTTGTAGGGCATTATATTAAAAAAAAAAACAATTTACTAGAGCCTTATTAATTAACAAAGACGAATTCAATTAGCAGAGTTCATTAGTTTCTGAAATTTAACTTACTAACACCAAATACCCCTGTTTCTCGGATGGGAAGTTCTACTGGCAGTGCTGGAATCAAGTCATTACTATGTGCCTCTATAGGAGGTTTCATTAGGCATCTTCTTCATTATGAATGCAATATAATCAAATACTTATCAGTACAAGGCAGAGAGACCAGACTAGCTGCCTACATATCCTGAACGAGCTTTAGGAACTACGAAGGAAACATGGACTGAAAATCTTCTGGTGTAGGCACTCTCATGTGTTGTTCCATCCAATGCTCTCAACAACCTCTAGAGGTAGATGTTGTGACCCTCATTTTACCAACAAGGAAGGTTGGCTCAAGTACATCCTCAGAATCACAGAGCTAGAAGATAAACTTGGGTCTTTCTAATGCCAGAGTCCATCACGCCCTCTCACCTCTCAAGGGCACAGTATTACCTTTCTCTTCTTATTATAATCCAAATTCCTTATTTAGAGAATTTCTCTTTGATGAGACAAAAACACAGAAATTAAGACTTTAAAAAAGCAGAATGCGAACAAAGCAAAACTCATGCTGTAAACCTGTGGTTCTTGAATTTCCTGAAAATTTCTTGAATACATTCCATAAGTATTATACCTCACTCTCACCTTAACTAAAGCTTGCACAGTTAATAAATCTTTTCATATTTTCCTTGGTATTTTAACTGTAAGACTGCATTTAAAAAGCTTCTAGGACCTCATTCACCAACCTCAGGGAAATTCCTTTCTCAAAGCCTTTTTAAAGTGGATTTTACACAGGACTGAACTTCTCCTAATGAAGTTTTGTTCTAAATATTTCTCTGACCCCCTCCTCCCTGCCATGATAGTGAAGCACATGGGAATAACTTCAAGGTTAAGTAGGATGCATTCAACCAAGGTGTTGGTAAATATCATGCTCACAGTTTTATATAACCTAGTTTTGGTTTTACTCCAGTAAGGTACAGCTTTCAGAGCATTACCTAAAAAGTAACACATGCCAAAAAAGGAAGAATAACAAAATCTTTCCATGGAACTCTCTGAAAGAAAAGGCAAGGAAGGTGATAATATGATATTTTAAGCACACACTTTTCTATTTTGCCTGAACTATTACTAGCTAATTAATTAAAATGTTTGTTTAGGATGCCATTTCTTTAATTATGTACACTTGTGGGATCAAAACCATTTCCTTTCAAAAACAAAACAACAGTAATAAAAAAATGCTTTCTTTTCCACTAAACCAATTAAGAAAATTTGTAGTAACTGAAAGGCATATAAAGCAATTTTGAATGGAAATGCCTTTAATACAAATAATGAAGAAACTGACTAATTCTTGGCAGAGGTGGGCAATGACTACCAACTAGAAAAACCACTTTCATTAAGGTTAGCTAAGAAAAGGCTTTTTACTTTTTTTAACTTCTGAGTAAATTTTTAGCTCCACGGTAAAATCCTCAATTTAAGTATTAAACATTCAGAACAAGAGACAGCAAGAACCTCTGTGCAATGGAAAAGTGGGACTACCAAGCAATTCTTCAGTGACTTGGAAGTCTGAAGACTCTTACACAAAGTAACCTCTTTTGGCATTCAAAAACCACAGAATCACAGAAAACACAGAAAAGAAGAAAGCTAAAAGTCTGTTCCCATGGTTTTAGTAAATGCCTTTAACCTATCTCATTCTCGTACTGCCAGTTTTTCCACTAAAAACATTCATGCTTATTCCATCATCAATGTATTTGCTTTTCCAGTATTCTACTAGTGTCATGGGCAAATATCATAATTGAATGTACACAAAGAAAAGCCCTCTTAGTGTTCTGGTACCAAAAAACAAAAGAATGCAACATTTCACAGGAAGAAATTATACCCCTGCTGTGTTCTAATCAGCCAACCATCATCAAGACAATCAAAATAATTTGCCCAAATTAGCCAATCAAGACACCCTGCAAATCAGAGAATGTGAAAACCTACAATAAAAAACATCATAGCTGATTATGATACTAATAATCATGTTAAAAACCTAATGAGATGAAGAAATTGGGAGCTTGCTGGTGCAATTCTCTTTTACCTCAACATGCTGAGAACTAATTATATAGACTGTAATTAAAACAAAAACCCAAACCAACCTTTCTGAAAACTAAAGTTTGTCCACTACCAAACAGAAATGTCTTTAAAAAAAAAAAAAAAAAACTACTAATTGTGATAACTTTTCATGATAGTGAGCCCTTCCTTCAAGGTCCAAATAATCCAAAATATTTTATTTTAAAGTGGGAGTCACACAACAGTCATAAAACAACAACTCTCTCAGGAGATTGGTAAACATTTTTTGTAAATCTCATGAAATTTTACAAGAACAAAAGGTAACATTTTATTAACAGATGTAAAACTGTTTAATTTAGAATCTTATAATTTTTGGACCTAATGGGGGATAAGAAGTCCTGAAAATTTGTATTTCAATGTCCTTAGCCAAACTTTGCTGAAAAAAAAAACATGAAAAGCTTCAAAGAAAAAAAAAAGGCTTTATATCGCAATTAGACAGCACTTTCTGCTGAATTTTTGGAATTTCAGACCTGAAATGTGAGTGAAACTAAGAGAGAATGAATCAGTAAGTTTTAACTAACAGAAAACTGGATGGAGCTGCAGTTTAGATAGCTACAGAAATTCAAGATAATTCTTTTGCATTCAAGGCTTTGATCTTTTTTCTTTTTTTTAACATCGTATCCATTTTTTCTTTAATTTTTTTATTTTCAAATAAGTATTATGATCTACTTTTTTTTCCTTAACAAGAAGAATATATTTACAAAAGAGACTTGTTTTCCTCAAACTTTCTGTTTAAATACAAATGTTAGGCAGTTATTCAAGTTCCATTATGAGCACTTGATTTAATTAAGCGGTTATGGAAACAGTCAACTCCCAGACTCAACACTGGTGAACACTGCAGTCACAGAAATAATCTCAATTCAGGGTCAAGAGAATCGGGCAGCAGCAGACACACCTGTGGGCAGCTTTCTGGGATGACTGTGGTTAAACTACCAAGTATTGTAAATGCTTATAGCCACCACTGGCATCCTAATCAGCACCTAACAATACATACAGCTCTCTAGAAACCTCTACTCTGGCCCTCATTTGTCTTGTTCTGGTTCTGAGACAATCTGAAAGACCAACAACTATACAACAGCACAGCTTGCTTTATTCCACTAACCAATGTTCTTAAACCAAACTTGGTAACCTTCCTCCTCTCCTTGCCCCATCAAGTGCACATTCTCTCTTCCATTCAATAATATAGGGATTTCACAGCATAGGACAGGGGAGGCTGCATACATCACAGTAGATTACCAAAAAGCCAGAGAGATCAAGGGATTCATCTCTGACACTCCCAGAAGCTTCCTCTTTTTCACAGTACACTAACTATGGGGCAAGCACACATCAGATGACATGACAGAGGCAAGCATCCCTCATGAATGTCAAGCTACCATCAGCAGAACTCACAGCAGCACCATGACAGTAACCCCCAGATTTGCACAGTTTCTGCCAAGGCTTCCTGGCTATTGTAGATGCTGGATTATGTAATAGATTCTGGATGGAGTTCAGTTTAATAGTTGCCCTTGCCCCCTGCAAAACCACTTATCATTTTTAAAGGGGCTAATATAAAAATGCCCTAACTCTGCCATTCAATTCTTCAGAACAAATCTAGTCCACACTTAAACCTTAATGTTCTCTATGCTCTAAAGCAGCTTTTCCTACACTCATGACAAATCAAGTCACTTGATAATTTAACTGATTTCCCACCTGATGTCACTATAAATAGGAATCAGACAATGATTGTCAGGGAAGACCCCCTGCTGGCCTCATTTTCTAGCCAATTTTTGCCTATACATGTCCCTATTCAACCTAAATGCAGAAATATCAGGACAGCAGAGAGAAAAAAAAGTTTTAAAGCTGTTAAGTACACTCTAGATTAATATTAGGGCATATATTTGTAACTATACACTATAGATTCAGAGATAAGAAAGGGTTTTTGTATGTGTGTTACATATATGAAAAAATGTCAGTGAGAACTAATCACTGGTTTTTAGTGGACAGTTTTAATTGATCAGTGTATCTATTATAGAAACCAGTTAATGTGCTATAGATGTAAAGACTCCATCTAAACCATTAGCAAAAAGGAAAACAATTTTACAAATTTGGTGTCATTCCCTAGAATATGCTATTATTCTAAAGACTGTGATAAAAAGCACAGCAACATTTAAGAGCCTAGCAAAACACTCTTCTAAAATCCAGGGCCTGGCTCTGGCATGTCTACTAGCTCTGATCAGCATCTACCAGCCACAGTGTTTATTCACGGGCTTTCATATTCTATCCCTAAGTATCAATTTTATTCTCTAAGCTCCTGATTTTTCTTCCTAAAGCCCCAGGGTTCTTTTTAAGCTCCTCATACTTCTCCACTGACTCTGTTTCCTATCTAAAGTTATTGATTAATATATATCTACACTCTGCTTGATTTCCTGACATCAATAACACAGGAGAGTCATGTTGTCCACAACATTTCCTAAAGCATTTCAGAAAATCGTAGCTCTCTTGTTTCTCTATAGACTAGACCAACAAGGTGAACTGTATGAAGGAAAACAAAATGTCAAGTGCTAGAAGTCTAATAAACAAAAAGGTAATAAAAGCAGTCACACATAGGTCCTTAAGTTTAGAAAGTCCTTTCCAGAATCTCAAATGCTATCTCCATTGTTGCAAACACACAGAGCTTAACAACTAAATTATCTTAATTGCTAAAACCAAACCAAACAGCCTGGGTATGGTGGCTCACGCCTGTAATTCCAGGTTCCCAAAGGAAGCCAAGGAGGGCGGATCACCTGAGGTCAGGAGTTTGAGACCAGCCTGGCTAAAGTGGTGAAACCCTGTCTCTACTAAAAATACAAACATTAGCTGGGTGTGGTAGTACACACCTGCAGTTCCAGCTACTTGAAATGCTGAGGTAGGAGAATCTCTTGAACCTGGTGCAGTGTGCTGAGATTGTGTCATTGCACTACAGCCTGGGTGACCGAGAAAGACTCCCTCTCAAAAAACAAACAAACAAACAACTTCCTAACATCCTCTGGAATCTTACTTAGCTACATTAGAAACAATTTTTATGAACTGTTTTGAATATAATCAGCCATTTTGAAAATGACATATTGATTGCAAACTGGATTTTTGGCCTTACTGCTGTCACTCTACTGGGTATGATCATATGGATATACCACAGTTTGGATCCCAGGCTGACTTAATTCTCTTTTCAATAAAAATTTTAATCTCATAAATATTAACAGTTAATTCAGTTAAATGACAGAATAAACAACAGAATGTTTAAATTTTACTTATTTCCTGTTCCTAGGATTAACATAAGACAAAAAAATAGCAACTTGGCTCCATTAAGTTATTTTAAATAAATCATCATTCTTTAGAATTGAGAGTTCTCAGTAAAGAAGCCAAGACCACAAAGTGCAACTGGCTATTCTTGATTACTGATTCACTATGTGCACAGAAAAAATTACTAGTTAGCTTGTTTCTACCTTATTCATCTGGATAAATGCTTATGTTCACTCTTAACTATTTCTTAGAGATATATTGAGAATTCATTATAGGTTAAAAAAAAAAAAGAGAGAAAAAACCTTCAGCTGGTACACTTGACATAAGAATTTTAAAAATATTTTTAAGTAATAGAGGATGGGGTCTCATTAAGCTGCCCAGGCTCATTTCAAACTCATGGGCTTACGCAATTCTCCTTCCTCAGCCTACCAAAGTGCTGCAATTACAGAGAACTGAGTACTTACTATAATAATTTCTAAAAGAAGAGGGACCAAATATCAGTCCAGCCCTTTTAACATATATTCTGTTTAAATAATCAGTGGCAAACAAATAAACAGTAAGTAATTTTTCATTATTGTTCCTTTTACTTACATGAAATCTCCGATCCACCTCATAGTTGACCTGTTTTCTGAAATCCTTTCAAATAAAAGACAGAAGGGAAGGAAAGACAGCAGAAGCTGGCAATTAGTAACAAAATTAAAAACAAATTGAGTAAAAGGTGATAATATAAAGTACTGTTTTTTTAAAAATAAAACTTACAGAAAAGTAGTTATTTCTCTGAATAAATTCTACTAGTAAGCATATGATTGCAATCCCTTTTTCATTAAGTTCTAGCAGCAGCATAAGAAATATTAAAGAGGTACAATTCACATGTCAATACCTTTTGTGCAACCAGGAAAGTAAGGCGCCGGATCCCATGGTCAACCAGGGTAGCTTTCTAGGAGTAAAACATGTAAAACAGAAGATGGATGAGATTTCCATTCATTCTAAATTTTATCGCATGCAGTCCTCTTAAGGCTTTGGTAGAACTAAACACCCTTTTTGGTTATCTTCATCTTAGCTTAGTACCTTCAAACTTGCAAGTGAACAAATTTCAACCTGGCTCCTAAGATTAAATCTTACGAAATAGATTTTATACTGATTTGGACAAAACTAAAAGAGAACTTTGTGGAGAAGAAAGGGTCATACGAAGTCAACTAAATTACCTCAGAACTGATTTACATAAAGGTAGACCATGACAAAATTTCTGCTTATAAAAATCATACTGTTGGGCATATATTCAGCTGTAAACATTAATAATGATAAAGAAGCTAAATGAAATAAGGTAGAGAGAAAAGAAGGACTTTCCATAAAACATAAAACATAGATCCTAAACTGTTTAGATTGTAGATGTTACCTACCATCAGATACAGCGTTCCTAGAATTCAGTCTTAGAAACTGTAACCTTTCAGTGTTTCTAAAAAAGTTCCCCGCTACCTTACATGAAGGCGATTTTTAAAAAGGTTCTCTTTTAAAATTGTTAAAAACAACATTTTACAGGCCTTTACATTTAGGAATTATTTATATCTCCACCAGGTACAGGCAACTAGTATATCAGAAGTCAACAGAAGGTCAGGTGTGGTGGCTCGCACCTGTAATTCCAACACTTTAGGAGGCCAAGGTGGGCAGGACAGATCGCTTGAGGCTAGGAGTTCAAGACCAGCCTGGCCAACAAGGCAAAACCCTGTGTCTACTAAAAATAGAAAAAAATAGCTAGGCGTGGTGGCACATTCATGTAATCCCAGCTACTTGGGAGAATAAGGCATGAGAATTGCTTGAACCCAGGGGGCAGAGGTTGCCAAGATCACACCACTGTACTTCAGAGTCTGAGTGACGGAGGGAGACTGTCTCCAAAAAAAAAAAAAAAAAAATTAAATAGACACCAGTAGTTTCAAGACAGCCACTTACATGAGTTTTGAGCCTCTGAGCCTAAGCTTTCCTCTTCCCTATGCTGTTCACGTATCTCAAAAGGCAGGGACAAAGAAACAAATTAATGAACTAAGTAAAAGACACATGTTTAGAGGTCCCTAACAAAGAAGTATTAGGTAACAACAAATAAAAAAGCAACCTCACCAGTTGAATGACCTGAGAAAACACATGAATAGCACAAACAGAAAATAATGTGGACTTTCATAGGCTACATCCAGACTTAAGTTTGACCACATTTCTTGCTATAACTGTAACCAAGAGATATATTTATAAGCCAATTCTTAACATTTATAATACTATATATATATAGATATATATATTTTTTTTTAATTCAAATTGTCTTCCCCTTATAAGGAAGCACATTCCTGGTTTATTTCTTGCAATTTCTTCAATTCTGCTATGGCATTGCTGAGTAATAAAATTAATTCTATTAACAGCATAAACAAAAGATAACTGGAAAAATTAATTTCCTAAAAGCAAATAAAATAATAAATTCTCAGGTCAAATATAAATAAATTTTGGTTTAACCACATTAAAAAATTATCTGTAATGTCATCACATGCCTTGCTGTAAATAGCCAAGTATTGACACTACAATTAGAAAAAAAAATGGGTTGAAAGAGGCAGGGGTTTCTCAGTGTGGTCAGGAACAGAAACACTTCTTCTGACATCAACAAAGATTCCACTACAGTCAAGTCCTTCAAAGACAAGCATCAATAGCTATGTTCTGGCAAGGAAAGAAAATAACTTTAATAATGCCATGATTTAAAATCAAAATTGTTATTGCTTTTAAAATTCCACAAGTGGCTGACAATAACAGCAGAGCAACAGGATTCTGATTACATTGTAATAATGCGGGTCTCACAGCAAGTCCACAGCTATTACCCAGCGATTAGGCATCAGCACCTGGAGAAACTCCATTTACACTGACTGCTTCAATCTCCTCCACAAGTCATTTACAAATATATGATCCTAAATTCTATGAGAGAAAAAAAGACATGCTGGGACTAGAAGATTATTTGGACAATTTGGATGAACTTATTTGATAGTTTAATGTGTGCTTTAAAAAAAAAAAAAACTTTTTCTAAACTGCTAGGAGCATGATCATGAAGTGAAAAACAAAACTAGTTACCACTTTATCTTTTTTTTTCTTAAATTGCTTTTCCTTCCTCTTCCACATATATACATATATTTTTTAACAAGGAGATGAAAATGCCAAATGTCCCTGGATAAGCACAGTACCTGATGCAATAAATAGCTTCTCTATGCTTAGGGTGTCAGCATAGTCTACCCTTACCTTTCTAAATAGCCTTAGGCAAAGACATTGGCTTTCTCTGTGCCTTAGTTTCCACATCTAGTCAATGAAAAGGGTAATTTCTTATTTTTCATTAATGTTACAAACATATGTAGTGAACAGAAACAAAATGCCTTTTTTTTTTTTTTTTCAGATGGAGTCTTGCTCTATAGCCCAGGCTGGAGTGCAGTGGTGCGATCTCAACTCACTGCAACCTCTGCCTCCCAGGTTCAAGCGATTCTCCTGCCTTAGCTTCCTGAGTAGCTGTGACTACAGGTGCCCGCCACCACGCCCAGCTAATTCTTGTATTTTTAGTAGAGACCGGGTTTCACCATATTGGCCAGGCTGGTCTCAAACTCCTGACCTTGTGATCCGCCCACCTCGGCCTCCCAAAGTGCTGGGATTACAGGTGAGGCACCGCGTCTGGCTGAAATGCCTTTTTAGATCAACACGTGTTGATATACATGACACTTAGATTTGAGGGCAACAAAAAGCGTCAAGTTGTGATCAAATAATGGAAAAATACTCAAACACAGGCAATTAATGCCTCAAAACCTAGGAAGAAACTTTCATAGATTATTAGATGAAGCAGCAGCAGCAGCCACATATAACACTAAGACTTTTCCAGCAAAGATTACCTTGATCACCAGCTTTAAGTTAATACTACGTGGTCACTGGCCAGGAGCAAGAAGTAAGGTAAATTTCTGTCTACAGAAAAAGCCCCAGGCATGTCTCCTACTTTCACTTCTCTGGAAGCACCTTTTCCTCATATTGGCCACTGCAATCCCATAGTTAGTTTAACTGCTATGACAGAATCATGGAATAAGTACTAAGACTCATAGTCATCAAACATTAACCATTTTTTCCCCTAGATGTCTACCATTGGCATGACATGATATAAATAACAATGGCACAAATTGTCTATACCACTGAATTAAATTTTGAAAACATTTACTGAGTTCTTTCTCTGCAATAAGTCCATGGGCGAAGTGCTGTCCACTCAAAGAGAATACATGAGTCTTGCCATCAAGGACAGTTTAAGAGAACACTTTGCCATCTATGACATCATAATGAAATATAACTGTAGATTATTGTTTCAAGCATGCCTATCCTGTTCCCTCAACTAGACTGTAAGCATCTTCAGGGCTAAGAATGTATTATGTACTAAAGTACCTCCATCTGTGCCCCCTAGAACTGGCATCAAATCCTTAAGTTCTAGAATTTACCCTATCATCTTCCAGCTAGTAACCTAGGGGTCTTAAATTCTCTGAGCTTCAGCTTTTCCCCATGTGTACAACTGGAATAATTCCTGACTTATCTAACCCCATGGAATTGTGGTAACATGCAAATTAAAAATTTAGGTAGGATTTTTAAAATATAAATAAAAAGCATTATTATTGCTAATAAATGTATGCTAACCAATTAGGAATTCAAAGGAGAAACATACACTTTAGTTTGGGCTACTCAGAAGTCCTCATCAAAGAGGTGAAATTTGAGACAGTTCTTTTCTTTTCTGTTGTTTTTTTGAGACGGAGTTTCGCTCTTGTTACCCAGGCTGGAGTGCAATGGCGTGATCTCGGCTCACCTCCGCCTCCTGGGTTCAGGCAATTCTCCTGCCTCAACCTCCTGAGTAGCTAGGATTACAGGCACGCACCACCATGCCCAGCTAATGTTTTGTATTTTTAGTAGAGATGGGGTTTCACCACGTTGACCAGGATGGTCTCGATCTCTTGACCTCGTGATCCACCCGCCTCAGCTGCCCAAAGTGCTGTGAGACAGTTCTTAAGACAAGCAGGATTTAGAAAGAAAGGTAAAAGAAAACTTTCCAGGTAAGAGGAAGTCAAAAAGTACAGCAAACAAGGCACATTAGACAATGAAAACAGGTATTTTCACAAAACAGCAAAGACTCCATGTTAGTCTCTCAAGAGGCTGATGATGTTGAATCTAAAGATACGCAAGTGATGATCGATCCAAGATGGCCATTTAGGAACAGCTCAGGATTGCAGCTCCCAGTGAAAGCGCAGAGGGTGAGTGGACGCCGCATTTTTATTGCCCACAGACTAGGAAATTCCCAAGCAGAGAAGCCCCTCGAGTCGCCAGCACGGCTGTGTTGGCTGGCAGGGCTGCTTTGTCAGCACCCTGGTGCAGCGGTTCTCTGTACAAAATACACTGGTCCGGGTGCCCTTTTGGGTGGTGATTGTAGCCACAGGACATCCCCCGTTCATCTGTTTAAAAAGGGGACTGAACAGGGAGCCAGGACAGTAGATTCCAGAGCAAAAAAAGCGCCAGGAATCTCAGTGCTGCTGTTTAAGCCAGCGCAGTGAGTCGCTGCAGGGGAAAACACACAGATCCCGGTGCCTCTTCAACAGGCGACTGGAACACCACTTAAAAAAAAAAAAAAAAAAAGGCTCTGAGGCACGGATCCAGGGCGATCAGGCTCAGCTGGTCCCATCCCCACAAAAGAACAGCAATCAGAAACTCTCTAGAATGAGAGTTTCACAGCAAGCGCAGCTTAACCCAGGACGGTCTAGCTCTGTGGGGGAGAGGCGTCTGCCATTACCGAGTCACTCCAACACTACGGAGGTAGTCAGCGAATGCTAAGGCAACCCGCCATTGCTGAGGCAGCCCGCTGTTGCCGAGGCAACCCGCCATTACAGAGAGAGTCCGTCAATATAGAGTTGGGCCACCATTGCCGAGGCAGTTCTAACTACACCCATATAAACAGGACTGCAGGGAAGTTCACTCGGCAGCTGGGCGGAGCCCACAGCAGCTCAGCAAAGCCTCTACAGGCAGAGACAGTGACTAGGCTGCCTCCTTGCTGGGCAGGCAGCTCTGAAGGAAAAAAAAAAGAAGGCAGCAGCACAACGGAAACTCATAAATAAAGCCCTAAATCCCTGGGACAGGGCACCTGAGAACAAAAAGCGGTTTAGGAGTTCTGCAGCAGCAGAACTAAACGTACCTGCCCAGCAGCTCTGAATGAACAACAGAGCTCACAGCACAGCATTTGAGCTCCTATAAAGAACAGACTGTCTCCTCAAGCAGCTCCCTGATCCCTGTATATCCAAAGAGCCACCTCATAAAGGAGAGATCAGACTGACACTTGGCGGGTATCCTTCTGGGACAAAGACAGCAGAAGAAGAAAACTGGTAGCAACCCTTACTGTTCTGCAGCTGCTGTAGGTGATCCCCAGGCAAGCAGGGCCTGGAGTGGACCTCAGCAGACCTACAGCAGAGGGGCCGGACGGTTAGAAGGAAAACTAAGAAACAGAAATAACCTCATCATCAACAAACAGAATGTCCACTCAGAGACCCAATCTGAAAGCCAGCAACTACAAAGACGACAGGTGGATAAATCCATAAAGATGGGAAGAAGCCAGTGCAAAAAGGATGAAAACACCTGAAACCAGAACACCTTTCCTCCTACAAGGGATCACAACTCCTCGCCAGCAAGGGAACAAGGTTGGATGGAGAACGAGTGTGATGAAATGACAGAATCAGACTTCAGAAGGTGGATAGTAAGAAACTTCTGTGAACTAAAAGAACATGTTCTAACCCAATGTGAAGAAACTAAGAACCTTGAAAAAAGATTTGACGAAATGCTAACGAGAATGGACAAAATAGAAAGGAATATAAGTGAATTGATGGAGCTGAAAAACACAATACGAGAACTTCACGAAGCATGCACAAGTTTCAACAGCCGA